>NC_064925.1:30327849-30633516 GCF_023897955.1 Schistocerca gregaria
GCACATCAGAGTCTCGAGGAATGGAGAATAGCGCAGTTTGGTCCCGGATGGGGGCGTAGCTCAGTTGGTAGAGCGTTCGCTTTGCATGCGAAAGGTCCCGGGTTCAAGCCCCGGCGCCTCCATGTTTTGTGGTCAGTGGATGCCAAGTGTTGATCGCGGCGAACCTAAAAGCACGCAAGATGTTGCAAAGCCAGCGTCACAGACTTGTATGATGCATACTGACGTAAGGAGAGCAAGATGTATGTGTGGGGACCGGCTGTCATCGAGTGCAGGTCTGTCTTAGGTATCACGGCTTAACGTCATTGAAGTCTAGAGAGTGGACAACACGTTCGTCTTACTCAGAGCGGTGTCCGAATTCTATTTTCGACGTGATGCGTGCCACTTCCATTGTGGCCAACTACGATTCAATACAGAATGCACGAAACCTGAAAGACACCCTCACAGATACATAGAGAGTAGTGTTTGTCTGCGGAATAATGGGAGTGCAAGCGTCTGTGACATTGATATTGCTGTATGTAGCACAATTTATCATGGAGGGGGCGTAGCTCAGATGGTAGAGCGCTCGCTTAGCATGCGAGAGGTACTGGGATCGATACCCAGCGCCTCCAGAATTTTTAACACACCTACATGCGCACCTTGCCATGCAAGTGGAGTAATTCACAGCCAGCAGATGTGTCTAGGCAGATACAAGAGAACGATTAGCATCCACAATTGGCAAGCGAGCTGTTATTCGTGCGCAGGAAGCACCCTCCTCCAACTCCTACACTTAATTTACAAACAGTACAAGTGTTCCCATAAGATTCTTAAGCCTACGTCGGAAAGATCTGCCTTACGCCGGGTTCACGTAAATCCCACTGTACATTCCTATTCTTTGCGTGCAGTCGGCTGCTACTGGTGTTGCTAGTTGTGACTTCTGATAACAGATGCCGTAGCAATCAATTCATGGAGTGATTTGTATGTTTTGCGATAGTCTGTCTCTGACAAGCAAGCACAGGTGACATAGGTGCGAACGCAGGAAGCTTGCAGCCCCTCGCTGCCTGCAGACACCGAGCAGCCACACTAGGAGGGCGGCCTAAGCCGTAGGCGAAATGTGCTCATTCGCTTTGGGGCGACGTCGAACTATAAATGAGGCTGTCACTAGCGTGAGCGTCGTGTAAAGTCGTAAAAGTCGGCTGCATGGGCGAGTGCCATGTTTGGGGAGCGTTTCGTAGTTTGCGCAGTGCAATGGAGACGTGGAAACTTGTTGTGGCCCAGTGTATTGCAGTTGGACGACAAGAGTGGTACACAGTAGCAAAGAGCGAGGCACTGAGTTTGCATGAACAGTGGAGTGCAGAATGGGGCTCGAGATGTGCTTGTTACCTGAGGTGCTGTGTGATTGTCGACAAGGAGTGAAAACGGAGCAATTTGTGACCCCCCTTTCAATTTAAGACGTTAAAAACAGACGGAATTTGCATTCGTAATACCAGAGCATCGAAACTACTTGGAACTCTTGTGTATATGAACGTGTCCGCGCCTTTGTACTCTGGTCCCTTCAGCGCTACAAACCAACCAAGCATCGTGTCCGTGCACATCAGAGTCTCAAGGAATGGAGAATAGCGCAGTTTGGTCGCGGATGGGGGCGTAGCTCAGTTGGTAGAGCGTTCGCTTTGCATGTGAAAGGTCCCGGGTTCAAGCCCCGGCGCCTCCATGTTTTGTGGTCAGTGGATGCCAAGTGTTGATCGCGGCGAACCTAAAAGCACGCAAGATGTTGCAAAGCCAGCGTCACAGACTTGTATGATGCATACTGACGTAAGGAGAGCAAGATGTATGTGTGGGGACCGGCTGTCATCGAGTGCAGGTCTGTCTTAGGTATCACGGCTTAACGTCACTGAAGTCTAGAGAGTGGACAACACGTTCGTCTTACTCAGAGCGGTGTCCGAATTCTATTTTCGACGTGATGCGTGCCACTTCCATTGTGGCCAACTACGATTCAATACAGAATGCACGAAACCTGAAAGACACCCTCACAGATACATAGAGAGTAGTGTTTGTCTGCGGAATAATGGGAGTGCAAGCGTCTGTGACATTGATATTGCTGTATGTAGCACAATTTATCATGGAGGGGGCGTAGCTCAGATGGTAGAGCGCTCACTTAGCATGCGAGAGGTACTGTGATCGATACCCAGCGCCTCCAGAATTTTTAACACCCCTACATGCGCACCTTGCCATGCAAGTGGAGTAATTCACAGCCAGCAGATGTGTCTAGGCAGATACAAGAGAACGATTAGCATCCACAATTGGCAAGCGAGCTGTTATTCGTGCGCAGGAAGCACCCTCCTCCAACTCCTACACTTAATTTACAAACAGTACAAGTGTTCCCATAACATTCTTAAGCCTACGTCGGAAAGATCTGCCTTACGCCAGGTTCACGTAAATCCCACTGCACATTCCTATTCTTTGCGTGCAGTCGGCTGCTACTGGTGTTGCTAGTTGTGACTTCTGATAACAGATGCCGTAGCAATCAGTTCATGGAGTGATTTGTATGTTTTGCGATAGTCTGTCTCTGACAAGCAAGCACAGGTGACATAGGTGCGAACGCAGGAAGCTTGCAGCCCCTCGCTGCCTGCAGACACCGAGCAGCCACACTAGGAGGGCGGCCTAAGCCGTAGGCGAAATGTGCTCATTCGCTTTGGGGCGACGTCGAACTATAAATGAGGCTGTCACTAGCGTGAGCGTCGTGTAAAGTCGTAAAAGTCGGCTGCATGGGCGAGTGCCATGTTTGGGGAGCGTTTCGTAGTTTGCGCAGTGCAATGGAGACGTGGAAACTTGTTGTGGCCCAGTGTTTTGCAGTTGGACGACAAGAGTGGTACACAGTAGCAAAGAGCGAGGCACTGAGTTTGCATGAACAGTGGAGTGCAGAATGGGGCTCGAGATGTGCTTGTTACCTCAGGTGCTGTGTGATTGTCGACAAGGAGTGAAAACGGAGCAATTTGTGACCCCCCTTTCAATTTAAGACGTTAAAAACAGACGGAATTTGCATTCGTAATACCAGAGCATCGAAACTACTTGGAACTCTTGTGTATATGAACGTGTCCGCGCCTTTGTACTCTGGTCCCTTCAGCGCTACAAACCAACCAAGCATCGTGTCCGTGCACGTCAGAGTCTCAAGGAATGGAGAATAGCGCAGTTTGGTCGCGGATGGGGGCGTAGCTCAGTTGGTAGAGCGTTCGCTTTGCATGTGAAAGGTCCCGGGTTCAAGCCCCGGCGCCTCCATGTTTTGTGGTCAGTGGATGCCAAGTGTTGATCGCGGCGAACCTAAAAGCACGCAAGATGTTGCAAAGCCAGCGTCACAGACTTGTATGATGCATACTGACGTAAGGAGAGCAAGATGTATGTGTGGGGACCGGCTGTCATCGAGTGCAGGTCTGTCTTAGGTATCACGGCTTAACGTCATTGAAGTCTAGAGAGTGGACAACACGTTCGTCTTACTCAGAGCGGTGTCCGAATTCTATTTTCGACGTGATGCGTGCCACTTCCATTGTGGCCAACTACGATTCAATACAGAATGCACGAAACCTGAAAGACACCCTCACAGATACATAGAGAGTAGTGTTTGTCTGCGGAATAATGGGAGTGCAAGCGTCTGTGACATTGATATTGCTGTATGTAGCACAATTTATCATGGAGGGGGCGTAGCTCAGATGGTAGAGCGCTCGCTTAGCATGCGAGAGGTACTGGGATCGATACCCAGCGCCTCCAGAATTTTTAACACCCCTACATGCGCACCTTGCCATGCAAGTGGAGTAATTCACAGCCAGCAGATGTGTCTAGGCAGATACAAGAGAACGATTAGCATCCACAATTGGCAAGCGAGCTGTTATTCGTGCGCAGGAAGCACCCTCCTCCAACTCCTACACTTAATTTACAAACAGTACAAGTGTTCCCATAACATTCTTAAGCCTACGTCGGAAAGATCTGCCTTACGCCAGGTTCACGTAAATCCCACTGCACATTCCTATTCTTTGCGTGCAGTCGGCTGCTACTGGTGTTGCTAGTTGTGACTTCTGATAACAGATGCCGTAGCAATCAGTTCATGGAGTGATTTGTATGTTTTGCGATAGTCTGTCTCTGACAAGCAAGCACAGGTGACATAGGTGCGAACGCAGGAAGCTTGCAGCCCCTCGCTGCCTGCAGACACCGAGCAGCCACACTAGGAGGGCGGCCTAAGCCGTAGGCGAAATGTGCTCATTCGCTTTGGGGCGACGTCGAACTATAAATGAGGCTGTCACTAGCGTGAGCGTCGTGTAAAGTCGTAAAAGTCGGCTGCATGGGCGAGTGCCATGTTTGGGGAGCGTTTCGTAGTTTGCGCAGTGCAATGGAGACGTGGAAACTTGTTGTGGCCCAGTGTTTTGCAGTTGGACGACAAGAGTGGTACACAGTAGCAAAGAGCGAGGCACTGAGTTTGCATGAACAGTGGAGTGCAGAATGGGGCTCGAGATGTGCTTGTTACCTCAGGTGCTGTGTGATTGTCGACAAGGAGTGAAAACGGAGCAATTTGTGACCCCCCTTTCAATTTAAGACGTTAAAAACAGACGGAATTTGCATTCGTAATACCAGAGCATCGAAACTACTTGGAACTCTTGTGTATATGAACGTGTCCGCGCCTTTGTACTCTGGTCCCTTCAGCGCTACAAACCAACCAAGCATCGTGTCCGTGCACATCAGAGTCTCAAGGAATGGAGAATAGCGCAGTTCGGTCGCGGATGGGGGCGTAGCTCAGTTGGTAGAGCGTTCGCTTTGCATGTGAAAGGTCCCGGGTTCAAGCCCCGGCGCCTCCATGTTTTGTGGTCAGTGGATGCCAAGTGTTGATCGCGGCGAACCTAAAAGCACGCAAGATGTTGCAAAGCCAGCGTCACAGACTTGTATGATGCATACTGACGTAAGGAGAGCAAGATGTATGTGTGGGGACCGGCTGTCATCGAGTGCAGGTCTGTCTTAGGTATCACGGCTTAACGTCATTGAAGTCTAGAGAGTGGACAACACGTTCGTCTTACTCAGAGCGGTGTCCGAATTCTATTTTCGACGTGATGCGTGCCACTTCCATTGTGGCCAACTACGATTCAATACAGAATGCACGAAACCTGAAAGACACCCTCACAGATACATAGAGAGTAGTGTTTGTCTGCGGAATAATGGGAGTGCAAGCGTCTGTGACATTGATATTGCTGTATGTAGCACAATTTATCATGGAGGGGGCGTAGCTCAGATGGTAGAGCGCTCGCTTAGCATGCGAGAGGTACTGGGATCAATACCCAGCGCCTCCAGAATTTTTAACACCCCTACATGCGCACCTTGCCATGCAAGTGGAGTAATTCACAGCCAGCAGATGTGTCTAGGCAGATACAAGAGAACGATTAGCATCCACAATTGGCAAGCGAGCTGTTATTCGTGCGCAGGAAGCACCCTCCTCCAACTCCTACACTTAATTTACAAACAGTACAAGTGTTCCCATAACATTCTTAAGCCTACGTCGGAAAGATCTGCCTTACGCCGGGTTCACGTAAATCCCACTGCACATTCCTATTCTTTGCGTGCAGTCGGCTGCTACTGGTGTTGCTAGTTGTGACTTCTGATAACAGATGCCGTAGCAATCAGTTCATGGAGTGATTTGTATGTTTTGCGATAGTCTGTCTCTGACAAGCAAGCACAGGTGACATAGGTGCGAACGCAGGAAGCTTGCAGCCCCTCGCTGCCTGCAGACACCGAGCAGCCACACTAGGAGGGCGGCCTAAGCCGTAGGCGAAATGTGCTCATTCGCTTTGGGGCGACGTCGAACTATAAATGAGGCTGTCACTAGCGTGAGCGTCGTGTAAAGTCGTAAAAGTCGGCTGCATGGGCGAGTGCCATGTTTGGGGAGCGTTTCGTAGTTTGCGCAGTGCAATGGAGACGTGGAAACTTGTTGTGGCCCAGTGTTTTGCAGTTGGACGACAAGAGTGGTACACAGTAGCAAAGAGCGAGGCACTGAGTTTGCATGAACAGTGGAGTGCAGAATGGGGCTCGAGATGTGCTTGTTACCTCAGGTGCTGTGTGATTGTCGACAAGGAGTGAAAACGGAGCAATTTGTGACCCCCCTTTCAATTTAAGACGTTAAAAACAGACGGAATTTGCATTCGTAATACCAGAGCATCGAAACTACTTGGAACTCTTGTGTATATGAACGTGTCCGCGCCTTTGTACTCTGGTCCCTTCAGCGCTACAAACCAACCAAGCATCGTGTCCGTGCACATCAGAGTCTCAAGGAATGGAGAATAGCGCAGTTTGGTCGCGGATGGGGGCGTAGCTCAGTTGGTAGAGCGTTCGCTTTGCATGTGAAAGGTCCCGGGTTCAAGCCCCGGCGCCTCCATGTTTTGTGGTCAGTGGATGCCAAGTGTTGATCGCGGCGAACCTAAAAGCACGCAAGATGTTGCAAAGCCAGCGTCACAGACTTGTATGATGCATACTGACGTAAGGAGAGCAAGATGTATGTGTGGGGACCGGCTGTCATCGAGTGCAGGTCTGTCTTAGGTATCACGGCTTAACGTCATTGAAGTCTAGAGAGTGGACAACACGTTCGTCTTACTCAGAGCGGTGTCCGAATTCTATTTTCGACGTGATGCGTGCCACTTCCATTGTGGCCAACTACGATTCAATACAGAATGCACGAAACCTGAAAGACACCCTCACAGATACATAGAGAGTAGTGTTTGTCTGCGGAATAATGGGAGTGCAAGCGTCTGTGACATTGATATTGCTGTATGTAGCACAATTTATCATGGAGGGGGCGTAGCTCAGATGGTAGAGCGCTCGCTTAGCATGCGAGAGGTACTGGGATCGATACCCAGCGCCTCCAGAATTTTTAACACCCCTACATGCGCACCTTGCCATGCAAGTGGAGTAATTCACAGCCAGCAGATGTGTCTAGGCAGATACAAGAGAACGATTAGCATCCACAATTGGCAAGCGAGCTGTTATTCGTGCGCAGGAAGCACCCTCCTCCAACTCCTACACTTAATTTACAAACAGTACAAGTGTTCCCATAACATTCTTAAGCCTACGTCGGAAAGATCTGCCTTACGCCGGGTTCACGTAAATCCCACTGCACATTCCTATTCTTTGCGTGCAGTCGGCTGCTACTGGTGTTGCTAGTTGTGACTTCTGATAACAGATGCCGTAGCAATCAGTTCATGGAGTGATTTGTATGTTTTGCGATAGTCTGTCTCTGACAAGCAAGCACAGGTGACATAGGTGCGAACGCAGGAAGCTTGCAGCCCCTCGCTGCCTGCAGACACCGAGCAGCCACACTAGGAGGGCGGCCTAAGCCGTAGGCGAAATGTGCTCATTCGCTTTGGGGCGACGTCGAACTATAAATGAGGCTGTCACTAGCGTGAGCGTTGCGTAAAGTCGTAAAAGTCGGCTGCATGGGCGAGTGCCATGTTTGGGGAGCGTTTCGTAGTTTGCGCAGTTCAATGGAGACGTGGAAACTTGTTGTGGCCCAGTGTTTTGCAGTTGGACGACAAGAGTGGTACACAGTAGCAAAGAGCGAGGCACTGAGTTTGCATGAACAGTGGAGTGCAGAATGGGGCTCGAGATGTGCTTGTTACCTCAGGTGCTGTGTGATTGTCGACAAGGAGTGAAAACGGAGCAATTTGTGACCCCCCTTTCAATTTAAGACGTTAAAAACAGACGGAATTTGCATTCGTAATACCAGAGCATCGAAACTACTTGGAACTCTTGTGTATATGAACGTGTCCGCGCCTTTGTACTCTGGTCCCTTCAGCGCTACAAACCAACCAAGCATCGTGTCCGTGCACATCAGAGTCTCAAGGAATGGAGAATAGCGCAGTTCGGTCGCGGATGGGGGCGTAGCTCAGTTGGTAGAGCGTTCGCTTTGCATGTGAAAGGTCCCGGGTTCAAGCCCCGGCGCCTCCATGTTTTGTGGTCAGTGGATGCCAAGTGTTGATCGCGGCGAACCTAAAAGCACGCAAGATGTTGCAAAGCCAGCGTCACAGACTTGTATGATGCATACTGACGTAAGGAGAGCAAGATGTATGTGTGGGGACCGGCTGTCATCGAGTGCAGGTCTGTCTTAGGTATCACGGCTTAACGTCATTGAAGTCTAGAGAGTGGACAACACGTTCGTCTTACTCAGAGCGGTGTCCGAATTCTATTTTCGACGTGATGCGTGCCACTTCCATTGTGGCCAACTACGATTCAATACAGAATGCACGAAACCTGAAAGACACCCTCACAGATACATAGAGAGTAGTGTTTGTCTGCGGAATAATGGGAGTGCAAGCGTCTGTGACATTGATATTGCTGTATGTAGCACAATTTATCATGGAGGGGGCGTAGCTCAGATGGTAGAGCGCTCGCTTAGCATGCGAGAGGTACTGGGATCGATACCCAGCGCCTCCAGAATTTTTAACACCCCTACATGCGCACCTTGCCATGCAAGTGGAGTAATTCACAGCCAGCAGATGTGTCTAGGCAGATACAAGAGAACGATTAGCATCCACAATTGGCAAGCGAGCTGTTATTCGTGCGCAGGAAGCACCCTCCTCCAACTCCTACACTTAATTTACAAACAGTACAAGTGTTCCCATAACATTCTTAAGCCTACGTCGGAAAGATCTGCCTTACGCCGGGTTCACGTAAATCCCACTGCACATTCCTATTCTTTGCGTGCAGTCGGCTGCTACTGGTGTTGCTAGTTGTGACTTCTGATAACAGATGCCGTAGCAATCAGTTCATGGAGTGATTTGTATGTTTTGCGATAGTCTGTCTCTGACAAGCAAGCACAGGTGACATAGGTGCGAACGCAGGAAGCTTGCAGCCCCTCGCTGCCTGCAGACACCGAGCAGCCACACTAGGAGGGCGGCCTAAGCCGTAGGCGAAATGTGCTCATTCGCTTTGGGGCGACGTCGAACTATAAATGAGGCTGTCACTAGCGTGAGCGTCGTGTAAAGTCGTAAAAGTCGGCTGCATGGGCGAGTGCCATGTTTGGGGAGCGTTTCGTAGTTTGCGCAGTGCAATGGAGACGTGGAAACTTGTTGTGGCCCAGTGTTTTGCAGTTGGACGACAAGAGTGGTACACAGTAGCAAAGAGCGAGGCACTGAGTTTGCATGAACAGTGGAGTGCAGAATGGGGCTCGAGATGTGCTTGTTACCTCAGGTGCTGTGTGATTGTCGACAAGGAGTGAAAACGGAGCAATTTGTGACCCCCCTTTCAATTTAAGACGTTAAAAACAGACGGAATTTGCATTCGTAATACCAGAGCATCGAAACTACTTGGAACTCTTGTGTATATGAACGTGTCCGCGCCTTTGTACTCTGGTCCCTTCAGCGCTACAAACCAACCAAGCATCGTGTCCGTGCACATCAGAGTCTCAAGGAATGGAGAATAGCGCAGTTTGGTCGCGGATGGGGGCGTAGCTCAGTTGGTAGAGCGTTCGCTTTGCATGTGAAAGGTCCCGGGTTCAAGCCTCGGCGCCTCCATGTTTTGTGGTCAGTGGATGCCAAGTGTTGATCGCGGCGAACCTAAAAGCACGCAAGATGTTGCAAAGCCAGCGTCACAGACTTGTATGATGCATACTGACGTAAGGAGAGCAAGATGTATGTGTGGGGACCGGCTGTCATCGAGTGCAGGTCTGTCTTAGGTATCACGGCTTAACGTCATTGAAGTCTAGAGAGTGGACAACACGTTCGTCTTACTCAGAGCGGTGTCCGAATTCTATTTTCGACGTGATGCGTGCCACTTCCATTGTGGCCAACTACGATTCAATACAGAATGCACGAAACCTGAAAGACACCCTCACAGATACATAGAGAGTAGTGTTTGTCTGCGGAATAATGGGAGTGCAAGCGTCTGTGACATTGATATTGCTGTATGTAGCACAATTTATCATGGAGGGGGCGTAGCTCAGATGGTAGAGCGCTCGCTTAGCATGCGAGAGGTACTGGGATCGATACCCAGCGCCTCCAGAATTTTTAACACCCCTACATGCGCACCTTGCCATGCAAGTGGAGTAATTCACAGCCAGCAGATGTGTCTAGGCAGATACAAGAGAACGATTAGCATCCACAATTGGCAAGCGAGCTGTTATTCGTGCGCAGGAAGCACCCTCCTCCAACTCCTACACTTAATTTACAAACAGTACAAGTGTTCCCATAACATTCTTAAGCCTACGTCGGAAAGATCTGCCTTACGCCGGGTTCACGTAAATCCCACTGCACATTCCTATTCTTTGCGTGCAGTCGGCTGCTACTGGTGTTGCTAGTTGTGACTTCTGATAACAGATGCCGTAGCAATCAGTTCATGGAGTGATTTGTATGTTTTGCGATAGTCTGTCTCTGACAAGCAAGCACAGGTGACATAGGTGCGAACGCAGGAAGCTTGCAGCCCCTCGCTGCCTGCAGACACCGAGCAGCCACACTAGGAGGGCGGCCTAAGCCGTAGGCGAAATGTGCTCATTCGCTTTGGGGCGACGTCGAACTATAAATGAGGCTGTCACTAGCGTGAGCGTCGTGTAAAGTCGTAAAAGTCGGCTGCATGGGCGAGTGCCATGTTTGGGGAGCGTTTCGTAGTTTGCGCAGTGCAATGGAGACGTGGAAACTTGTTGTGGCCCAGTGTTTTGCAGTTGGACGACAAGAGTGGTACACAGTAGCAAAGAGCGAGGCACTGAGTTTGCATGAACAGTGGAGTGCAGAATGGGGCTCGAGATGTGCTTGTTACCTCAGGTGCTGTGTGATTGTCGACAAGGAGTGAAAACGGAGCAATTTGTGACCCCCCTTTCAATTTAAGACGTTAAAAACAGACGGAATTTGCATTCGTAATACCAGAGCATCGAAACTACTTGGAACTCTTGTGTATATGAACGTGTCCGCGCCTTTGTACTCTGGTCCCTTCAGCGCTACAAACCAACCAAGCATCGTGTCCGTGCACATCAGAGTCTCAAGGAATGGAGAATAGCGCAGTTTGGTCGCGGATGGGGGCGTAGCTCAGTTGGTAGAGCGTTCGCTTTGCATGTGAAAGGTCCCGGGTTCAAGCCCCGGCGCCTCCATGTTTTGTGGTCAGTGGATGCCAAGTGTTGATCGCGGCGAACCTAAAAGCACGCAAGATGTTGCAAAGCCAGCGTCACAGACTTGTATGATGCATACTGACGTAAGGAGAGCAAGATGTATGTGTGGGGACCGGCTGTCATCGAGTGCAGGTCTGTCTTAGGTATCACGGCTTAACGTCATTGAAGTCTAGAGAGTGGACAACACGTTCGTCTTACTCAGAGCGGTGTCCGAATTCTATTTTCGACGTGATGCGTGCCACTTCCATTGTGGCCAACTACGATTCAATACAGAATGCACGAAACCTGAAAGACACCCTCACAGATACATAGAGAGTAGTGTTTGTCTGCGGAATAATGGGAGTGCAAGCGTCTGTGACATTGATATTGCTGTATGTAGCACAATTTATCATGGAGGGGGCGTAGCTCAGATGGTAGAGCGCTCGTTTAGCATGCGAGAGGTACTGGGATCGATACCCAGCGCCTCCAGAATTTTTAACACCCCTACATGCGCACCTTGCCATGCAAGTGGAGTAATTCACAGCCAGCAGATGTGTCTAGGCAGATACAAGAGAACGATTAGCATCCACAATTGGCAAGCGAGCTGTTATTCGTGCGCAGGAAGCACCCTCCTCCAACTCCTACACTTAATTTACAAACAGTACAAGTGTTCCCATAACATTCTTAAGCCTACGTCGGAAAGATCTGCCTTACGCCGGGTTCACGTAAATCCCACTGCACATTCCTATTCTTTGCGTGCAGTCGGCTGCTACTGGTGTTGCTAGTTGTGACTTCTGATAACAGATGCCGTAGCAATCAGTTCATGGAGTGATTTGTATGTTTTGCGATAGTCTGTCTCTGACAAGCAAGCACAGGTGACATAGGTGCGAACGCAGGAAGCTTGCAGCCCCTCGCTGCCTGCAGACACCGAGCAGCCACACTAGGAGGGCGGCCTAAGCCGTAGGCGAAATGTGCTCATTCGCTTTGGGGCGACGTCGAACTATAAATGAGGCTGTCACTAGCGTGAGCGTCGTGTAAAGTCGTAAAAGTCGGCTGCATGGGCGAGTGCCATGTTTGGGGAGCGTTTCGTAGTTTGCGCAGTGCAATGGAGACGTGGAAACTTGTTGTGGCCCAGTGTTTTGCAGTTGGACGACAAGAGTGGTACACAGTAGCAAAGAGCGAGGCACTGAGTTTGCATGAACAGTGGAGTGCAGAATGGGGCTCGAGATGTGCTTGTTACCTCAGGTGCTGTGTGATTGTCGACAAGGAGTGAAAACGGAGCAATTTGTGACCCCCCTTTCAATTTAAGACGTTAAAAACAGACGGAATTTGCATTCGTAATACCAGAGCATCGAAACTACTTGGAACTCTTGTGTATATGAACGTGTCCGCGCCTTTGTACTCTGGTCCCTTCAGCGCTACAAACCAACCAAGCATCGTGTCCGTGCACATCAGAGTCTCAAGGAATGGAGAATAGCGCAGTTTGGTCGCGGATGGGGGCGTAGCTCAGTTGGTAGAGCGTTCGCTTTGCATGTGAAAGGTCCCGGGTTGAAGCCCCGGCGCCTCCATGTTTTGTGGTCAGTGGATGCCAAGTGTTGATCGCGGCGAACCTAAAAGCACGCAAGATGTTGCAAAGCCAGCGTCACAGACTTGTATGATGCATACTGACGTAAGGAGAGCAAGATGTATGTGTGGGGACCGGCTGTCATCGAGTGCAGGTCTGTCTTAGGTATCACGGCTTAACGTCATTGAAGTCTAGAGAGTGGACAACACGTTCGTCTTACTCAGAGCGGTGTCCGAATTCTATTTTCGACGTGATGCGTGCCACTTCCATTGTGGCCAACTACGATTCAATACAGAATGCACGAAACCTGAAAGACACCCTCACAGATACATAGAGAGTAGTGTTTGTCTGCGGAATAATGGGAGTGCAAGCGTCTGTGACATTGATATTGCTGTATGTAGCACAATTTGTCATGGAGGGGGCGTAGCTCAGATGGTAGAGCGCTCGCTTAGCATGCGAGAGGTACTGGGATCGATACCCAGCGCCTCCAGAATTTTTAACACCCCTACATGCGCACCTTGCCATGCAAGTGGAGTAATTCACAGCCAGCAGATGTGTCTAGGCAGATACAAGAGAACGATTAGCATCCACAATTGGCAAGCGAGCTGTTATTCGTGCGCAGGAAGCACCCTCCTCCAACTCCTACACTTAATTTACAAACAGTACAAGTGTTCCCATAACATTCTTAAGCCTACGTCGGAAAGATCTGCCTTACGCCGGGTTCACGTAAATCCCACTGCACATTCCTATTCTTTGCGTGCAGTCGGCTGCTACTGGTGTTGCTAGTTGTGACTTCTGATAACAGATGCCGTAGCAATCAGTTCATGGAGTGATTTGTATGTTTTGCGATAGTCTGTCTCTGACAAGCAAGCACAGGTGACATAGGTGCGAACGCAGGAAGCTTGCAGCCCCTCGCTGCCTGCAGACACCGAGCAGCCACACTAGGAGGGCGGCCTAAGCCGTAGGCGAAATGTGCTCATTCGCTTTGGGGCGACGTCGAACTATAAATGAGGCTGTCACTAGCGTGAGCGTCGTGTAAAGTCGTAAAAACACGCGATCTAGTGTAGTGCCATGTTTGGGGAGCGTTTCGTAGTTTGCGCAGTGCAATGGAGACGTGGAAACTTGTTGTGGCCCAGTGTTTTGCAGTTGGACGACAAGAGTGGTACACAGTAGCAAAGAGCGAGGCACTGAGTTTGCATGAACAGTGGAGTGCAGAATGGGGCTCGAGATGTGCTTGTTACCTCAGGTGCTGTGTGATTGTCGACAAGGAGTGAAAACGGAGCAATTTGTGACCCCCCTTTCAATTTAAGACGTTAAAAACAGACGGAATTTGCATTCGTAATACCAGAGCATCGAAACTACTTGGAACTCTTGTGTATATGAACGTGTCCGCGCCTTTGTACTCTGGTCCCTTCAGCGCTACAAACCAACCAAGCATCGTGTCCGTGCACATCAGAGTCTCAAGGAATGGAGAATAGCGCAGTTTGGTCGCGGATGGGGGCGTAGCTCAGTTGGTAGAGCGTTCGCTTTGCATGTGAAAGGTCCCGGGTTCAAGCCCCGGCGCCTCCATGTTTTGTGGTCAGTGGATGCCAAGTGTTGATCGCGGCGAACCTAAAAGCACGCAAGATGTTGCAAAGCCAGCGTCACAGACTTGTATGATGCATACTGACGTAAGGAGAGCAAGATGTATGTGTGGGGACCGGCTGTCATCGAGTGCAGGTCTGTCTTAGGTATCACGGCTTAACGTCATTGAAGTCTAGAGAGTGGACAACACGTTCGTCTTACTCAGAGCGGTGTCCGAATTCTATTTTCGACGTGATGCGTGCCACTTCCATTGTGGCCAACTACGATTCAATACAGAATGCACGAAACCTGAAAGACACCCTCACAGATACATAGAGAGTAGTGTTTGTCTGCGGAATAATGGGAGTGCAAGCGTCTGTGACATTGATATTGCTGTATGTAGCACAATTTATCATGGAGGGGGCGTAGCTCAGATGGTAGAGCGCTCGCTTAGCATGCGAGAGGTACTGGGATCGATACCCAGCGCCTCCAGAATTTTTAACACCCCTACATGCGCACCTTGCCATGCAAGTGGAGTAATTCACAGCCAGCAGATGTGTCTAGGCAGATACAAGAGAACGATTAGCATCCACAATTGGCAAGCGAGCTGTTATTCGTGCGCAGGAAGCACCCTCCTCCAACTCCTACACTTAATTTACAAACAGTACAAGTGTTCCCATAACATTCTTAAGCCTACGTCGGAAAGATCTGCCTTACGCCGGGTTCACGTAAATCCCACTGCACATTCCTATTCTTTGCGTGCAGTCGGCTGCTACTGGTGTTGCTAGTTGTGACTTCTGATAACAGATGCCGTAGCAATCAGTTCATGGAGTGATTTGTATGTTTTGCGATAGTCTGTCTCTGACAAGCAAGCACAGGTGACATAGGTGCGAACGCAGGAAGCTTGCAGCCCCTCGCTGCCTGCAGACACCGAGCAGCCACACTAGGAGGGCGGCCTAAGCCGTAGGCGAAATGTGCTCATTCGCTTTGGGGCGACGTCGAACTATAAATGAGGCTGTCACTAGCGTGAGCGTCGTGTAAAGTCGTGAAAGTCGGCTGCATGGGCGAGTGCCATGTTTGGGGAGCGTTTCGTAGTTTGCGCAGTGCAATGGAGACGTGGAAACTTGTTGTGGCCCAGTGTTTTGCAGTTGGACGACAAGAGTGGTACACAGTAGCAAAGAGCGAGGCACTGAGTTTGCATGAACAGTGGAGTGCAGAATGGGGCTCGAGATGTGCTTGTTACCTCAGGTGCTGTGTGATTGTCGACAAGGAGTGAAAACGGAGCAAATTGTGACCCCCCTTTCAATTTAAGACGTTAAAAACAGACGGAATTTGCATTCGTAATACCAGAGCATCGAAACTACTTGGAACTCTTGTGTATATGAACGTGTCCGCGCCTTTGTACTCTGGTCCCTTCAGCGCTACAAACCAACCAAGCATCGTGTCCGTGCACATCAGAGTCTCAAGGAATGGAGAATAGCGCAGTTTGGTCGCGGATGGGGGCGTAGCTCAGTTGGTAGAGCGTTCGCTTTGCATGTGAAAGGTCCCGGGTTCAAGCCCCGGCGCCTCCATGTTTTGTGGTCAGTGGATGCCAAGTGTTGATCGCGGCGAACCTAAAAGCACGCAAGATGTTGCAAAGCCAGCGTCACAGACTTGTATGATGCATACTGACGTAAGGAGAGCAAGATGTATGTGTGGGGACCGGCTGTCATCGAGTGCAGGTCTGTCTTAGGTATCACGGCTTAACGTCATTGAAGTCTAGAGAGTGGACAACACGTTCGTCTTACTCAGAGCGGTGTCCGAATTCTATTTTCGACGTGATGCGTGCCACTTCCATTGTGGCCAACTACGATTCAATACAGAATGCACGAAACCTGAAAGACACCCTCACAGATACATAGAGAGTAGTGTTTGTCTGCGGAATAATGGGAGTGCAAGCGTCTGTGACATTGATATTGCTGTATGTAGCACAATTTGTCATGGAGGGGGCGTAGCTCAGATGGTAGAGCGCTCGCTTAGCATGCGAGAGGTACTGGGATCGATACCCAGCGCCTCCAGAATTTTTAACACCCCTACATGCGCACCTTGCCATGCAAGTGGAGTAATTCACAGCCAGCAGATGTGTCTAGGCAGATACAAGAGAACGATTAGCATCCACAATTGGCAAGCGAGCTGTTATTCGTGCGCAGGAAGCACCCTCCTCCAACTCCTACACTTAATTTACAAACAGTACAAGTGTTCCCATAACATTCTTAAGCCTACGTCGGAAAGATCTGCCTTACGCCGGGTTCACGTAAATCCCACTGCACATTCCTATTCTTTGCGTGCAGTCGGCTGCTACTGGTGTTGCTAGTTGTGACTTCTGATAACAGATGCCGTAGCAATCAGTTCATGGAGTGATTTGTATGTTTTGCGATAGTCTGTCTCTGACAAGCAAGCACAGGTGACATAGGTGCGAACGCAGGAAGCTTGCAGCCCCTCGCTGCCTGCAGACACCGAGCAGCCACACTAGGAGGGCGGCCTAAGCCGTAGGCGAAATGTGCTCATTCGCTTTGGGGCGACGTCGAACTATAAATGAGGCTGTCACTAGCGTGAGCGTCGTGTAAAGTCGTAAAAGTCGGCTGCATGGGCGAGTGCCATGTTTGGGGAGCGTTTCGTAGTTTGCGCAGTGCAATGGAGACGTGGAAACTTGTTGTGGCCCAGTGTTTTGCAGTTGGACGACAAGAGTGGTACACAGTAGCAAAGAGCGAGGCACTGAGTTTGCATGAACAGTGGAGTGCAGAATGGGGCTCGAGATGTGCTTGTTACCTCAGGTGCTGTGTGATTGTCGACAAGGAGTGAAAACGGAGCAATTTGTGACCCCCCTTTCAATTTAAGACGTTAAAAACAGACGGAATTTGCATTCGTAATACCAGAGCATCGAAACTACTTGGAACTCTTGTGTATATGAACGTGTCCGCGCCTTTGTACTCTGGTCCCTTCAGCGCTACAAACCAACCAAGCATCGTGTCCGTGCACATCAGAGTCTCAAGGAATGGAGAATAGCGCAGTTTGGTCGCGGATGGGGGCGTAGCTCAGTTGGTAGAGCGTTCGCTTTGCATGTGAAAGGTCCCGGGTTCAAGCCCCGGCGCCTCCATGTTTTGTGGTCAGTGGATGCCAAGTGTTGATCGCGGCGAACCTAAAAGCACGCAAGATGTTGCAAAGCCAGCGTCACAGACTTGTATGATGCATACTGACGTAAGGAGAGCAAGATGTATGTGTGGGGACCGGCTGTCATCGAGTGCAGGTCTGTCTTAGGTATCACGGCTTAACGTCATTGAAGTCTAGAGAGTGGACAACACGTTCGTCTTACTCAGAGCGGTGTCCGAATTCTATTTTCGACGTGATGCGTGCCACTTCCATTGTGGCCAACTACGATTCAATACAGAATGCACGAAACCTGAAAGACACCCTCACAGATACATAGAGAGTAGTGTTTGTCTGCGGAATAATGGGAGTGCAAGCGTCTGTGACATTGATATTGCTGTATGTAGCACAATTTATCATGGAGGGGGCGTAGCTCAGATGGTAGAGCGCTCGCTTAGCATGCGAGAGGTACTGGGATCGATACCCAGCGCCTCCAGAATTTTTAACACCCCTACATGCGCACCTTGCCATGCAAGTGGAGTAATTCACAGCCAGCAGATGTGTCTAGGCAGATACAAGAGAACGATTAGCATCCACAATTGGCAAGCGAGCTGTTATTCGTGCGCAGGAAGCACCCTCCTCCAACTCCTACACTTAATTTACAAACAGTACAAGTGTTCCCATAACATTCTTAAGCCTACGTCGGAAAGATCTGCCTTACGCCGGGTTCACGTAAATCCCACTGCACATTCCTATTCTTTGCGTGCAGTCGGCTGCTACTGGTGTTGCTAGTTGTGACTTCTGATAACAGATGCCGTAGCAATCAGTTCATGGAGTGATTTGTATGTTTTGCGATAGTCTGTCTCTGACAAGCAAGCACAGGTGACATAGGTGCGAACGCAGGAAGCTTGCAGCCCCTCGCTGCCTGCAGACACCGAGCAGCCACACTAGGAGGGCGGCCTAAGCCGTAGGCGAAATGTGCTCATTCGCTTTGGGGCGACGTCGAACTATAAATGAGGCTGTCACTAGCGTGAGCGTCGTGTAAAGTCGTAAAAGTCGGCTGCATGGGCGAGTGCCATGTTTGGGGAGCGTTTCGTAGTTTGCGCAGTGCAATGGAGACGTGGAAACTTGTTGTGGCCCAGTGTTTTGCAGTTGGACGACAAGAGTGGTACACAGTAGCAAAGAGCGAGGCACTGAGTTTGCATGAACAGTGGAGTGCAGAATGGGGCTCGAGATGTGCTTGTTACCTCAGGTGCTGTGTGATTGTCGACAAGGAGTGAAAACGGAGCAATTTGTGACCCCCTTTCAATTTAAGACGTTAAAAACAGACGGAATTTGCATTCGTAATACCAGAGCATCGAAACTACTTGGAACTCTTGTGTATATGAACGTGTCCGCGCCTTTGTACTCTGGTCCCTTCAGCGCTACAAACCAACCAAGCATCGTGTCCGTGCACATCAGAGTCTCAAGGAATGGAGAATAGCGCAGTTTGGTCGCGGATGGGGGCGTAGCTCAGTTGGTAGAGCGTTCGCTTTGCATGTGAAAGGTCCCGGGTTCAAGCCCCGGCGCCTCCATGTTTTGTGGTCAGTGGATGCCAAGTGTTGATCGCGGCGAACCTAAAAGCACGCAAGATGTTGCAAAGCCAGCGTCACAGACTTGTATGATGCATACTGACGTAAGGAGAGCAAGATGTATGTGTGGGGACCGGCTGTCATCGAGTGCAGGTCTGTCTTAGGTATCACGGCTTAACGTCATTGAAGTCTAGAGAGTGGACAACACGTTCGTCTTACTCAGAGCGGTGTCCGAATTCTATTTTCGACGTGATGCGTGCCACTTCCATTGTGGCCAACTACGATTCAATACAGAATGCACGAAACCTGAAAGACACCCTCACAGATACATAGAGAGTAGTGTTTGTCTGCGGAATAATGGGAGTGCAAGCGTCTGTGACATTGATATTGCTGTATGTAGCACAATTTATCATGGAGGGGGCGTAGCTCAGATGGTAGAGCGCTCGCTTAGCATGCGAGAGGTACTGGGATCGATACCCAGCGCCTCCAGAATTTTTAACACCCCTACATGCGCACCTTGCCATGCAAGTGGAGTAATTCACAGCCAGCAGATGTGTCTAGGCAGATACAAGAGAACGATTAGCATCCACAATTGGCAAGCGAGCTGTTATTCGTGCGCAGGAAGCACCCTCCTCCAACTCCTACACTTAATTTACAAACAGTACAAGTGTTCCCATAACATTCTTAAGCCTACGTCGGAAAGATCTGCCTTACGCCGGGTTCACGTAAATCCCACTGCACATTCCTATTCTTTGCGTGCAGTCGGCTGCTACTGGTGTTGCTAGTTGTGACTTCTGATAACAGATGCCGTAGCAATCAGTTCATGGAGTGATTTGTATGTTTTGCGATAGTCTGTCTCTGACAAGCAAGCACAGGTGACATAGGTGCGAACGCAGGAAGCTTGCAGCCCCTCGCTGCCTGCAGACACCGAGCAGCCACACTAGGAGGGCGGCCTAAGCCGTAGGCGAAATGTGCTCATTCGCTTTGGGGCGACGTCGAACTATAAATGAGGCTGTCACTAGCGTGAGCGTTGCGTGAGCGTCGTGTAAAGTCGTAAAAGTCGGCTGCATGGGCGAGTGCCATGTTTGGGGAGCGTTTCGTAGTTTGCGCAGTGCAATGGAGACGTGGAAACTTGTTGTGGCCCAGTGTTTTGCAGTTGGACGACAAGAGTGGTACACAGTAGCAAAGAGCGAGGCACTGAGTTTGCATGAACAGTGGAGTGCAGAATGGGGCTCGAGATGTGCTTGTTACCTCAGGTGCTGTGTGATTGTCGACAAGGAGTGAAAACGGAGCAATTTGTGACCCCCCTTTCAATTTAAGACGTTAAAAACAGACGGAATTTGCATTCGTAATACCAGAGCATCGAAACTACTTGGAACTCTTGTGTATATGAACGTGTCCGCGCCTTTGTACTCTGGTCCCTTCAGCGCTACAAACCAACCAAGCATCGTGTCCGTGCACATCAGAGTCTCAAGGAATGGAGAATAGCGCAGTTTGGTCGCGGATGGGGGCGTAGCTCAGTTGGTAGAGCGTTCGCTTTGCATGTGAAAGGTCCCGGGTTCAAGCCCCGGCGCCTCCATGTTTTGTGGTCAGTGGATGCCAAGTGTTGATCGCGGCGAACCTAAAAGCACGCAAGATGTTGCAAAGCCAGCGTCACAGACTTGTATGATGCATACTGACGTAAGGAGAGCAAGATGTATGTGTGGGGACCGGCTGTCATCGAGTGCAGGTCTGTCTTAGGTATCACGGCTTAACGTCATTGAAGTCTAGAGAGTGGACAACACGTTCGTCTTACTCAGAGCGGTGTCCGAATTCTATTTTCGACGTGATGCGTGCCACTTCCATTGTGGCCAACTACGATTCAATACAGAATGCACGAAACCTGAAAGACACCCTCACAGATACATAGAGAGTAGTGTTTGTCTGCGGAATAATGGGAGTGCAAGCGTCTGTGACATTGATATTGCTGTATGTAGCACAATTTGTCATGGAGGGGGCGTAGCTCAGATGGTAGAGCGCTCGCTTAGCATACGAGAGGTACTGGGATCGATACCCAGCGCCTCCAGAATTTTTAACACCCCTACATGCGCACCTTGCCATGCAAGTGGAGTAATTCACAGCCAGCAGATGTGTCTAGGCAGATACAAGAGAACGATTAGCATCCACAATTGGCAAGCGAGCTGTTATTCGTGCGCAGGAAGCACCCTCCTCCAACTCCTACACTTAATTTACAAACAGTACAAGTGTTCCCATAACATTCTTAAGCCTACGTCGGAAAGATCTGCCTTACGCCGGGTTCACGTAAATCCCACTGCACATTCCTATTCTTTGCGTGCAGTCGGCTGCTACTGGTGTTGCTAGTTGTGACTTCTGATAACAGATGCCGTAGCAATCAGTTCATGGAGTGATTTGTATGTTTTGCGATAGTCTGTCTCTGACAAGCAAGCACAGGTGACATAGGTGCGAACGCAGGAAGCTTGCAGCCCCTCGCTGCCTGCAGACACCGAGCAGCCACACTAGGAGGGCGGCCTAAGCCGTAGGCGAAATGTGCTCATTCGCTTTGGGGCGACGTCGAACTATAAATGAGGCTGTCACTAGCGTGAGCGTCGTGTAAAGTCGTAAAAGTCGGCTGCATGGGCGAGTGCCATGTTTGGGGAGCGTTTCGTAGTTTGCGCAGTGCAATGGAGACGTGGAAACTTGTTGTGGCCCAGTGTTTTGCAGTTGGACGACAAGAGTGGTACACAGTAGCAAAGAGCGAGGCACTGAGTTTGCATGAACAGTGGAGTGCAGAATGGGGCTCGAGATGTGCTTGTTACCTCAGGTGCTGTGTGATTGTCGACAAGGAGTGAAAACGGAGCAATTTGTGACCCCCCTTTCAATTTAAGACGTTAAAAACAGACGGAATTTGCATTCGTAATACCAGAGCATCGAAACTACTTGGAACTCTTGTGTATATGAACGTGTCCGCGCCTTTGTACTCTGGTCCCTTCAGCGCTACAAACCAACCAAGCATCGTGTCCGTGCACATCAGAGTCTCAAGGAATGGAGAATAGCGCAGTTTGGTCGCGGATGGGGGCGTAGCTCAGTTGGTAGAGCGTTCGCTTTGCATGTGAAAGGTCCCGGGTTCAAGCCCCGGCGCCTCCATGTTTTGTGGTCAGTGGATGCCAAGTGTTGATCGCGGCGAACCTAAAAGCACGCAAGATGTTGCAAAGCCAGCGTCACAGACTTGTATGATGCATACTGACGTAAGGAGAGCAAGATGTATGTGTGGGGACCGGCTGTCATCGAGTGCAGGTCTGTCTTAGGTATCACGGCTTAACGTCATTGAAGTCTAGAGAGTGGACAACACGTTCGTCTTACTCAGAGCGGTGTCCGAATTCTATTTTCGACGTGATGCGTGCCACTTCCATTGTGGCCAACTACGATTCAATACAGAATGCACGAAACCTGAAAGACACCCTCACAGATACATAGAGAGTAGTGTTTGTCTGCGGAATAATGGGAGTGCAAGCGTCTGTGACATTGATATTGCTGTATGTAGCACAATTTGTCATGGAGGGGGCGTAGCTCAGATGGTAGAGCGCTCGCTTAGCATACGAGAGGTACTGGGATCGATACCCAGCGCCTCCAGAATTTTTAACACCCCTACATGCGCACCTTGCCATGCAAGTGGAGTAATTCACAGCCAGCAGATGTGTCTAGGCAGATACAAGAGAACGATTAGCATCCACAATTGGCAAGCGAGCTGTTATTCGTGCGCAGGAAGCACCCTCCTCCAACTCCTACACTTAATTTACAAACAGTACAAGTGTTCCCATAACATTCTTAAGCCTACGTCGGAAAGATCTGCCTTACGCCGGGTTCACGTAAATCCCACTGCACATTCCTATTCTTTGCGTGCAGTCGGCTGCTACTGGTGTTGCTAGTTGTGACTTCTGATAACAGATGCCGTAGCAATCAGTTCATGGAGTGATTTGTATGTTTTGCGATAGTCTGTCTCTGACAAGCAAGCACAGGTGACATAGGTGCGAACGCAGGAAGCTTGCAGCCCCTCGCTGCCTGCAGACACCGAGCAGCCACACTAGGAGGGCGGCCTAAGCCGTAGGCGAAATGTGCTCATTCGCTTTGGGGCGACGTCGAACTATAAATGAGGCTGTCACTAGCGTGAGCGTCGTGTAAAGTCGTAAAAGTCGGCTGCATGGGCGAGTGCCATGTTTGGGGAGCGTTTCGTAGTTTGCGCAGTGCAATGGAGACGTGGAAACTTGTTGTGGCCCAGTGTTTTGCAGTTGGACGACAAGAGTGGTACACAGTAGCAAAGAGCGAGGCACTGAGTTTGCATGAACAGTGGAGTGCAGAATGGGGCTCGAGATGTGCTTGTTACCTCAGGTGCTGTGTGATTGTCGACAAGGAGTGAAAACGGAGCAATTTGTGACCCCCCTTTCAATTTAAGACGTTAAAAACAGACGGAATTTGCATTCGTAATACCAGAGCATCGAAACTACTTGGAACTCTTGTGTATATGAACGTGTCCGCGCCTTTGTACTCTGGTCCCTTCAGCGCTACAAACCAACCAAGCATCGTGTCCGTGCACATCAGAGTCTCAAGGAATGGAGAATAGCGCAGTTTGGTCGCGGATGGGGGCGTAGCTCAGTTGGTAGAGCGTTCGCTTTGCATGTGAAAGGTCCCGGGTTCAAGCCCCGGCGCCTCCATGTTTTGTGGTCAGTGGATGCCAAGTGTTGATCGCGGCGAACCTAAAAGCACGCAAGATGTTGCAAAGCCAGCGTCACAGACTTGTATGATGCATACTGACGTAAGGAGAGCAAGATGTATGTGTGGGGACCGGCTGTCATCGAGTGCAGGTCTGTCTTAGGTATCACGGCTTAACGTCATTGAAGTCTAGAGAGTGGACAACACGTTCGTCTTACTCAGAGCGGTGTCCGAATTCTATTTTCGACGTGATGCGTGCCACTTCCATTGTGGCCAACTACGATTCAATACAGAATGCACGAAACCTGAAAGACACCCTCACAGATACATAGAGAGTAGTGTTTGTCTGCGGAATAATGGGAGTGCAAGCGTCTGTGACATTGATATTGCTGTATGTAGCACAATTTATCATGGAGGGGGCGTAGCTCAGATGGTAGAGCGCTCGCTTAGCATGCGAGAGGTACTGGGATCGATACCCAGCGCCTCCAGAATTTTTAACACCCCTACATGCGCACCTTGCCATGCAAGTGGAGTAATTCACAGCCAGCAGATGTGTCTAGGCAGATACAAGAGAACGATTAGCATCCACAATTGGCAAGCGAGCTGTTATTCGTGCGCAGGAAGCACCCTCCTCCAACTCCTACACTTAATTTACAAACAGTACAAGTGTTCCCATAACATTCTTAAGCCTACGTCGGAAAGATCTGCCTTACGCCGGGTTCACGTAAATCCCACTGCACATTCCTATTCTTTGCGTGCAGTCGGCTGCTACTGGTGTTGCTAGTTGTGACTTCTGATAACAGATGCCGTAGCAATCAGTTCATGGAGTGATTTGTATGTTTTGCGATAGTCTGTCTCTGACAAGCAAGCACAGGTGACATAGGTGCGAACGCAGGAAGCTTGCAGCCCCTCGCTGCCTGCAGACACCGAGCAGCCACACTAGGAGGGCGGCCTAAGCCGTAGGCGAAATGTGCTCATTCGCTTTGGGGCGACGTCGAACTATAAATGAGGCTGTCACTAGCGTGAGCGTCGTGTAAAGTCGTAAAAGTCGGCTGCATGGGCGAGTGCCATGTTTGGGGAGCGTTTCGTAGTTTGCGCAGTGCAATGGAGACGTGGAAACTTGTTGTGGCCCAGTGTTTTGCAGTTGGACGACAAGAGTGGTACACAGTAGCAAAGAGCGAGGCACTGAGTTTGCATGAACAGTGGAGTGCAGAATGGGGCTCGAGATGTGCTTGTTACCTCAGGTGCTGTGTGATTGTCGACAAGGAGTGAAAACGGAGCAATTTGTGACCCCCCTTTCAATTTAAGACGTTAAAAACAGACGGAATTTGCATTCGTAATACCAGAGCATCGAAACTACTTGGAACTCTTGTGTATATGAACGTGTCCGCGCCTTTGTACTCTGGTCCCTTCAGCGCTACAAACCAACCAAGCATCGTGTCCGTGCACATCAGAGTCTCAAGGAATGGAGAATAGCGCAGTTTGGTCGCGGATGGGGGCGTAGCTCAGTTGGTAGAGCGTTCGCTTTGCATGTGAAAGGTCCCGGGTTCAAGCCCCGGCGCCTCCATGTTTTGTGGTCAGTGGATGCCAAGTGTTGATCGCGGCGAACCTAAAAGCACGCAAGATGTTGCAAAGCCAGCGTCACAGACTTGTATGATGCATACTGACGTAAGGAGAGCAAGATGTATGTGTGGGGACCGGCTGTCATCGAGTGCAGGTCTGTCTTAGGTATCACGGCTTAACGTCATTGAAGTCTAGAGAGTGGACAACACGTTCGTCTTACTCAGAGCGGTGTCCGAATTCTATTTTCGACGTGATGCGTGCCACTTCCATTGTGGCCAACTACGATTCAATACAGAATGCACGAAACCTGAAAGACACCCTCACAGATACATAGAGAGTAGTGTTTGTCTGCGGAATAATGGGAGTGCAAGCGTCTGTGACATTGATATTGCTGTATGTAGCACAATTTATCATGGAGGGGGCGTAGCTCAGATGGTAGAGCGCTCGCTTAGCATGCGAGAGGTACTGGGATCGATACCCAGCGCCTCCAGAATTTTTAACACCCCTACATGCGCACCTTGCCATGCAAGTGGAGTAATTCACAGCCAGCAGATGTGTCTAGGCAGATACAAGAGAACGATTAGCATCCACAATTGGCAAGCGAGCTGTTATTCGTGCGCAGGAAGCACCCTCCTCCAACTCCTACACTTAATTTACAAACAGTACAAGTGTTCCCATAACATTCTTAAGCCTACGTCGGAAAGATCTGCCTTACGCCGGGTTCACGTAAATCCCACTGCACATTCCTATTCTTTGCGTGCAGTCGGCTGCTACTGGTGTTGCTAGTTGTGACTTCTGATAACAGATGCCGTAGCAATCAGTTCATGGAGTGATTTGTATGTTTTGCGATAGTCTGTCTCTGACAAGCAAGCACAGGTGACATAGGTGCGAACGCAGGAAGCTTGCAGCCCCTCGCTGCCTGCAGACACCGAGCAGCCACACTAGGAGGGCGGCCTAAGCCGTAGGCGAAATGTGCTCATTCGCTTTGGGGCGACGTCGAACTATAAATGAGGCTGTCACTAGCGTGAGCGTTGCGTGAGCGTCGTGTAAAGTCGTAAAAGTCGGCTGCATGGGCGAGTGCCATGTTTGGGGAGCGTTTCGTAGTTTGCGCAGTGCAATGGAGACGTGGAAACTTGTTGTGGCCCAGTGTTTTGCAGTTGGACGACAAGAGTGGTACACAGTAGCAAAGAGCGAGGCACTGAGTTTGCATGAACAGTGGAGTGCAGAATGGGGCTCGAGATGTGCTTGTTACCTCAGGTGCTGTGTGATTGTCGACAAGGAGTGAAAACGGAGCAATTTGTGACCCCCCTTTCAATTTAAGACGTTAAAAACAGACGGAATTTGCATTCGTAATACCAGAGCATCGAAACTACTTGGAACTCTTGTGTATATGAACGTGTCCGCGCCTTTGTACTCTGGTCCCTTCAGCGCTACAAACCAACCAAGCATCGTGTCCGTGCACATCAGAGTCTCAAGGAATGGAGAATAGCGCAGTTTGGTCGCGGATGGGGGCGTAGCTCAGTTGGTAGAGCGTTCGCTTTGCATGTGAAAGGTCCCGGGTTCAAGCCCCGGCGCCTCCATGTTTTGTGGTCAGTGGATGCCAAGTGTTGATCGCGGCGAACCTAAAAGCACGCAAGATGTTGCAAAGCCAGCGTCACAGACTTGTATGATGCATACTGACGTAAGGAGAGCAAGATGTATGTGTGGGGACCGGCTGTCATCGAGTGCAGGTCTGTCTTAGGTATCACGGCTTAACGTCATTGAAGTCTAGAGAGTGGACAACACGTTCGTCTTACTCAGAGCGGTGTCCGAATTCTATTTTCGACGTGATGCGTGCCACTTCCATTGTGGCCAACTACGATTCAATACAGAATGCACGAAACCTGAAAGACACCCTCACAGATACATAGAGAGTAGTGTTTGTCTGCGGAATAATGGGAGTGCAAGCGTCTGTGACATTGATATTGCTGTATGTAGCACAATTTGTCATGGAGGGGGCGTAGCTCAGATGGTAGAGCGCTCGCTTAGCATGCGAGAGGTACTGGGATCGATACCCAGCGCCTCCAGAATTTTTAACACCCCTACATGCGCACCTTGCCATGCAAGTGGAGTAATTCACAGCCAGCAGATGTGTCTAGGCAGATACAAGAGAACGATTAGCATCCACAATTGGCAAGCGAGCTGTTATTCGTGCGCAGGAAGCACCCTCCTCCAACTCCTACACTTAATTTACAAACAGTACAAGTGTTCCCATAACATTCTTAAGCCTACGTCGGAAAGATCTGCCTTACGCCGGGTTCACGTAAATCCCACTGCACATTCCTATTCTTTGCGTGCAGTCGGCTGCTACTGGTGTTGCTAGTTGTGACTTCTGATAACAGATGCCGTAGCAATCAGTTCATGGAGTGATTTGTATGTTTTGCGATAGTCTGTCTCTGACAAGCAAGCACAGGTGACATAGGTGCGAACGCAGGAAGCTTGCAGCCCCTCGCTGCCTGCAGACACCGAGCAGCCACACTAGGAGGGCGGCCTAAGCCGTAGGCGAAATGTGCTCATTCGCTTTGGGGCGACGTCGAACTATAAATGAGGCTGTCACTAGCGTGAGCGTCGTGTAAAGTCGTAAAAGTCGGCTGCATGGGCGAGTGCCATGTTTGGGGAGCGTTTCGTAGTTTGCGCAGTGCAATGGAGACGTGGAAACTTGTTGTGGCCCAGTGTTTTGCAGTTGGACGACAAGAGTGGTACACAGTAGCAAAGAGCGAGGCACTGAGTTTGCATGAACAGTGGAGTGCAGAATGGGGCTCGAGATGTGCTTGTTACCTCAGGTGCTGTGTGATTGTCGACAAGGAGTGAAAACGGAGCAATTTGTGACCCCCCTTTCAATTTAAGACGTTAAAAACAGACGGAATTTGCATTCGTAATACCAGAGCATCGAAACTACTTGGAACTCTTGTGTATATGAACGTGTCCGCGCCTTTGTACTCTGGTCCCTTCAGCGCTACAAACCAACCAAGCATCGTGTCCGTGCACATCAGAGTCTCAAGGAATGGAGAATAGCGCAGTTTGGTCGCGGATGGGGGCGTAGCTCAGTTGGTAGAGCGTTCGCTTTGCATGTGAAAGGTCCCGGGTTCAAGCCCCGGCGCCTCCATGTTTTGTGGTCAGTGGATGCCAAGTGTTGATCGCGGCGAACCTAAAAGCACGCAAGATGTTGCAAAGCCAGCGTCACAGACTTGTATGATGCATACTGACGTAAGGAGAGCAAGATGTATGTGTGGGGACCGGCTGTCATCGAGTGCAGGTCTGTCTTAGGTATCACGGCTTAACGTCATTGAAGTCTAGAGAGTGGACAACACGTTCGTCTTACTCAGAGCGGTGTCCGAATTCTATTTTCGACGTGATGCGTGCCACTTCCATTGTGGCCAACTACGATTCAATACAGAATGCACGAAACCTGAAAGACACCCTCACAGATACATAGAGAGTAGTGTTTGTCTGCGGAATAATGGGAGTGCAAGCGTCTGTGACATTGATATTGCTGTATGTAGCACAATTTGTCATGGAGGGGGCGTAGCTCAGATGGTAGAGCGCTCGCTTAGCATGCGAGAGGTACTGGGATCGATACCCAGCGCCTCCAGAATTTTTAACACCCCTACATGCGCACCTTGCCATGCAAGTGGAGTAATTCACAGCCAGCAGATGTGTCTAGGCAGATACAAGAGAACGATTAGCATCCACAATTGGCAAGCGAGCTGTTATTCGTGCGCAGGAAGCACCCTCCTCCAACTCCTACACTTAATTTACAAACAGTACAAGTGTTCCCATAACATTCTTAAGCCTACGTCGGAAAGATCTGCCTTACGCCGGGTTCACGTAAATCCCACTGCACATTCCTATTCTTTGCGTGCAGTCGGCTGCTACTGGTGTTGCTAGTTGTGACTTCTGATAACAGATGCCGTAGCAATCAGTTCATGGAGTGATTTGTATGTTTTGCGATAGTCTGTCTCTGACAAGCAAGCACAGGTGACATAGGTGCGAACGCAGGAAGCTTGCAGCCCCTCGCTGCCTGCAGACACCGAGCAGCCACACTAGGAGGGCGGCCTAAGCCGTAGGCGAAATGTGCTCATTCGCTTTGGGGCGACGTCGAACTATAAATGAGGCTGTCACTAGCGTGAGCGTCGTGTAAAGTCGTAAAAGTCGGCTGCATGGGCGAGTGCCATGTTTGGGGAGCGTTTCGTAGTTTGCGCAGTGCAATGGAGACGTGGAAACTTGTTGTGGCCCAGTGTTTTGCAGTTGGACGACAAGAGTGGTACACAGTAGCAAAGAGCGAGGCACTGAGTTTGCATGAACAGTGGAGTGCAGAATGGGGCTCGAGATGTGCTTGTTACCTCAGGTGCTGTGTGATTGTCGACAAGGAGTGAAAACGTAGCAATTTGTGACCCCCCTTTCAATTTAAGACGTTAAAAACAGACGGAATTTGCATTCGTAATACCAGAGCATCGAAACTACTTGGAACTCTTGTGTATATGAACGTGTCCGCGCCTTTGTACTCTGGTCCCTTCAGCGCTACAAACCAACCAAGCATCGTGTCCGTGCACATCAGAGTCTCAAGGAATGGAGAATAGCGCAGTTTGGTCGCGGATGGGGGCGTAGCTCAGTTGGTAGAGCGTTCGCTTTGCATGTGAAAGGTCCCGGGTTCAAGCCCCGGCGCCTCCATGTTTTGTGGTCAGTGGATGCCAAGTGATGATCGCGGCGAACCTAAAAGCACGCAAGATGTTGCAAAGCCAGCGTCACAGACTTGTATGATGCATACTGACGTAAGGAGAGCAAGATGTATGTGTGGGGACCGGCTGTCATCGAGTGCAGGTCTGTCTTAGGTATCACGGCTTAACGTCATTGAAGTCTAGAGAGTGGACAACACGTTCGTCTTACTCAGAGCGGTGTCCGAATTCTATTTTCGACGTGATGCGTGCCACTTCCATTGTGGCCAACTACGATTCAATACAGAATGCACGAAACCTGAAAGACACCCTCACAGATACATAGAGAGTAGTGTTTGTCTGCGGAATAATGGGAGTGCAAGCGTCTGTGACATTGATATTGCTGTATGTAGCACAATTTGTCATGGAGGGGGCGTAGCTCAGATGGTAGAGCGCTCGCTTAGCATGCGAGAGGTACTGGGATCGATACCCAGCGCCTCCAGAATTTTTAACACCCCTACATGCGCACCTTGCCATGCAAGTGGAGTAATTCACAGCCAGCAGATGTGTCTAGGCAGATACAAGAGAACGATTAGCATCCACAATTGGCAAGCGAGCTGTTATTCGTGCGCAGGAAGCACCCTCCTCCAACTCCTACACTTAATTTACAAACAGTACAAGTGTTCCCATAACATTCTTAAGCCTACGTCGGAAAGATCTGCCTTACGCCGGGTTCACGTAAATCCCACTGCACATTCCTATTCTTTGCGTGCAGTCGGCTGCTACTGGTGTTGCTAGTTGTGACTTCTGATAACAGATGCCGTAGCAATCAGTTCATGGAGTGATTTGTATGTTTTGCGATAGTCTGTCTCTGACAAGCAAGCACAGGTGACATAGGTGCGAACGCAGGAAGCTTGCAGCCCCTCGCTGCCTGCAGACACCGAGCAGCCACACTAGGAGGGCGGCCTAAGCCGTAGGCGAAATGTGCTCATTCGCTTTGGGGCGACGTCGAACTATAAATGAGGCTGTCACTAGCGTGAGCGTCGTGTAAAGTCGTAAAAGTCGGCTGCATGGGCGAGTGCCATGTTTGGGGAGCGTTTCGTAGTTTGCGCAGTGCAATGGAGACGTGGAAACTTGTTGTGGCCCAGTGTTTTGCAGTTGGACGACAAGAGTGGTACACAGTAGCAAAGAGCGAGGCACTGAGTTTGCATGAACAGTGGAGTGCAGAATGGGGCTCGAGATGTGCTTGTTACCTCAGGTGCTGTGTGATTGTCGACAAGGAGTGAAAACGGAGCAATTTGTGACCCCCCTTTCAATTTAAGACGTTAAAAACAGACGGAATTTGCATTCGTAATACCAGAGCATCGAAACTACTTGGAACTCTTGTGTATATGAACGTGTCCGCGCCTTTGTACTCTGGTCCCTTCAGCGCTACAAACCAACCAAGCATCGTGTCCGTGCACATCAGAGTCTCAAGGAATGGAGAATAGCGCAGTTTGGTCGCGGATGGGGGCGTAGCTCAGTTGGTAGAGCGTTCGCTTTGCATGTGAAAGGTCCCGGGTTCAAGCCCCGGCGCCTCCATGTTTTGTGGTCAGTGGATGCCAAGTGTTGATCGCGGCGAACCTAAAAGCACGCAAGATGTTGCAAAGCCAGCGTCACAGACTTGTATGATGCATACTGACGTAAGGAGAGCAAGATGTATGTGTGGGGACCGGCTGTCATCGAGTGCAGGTCTGTCTTAGGTATCACGGCTTAACGTCATTGAAGTCTAGAGAGTGGACAACACGTTCGTCTTACTCAGAGCGGTGTCCGAATTCTATTTTCGACGTGATGCGTGCCACTTCCATTGTGGCCAACTACGATTCAATACAGAATGCACGAAACCTGAAAGACACCCTCACAGATACATAGAGAGTAGTGTTTGTCTGCGGAATAATGGGAGTGCAAGCGTCTGTGACATTGATATTGCTGTATGTAGCACAATTTGTCATGGAGGGGGCGTAGCTCAGATGGTAGAGCGCTCGCTTAGCATGCGAGAGGTACTGGGATCGATACCCAGCGCCTCCAGAATTTTTAACACCCCTACATGCGCACCTTGCCATGCAAGTGGAGTAATTCACAGCCAGCAGATGTGTCTAGGCAGATACAAGAGAACGATTAGCATCCACAATTGGCAAGCGAGCTGTTATTCGTGCGCAGGAAGCACCCTCCTCCAACTCCTACACTTAATTTACAAACAGTACAAGTGTTCCCATAACATTCTTAAGCCTACGTCGGAAAGATCTGCCTTACGCCGGGTTCACGTAAATCCCACTGCACATTCCTATTCTTTGCGTGCAGTCGGCTGCTACTGGTGTTGCTAGTTGTGACTTCTGATAACAGATGCCGTAGCAATCAGTTCATGGAGTGATTTGTATGTTTTGCGATAGTCTGTCTCTGACAAGCAAGCACAGGTGACATAGGTGCGAACGCAGGAAGCTTGCAGCCCCTCGCTGCCTGCAGACACCGAGCAGCCACACTAGGAGGGCGGCCTAAGCCGTAGGCGAAATGTGCTCATTCGCTTTGGGGCGACGTCGAACTATAAATGAGGCTGTCACTAGCGTGAGCGTCGTGTAAAGTCGTAAAAGTCGGCTGCATGGGCGAGTGCCATGTTTGGGGAGCGTTTCGTAGTTTGCGCAGTGCAATGGAGACGTGGAAACTTGTTGTGGCCCAGTGTTTTGCAGTTGGACGACAAGAGTGGTACACAGTAGCAAAGAGCGAGGCACTGAGTTTGCATGAACAGTGGAGTGCAGAATGGGGCTCGAGATGTGCTTGTTACCTCAGGTGCTGTGTGATTGTCGACAAGGAGTGAAAACGGAGCAATTTGTGACCCCCCTTTCAATTTAAGACGTTAAAAACAGACGGAATTTGCATTCGTAATACCAGAGCATCGAAACTACTTGGAACTCTTGTGTATATGAACGTGTCCGCGCCTTTGTACTCTGGTCCCTTCAGCGCTACAAACCAACCAAGCATCGTGTCCGTGCACATCAGAGTCTCAAGGAATGGAGAATAGCGCAGTTTGGTCGCGGATGGGGGCGTAGCTCAGTTGGTAGAGCGTTCGCTTTGCATGTGAAAGGTCCCGGGTTCAAGCCCCGGCGCCTCCATGTTTTGTGGTCAGTGGATGCCAAGTGTTGATCGCGGCGAACCTAAAAGCACGCAAGATGTTGCAAAGCCAGCGTCACAGACTTGTATGATGCATACTGACGTAAGGAGAGCAAGATGTATGTGTGGGGACCGGCTGTCATCGAGTGCAGGTCTGTCTTAGGTATCACGGCTTAACGTCATTGAAGTCTAGAGAGTGGACAACACGTTCGTCTTACTCAGAGCGGTGTCCGAATTCTATTTTCGACGTGATGCGTGCCACTTCCATTGTGGCCAACTACGATTCAATACAGAATGCACGAAACCTGAAAGACACCCTCACAGATACATAGAGAGTAGTGTTTGTCTGCGGAATAATGGGAGTGCAAGCGTCTGTGACATTGATATTGCTGTATGTAGCACAATTTGTCATGGAGGGGGCGTAGCTCAGATGGTAGAGCGCTCGCTTAGCATGCGAGAGGTACTGGGATCGATACCCAGCGCCTCCAGAATTTTTAACACCCCTACATGCGCACCTTGCCATGCAAGTGGAGTAATTCACAGCCAGCAGATGTGTCTAGGCAGATACAAGAGAACGATTAGCATCCACAATTGGCAAGCGAGCTGTTATTCGTGCGCAGGAAGCACCCTCCTCCAACTCCTACACTTAATTTACAAACAGTACAAGTGTTCCCATAACATTCTTAAGCCTACGTCGGAAAGATCTGCCTTACGCCGGGTTCACGTAAATCCCACTGCACATTCCTATTCTTTGCGTGCAGTCGGCTGCTACTGGTGTTGCTAGTTGTGACTTCTGATAACAGATGCCGTAGCAATCAGTTCATGGAGTGATTTGTATGTTTTGCGATAGTCTGTCTCTGACAAGCAAGCACAGGTGACATAGGTGCGAACGCAGGAAGCTTGCAGCCCCTCGCTGCCTGCAGACACCGAGCAGCCACACTAGGAGGGCGGCCTAAGCCGTAGGCGAAATGTGCTCATTCGCTTTGGGGCGACGTCGAACTATAAATGAGGCTGTCACTAGCGTGAGCGTCGTGTAAAGTCGTAAAAGTCGGCTGCATGGGCGAGTGCCATGTTTGGGGAGCGTTTCGTAGTTTGCGCAGTGCAATGGAGACGTGGAAACTTGTTGTGGCCCAGTGTTTTGCAGTTGGACGACAAGAGTGGTACACAGTAGCAAAGAGCGAGGCACTGAGTTTGCATGAACAGTGGAGTGCAGAATGGGGCTCGAGATGTGCTTGTTACCTCAGGTGCTGTGTGATTGTCGACAAGGAGTGAAAACGGAGCAATTTGTGACCCCCCTTTCAATTTAAGACGTTAAAAACAGACGGAATTTGCATTCGTAATACCAGAGCATCGAAACTACTTGGAACTCTTGTGTATATGAACGTGTCCGCGCCTTTGTACTCTGGTCCCTTCAGCGCTACAAACCAACCAAGCATCGTGTCCGTGCACATCAGAGTCTCAAGGAATGGAGAATAGCGCAGTTTGGTCGCGGATGGGGGCGTAGCTCAGTTGGTAGAGCGTTCGCTTTGCATGTGAAAGGTCCCGGGTTCAAGCCCCGGCGCCTCCATGTTTTGTGGTCAGTGGATGCCAAGTGTTGATCGCGGCGAACCTAAAAGCACGCAAGATGTTGCAAAGCCAGCGTCACAGACTTGTATGATGCATACTGACGTAAGGAGAGCAAGATGTATGTGTGGGGACCGGCTGTCATCGAGTGCAGGTCTGTCTTAGGTATCACGGCTTAACGTCATTGAAGTCTAGAGAGTGGACAACACGTTCGTCTTACTCAGAGCGGTGTCCGAATTCTATTTTCGACGTGATGCGTGCCACTTCCATTGTGGCCAACTACGATTCAATACAGAATGCACGAAACCTGAAAGACACCCTCACAGATACATAGAGAGTAGTGTTTGTCTGCGGAATAATGGGAGTGCAAGCGTCTGTGACATTGATATTGCTGTATGTAGCACAATTTGTCATGGAGGGGGCGTAGCTCAGATGGTAGAGCGCTCGCTTAGCATGCGAGAGGTACTGGGATCGATACCCAGCGCCTCCAGAATTTTTAACACCCCTACATGCGCACCTTGCCATGCAAGTGGAGTAATTCACAGCCAGCAGATGTGTCTAGGCAGATACAAGAGAACGATTAGCATCCACAATTGGCAAGCGAGCTGTTATTCGTGCGCAGGAAGCACCCTCCTCCAACTCCTACACTTAATTTACAAACAGTACAAGTGTTCCCATAACATTCTTAAGCCTACGTCGGAAAGATCTGCCTTACGCCGGGTTCACGTAAATCCCACTGCACATTCCTATTCTTTGCGTGCAGTCGGCTGCTACTGGTGTTGCTAGTTGTGACTTCTGATAACAGATGCCGTAGCAATCAGTTCATGGAGTGATTTGTATGTTTTGCGATAGTCTGTCTCTGACAAGCAAGCACAGGTGACATAGGTGCGAACGCAGGAAGCTTGCAGCCCCTCGCTGCCTGCAGACACCGAGCAGCCACACTAGGAGGGCGGCCTAAGCCGTAGGCGAAATGTGCTCATTCGCTTTGGGGCGACGTCGAACTATAAATGAGGCTGTCACTAGCGTGAGCGTTGCGTGAGCGTCGTGTAAAGTCGTAAAAGTCGGCTGCATGGGCGAGTGCCATGTTTGGGGAGCGTTTCGTAGTTTGCGCAGTGCAATGGAGACGTGGAAACTTGTTGTGGCCCAGTGTTTTGCAGTTGGACGACAAGAGTGGTACACAGTAGCAAAGAGCGAGGCACTGAGTTTGCATGAACAGTGGAGTGCAGAATGGGGCTCGAGATGTGCTTGTTACCTCAGGTGCTGTGTGATTGTCGACAAGGAGTGAAAACGGAGCAATTTGTGACCCCCCTTTCAATTTAAGACGTTAAAAACAGACGGAATTTGCATTCGTAATACCAGAGCATCGAAACTACTTGGAACTCTTGTGTATATGAACGTGTCCGCGCCTTTGTACTCTGGTCCCTTCAGCGCTACAAACCAACCAAGCATCGTGTCCGTGCACATCAGAGTCTCAAGGAATGGAGAATAGCGCAGTTTGATCGCGGATGGGGGCGTAGCTCAGTTGGTAGAGCGTTCGCTTTGCATGTGAAAGGTCCCGGGTTCAAGCCCCGGCGCCTCCATGTTTTGTGGTCAGTGGATGCCAAGTGTTGATCGCGGCGAACCTAAAAGCACGCAAGATGTTGCAAAGCCAGCGTCACAGACTTGTATGATGCATACTGACGTAAGGAGAGCAAGATGTATGTGTGGGGACCGGCTGTCATCGAGTGCAGGTCTGTCTTAGGTATCACGGCTTAACGTCATTGAAGTCTAGAGAGTGGACAACACGTTCGTCTTACTCGGAGCGGTGTCCGAATTCTATTTTCGACGTGATGCGTACCACTTCCATTGTGGCCAACTACGATTCAATACAGAATGCACGAAACCTGAAAGACACCCTCACAGATACATAGAGAGTAGTGTTTGTCTGCGGAATAATGGGAGTGCAAGCGTCTGTGACATTGATATTGCTGTATGTAGCACAATTTATCATGGAGGGGGCGTAGCTCAGATGGTAGAGCGCTCGCTTAGCATGCGAGAGGTACTGGGATCGATACCCAGCGCCTCCAGAATTTTTAACACCCCTACATGCGCACCTTGCCATGCAAGTGGAGTAATTCACAGCCAGCAGATGTGTCTAGGCAGATACAAGAGAACGATTAGCATCCACAATTGGCAAGCGAGCTGTTATTCGTGCGCAGGAAGCACCCTCCTCCAACTCCTACACTTAATTTACAAACAGTACAAGTGTTCCCATAACATTCTTAAGCCTACGTCGGAAAGATCTGCCTTACGCCGGGTTCACGTAAATCCCACTGCACATTCCTATTCTTTGCGTGCAGTCGGCTGCTACTGGTGTTGCTAGTTGTGACTTCTGATAACAGATGCCGTAGCAATCAGTTCATGGAGTGATTTGTATGTTTTGCGATAGTCTGTCTCTGACAAGCAAGCACAGGTGACATAGGTGCGAACGCAGGAAGCTTGCAGCCCCTCGCTGCCTGCAGACACCGAGCAGCCACACTAGGAGGGCGGCCTAAGCCGTAGGCGAAATGTGCTCATTCGCTTTGGGGCGACGTCGAACTATAAATGAGGCTGTCACTAGCGTGAGCGTCGTGTAAAGTCGTAAAAGTCGGCTGCATGGGCGAGTGCCATGTTTGGGGAGCGTTTCGTAGTTTGCGCAGTGCAATGGAGACGTGGAAACTTGTTGTGGCCCAGTGTTTTGCAGTTGGACGACAAGAGTGGTACACAGTAGCAAAGAGCGAGGCACTGAGTTTGCATGAACAGTGGAGTGCAGAATGGGGCTCGAGATGTGCTTGTTACCTCAGGTGCTGTGTGATTGTCGACAAGGAGTGAAAACGGAGCAATTTGTGACCCCCCTTTCAATTTAAGACGTTAAAAACAGACGGAATTTGCATTCGTAATACCAGAGCATCGAAACTACTTGGAACTCTTGTGTATATGAACGTGTCCGCGCCTTTGTACTCTGGTCCCTTCAGCGCTACAAACCAACCAAGCATCGTGTCCGTGCACATCAGAGTCTCAAGGAATGGAGAATAGCGCAGTTTGGTCGCGGATGGGGGCGTAGCTCAGTTGGTAGAGCGTTCGCTTTGCATGTGAAAGGTCCCGGGTTCAAGCCCCGGCGCCTCCATGTTTTGTGGTCAGTGGATGCCAAGTGTTGATCGCGGCGAACCTAAAAGCACGCAAGATGTTGCAAAGCCAGCGTCACAGACTTGTATGATGCATACTGACGTAAGGAGAGCAAGATGTATGTGTGGGGACCGGCTGTCATCGAGTGCAGGTCTGTCTTAGGTATCACGGCTTAACGTCATTGAAGTCTAGAGAGTGGACAACACGTTCGTCTTACTCAGAGCGGTGTCCGAATTCTATTTTCGACGTGATGCGTGCCACTTCCATTGTGGCCAACTACGATTCAATACAGAATGCACGAAACCTGAAAGACACCCTCACAGATACATAGAGAGTAGTGTTTGTCTGCGGAATAATGGGAGTGCAAGCGTCTGTGACATTGATATTGCTGTATGTAGCACAATTTATCATGGAGGGGGCGTAGCTCAGATGGTAGAGCGCTCGCTTAGCATGCGAGAGGTACTGGGATCGATACCCAGCGCCTCCAGAATTTTTAACACCCCTACATGCGCACCTTGCCATGCAAGTGGAGTAATTCACAGCCAGCAGATGTGTCTAGGCAGATACAAGAGAACGATTAGCATCCACAATTGGCAAGCGAGCTGTTATTCGTGCGCAGGAAGCACCCTCCTCCAACTCCTACACTTAATTTACAAACAGTACAAGTGTTCCCATAACATTCTTAAGCCTACGTCGGAAAGATCTGCCTTACGCCGGGTTCACGTAAATCCCACTGCACATTCCTATTCTTTGCGTGCAGTCGGCTGCTACTGGTGTTGCTAGTTGTGACTTCTGATAACAGATGCCGTAGCAATCAGTTCATGGAGTGATTTGTATGTTTTGCGATAGTCTGTCTCTGACAAGCAAGCACAGGTGACATAGGTGCGAACGCAGGAAGCTTGCAGCCCCTCGCTGCCTGCAGACACCGAGCAGCCACACTAGGAGGGCGGCCTAAGCCGTAGGCGAAATGTGCTCATTCGCTTTGGGGCGACGTCGAACTATAAATGAGGCTGTCACTAGCGTGAGCGTCGTGTAAAGTCGTAAAAGTCGGCTGCATGGGCGAGTGCCATGTTTGGGGAGCGTTTCGTAGTTTGCGCAGTGCAATGGAGACGTGGAAACTTGTTGTGGCCCAGTGTTTTGCAGTTGGACGACAAGAGTGGTACACAGTAGCAAAGAGCGAGGCACTGAGTTTGCATGAACAGTGGAGTGCAGAATGGGGCTCGAGATGTGCTTGTTACCTCAGGTGCTGTGTGATTGTCGACAAGGAGTGAAAACGGAGCAATTTGTGACCCCCCTTTCAATTTAAGACGTTAAAAACAGACGGAATTTGCATTCGTAATACCAGAGCATCGAAACTACTTGGAACTCTTGTGTATATGAACGTGTCCGCGCCTTTGTACTCTGGTCCCTTCAGCGCTACAAACCAACCAAGCATCGTGTCCGTGCACATCAGAGTCTCAAGGAATGGAGAATAGCGCAGTTTGGTCGCGGATGGGGGCGTAGCTCAGTTGGTAGAGCGTTCGCTTTGCATGTGAAAGGTCCCGGGTTCAAGCCCCGGCGCCTCCATGTTTTGTGGTCAGTGGATGCCAAGTGTTGATCGCGGCGAACCTAAAAGCACGCAAGATGTTGCAAAGCCAGCGTCACAGACTTGTATGATGCATACTGACGTAAGGAGAGCAAGATGTATGTGTGGGGACCGGCTGTCATCGAGTGCAGGTCTGTCTTAGGTATCACGGCTTAACGTCATTGAAGTCTAGAGAGTGGACAACACGTTCGTCTTACTCAGAGCGGTGTCCGAATTCTATTTTCGACGTGATGCGTGCCACTTCCATTGTGGCCAACTACGATTCAATACAGAATGCACGAAACCTGAAAGACACCCTCACAGATACATAGAGAGTAGTGTTTGTCTGCGGAATAATGGGAGTGCAAGCGTCTGTGACATTGATATTGCTGTATGTAGCACAATTTGTCATGGAGGGGGCGTAGCTCAGATGGTAGAGCGCTCGCTTAGCATGCGAGAGGTACTGGGATCGATACCCAGCGCCTCCAGAATTTTTAACACCCCTACATGCGCACCTTGCCATGCAAGTGGAGTAATTCACAGCCAGCAGATGTGTCTAGGCAGATACAAGAGAACGATTAGCATCCACAATTGGCAAGCGAGCTGTTATTCGTGCGCAGGAAGCACCCTCCTCCAACTCCTACACTTAATTTACAAACAGTACAAGTGTTCCCATAACATTCTTAAGCCTACGTCGGAAAGATCTGCCTTACGCCGGGTTCACGTAAATCCCACTGCACATTCCTATTCTTTGCGTGCAGTCGGCTGCTACTGGTGTTGCTAGTTGTGACTTCTGATAACAGATGCCGTAGCAATCAGTTCATGGAGTGATTTGTATGTTTTGCGATAGTCTGTCTCTGACAAGCAAGCACAGGTGACATAGGTGCGAACGCAGGAAGCTTGCAGCCCCTCGCTGCCTGCAGACACCGAGCAGCCACACTAGGAGGGCGGCCTAAGCCGTAGGCGAAATGTGCTCATTCGCTTTGGGGCGACGTCGAACTATAAATGAGGCTGTCACTAGCGTGAGCGTCGTGTAAAGTCGTAAAAGTCGGCTGCATGGGCGAGTGCCATGTTTGGGGAGCGTTTCGTAGTTTGCGCAGTGCAATGGAGACGTGGAAACTTGTTGTGGCCCAGTGTTTTGCAGTTGGACGACAAGAGTGGTACACAGTAGCAAAGAGCGAGGCACTGAGTTTGCATGAACAGTGGAGTGCAGAATGGGGCTCGAGATGTGCTTGTTACCTCAGGTGCTGTGTGATTGTCGACAAGGAGTGAAAACGGAGCAATTTGTGACCCCCCTTTCAATTTAAGACGTTAAAAACAGACAGAATTTGCATTCGTAATACCAGAGCATCGAAACTACTTGGAACTCTTGTGTATATGAACGTGTCCGCGCCTTTGTACTCTGGTCCCTTCAGCGCTACAAACCAACCAAGCATCGTGTCCGTGCACATCAGAGTCTCAAGGAATGGAGAATAGCGCAGTTTGGTCGCGGATGGGGGCGTAGCTCAGTTGGTAGAGCGTTCGCTTTGCATGTGAAAGGTCCCGGGTTCAAGCCCCGGCGCCTCCATGTTTTGTGGTCAGTGGATGCCAAGTGTTGATCGCGGCGAACCTAAAAGCACGCAAGATGTTGCAAAGCCAGCGTCACAGACTTGTATGATGCATACTGACGTAAGGAGAGCAAGATGTATGTGTGGGGACCGGCTGTCATCGAGTGCAGGTCTGTCTTAGGTATCACGGCTTAACGTCATTGAAGTCTAGAGAGTGGACAACACGTTCGTCTTACTCAGAGCGGTGTCCGAATTCTATTTTCGACGTGATGCGTGCCACTTCCATTGTGGCCAACTACGATTCAATACAGAATGCACGAAACCTGAAAGACACCCTCACAGATACATAGAGAGTAGTGTTTGTCTGCGGAATAATGGGAGTGCAAGCGTCTGTGACATTGATATTGCTGTATGTAGCACAACTTGTCATGGAGGGGGCGTAGCTCAGATGGTAGAGCGCTCGCTTAGCATGCGAGAGGTACTGGGATCGATACCCAGCGCCTCCAGAATTTTTAACACCCCTACATGCGCACCTTGCCATGCAAGTGGAGTAATTCACAGCCAGCAGATGTGTCTAGGCAGATACAAGAGAACGATTAGCATCCACAATTGGCAAGCGAGCTGTTATTCGTGCGCAGGAAGCACCCTCCTCCAACTCCTACACTTAATTTACAAACAGTACAAGTGTTCCCATAACATTCTTAAGCCTACGTCGGAAAGATCTGCCTTACGCCGGGTTCACGTAAATCCCACTGCACATTCCTATTCTTTGCGTGCAGTCGGCTGCTACTGGTGTTGCTAGTTGTGACTTCTGATAACAGATGCCGTAGCAATCAGTTCATGGAGTGATTTGTATGTTTTGCGATAGTCTGTCTCTGACAAGCAAGCACAGGTGACATAGGTGCGAACGCAGGAAGCTTGCAGCCCCTCGCTGCCTGCAGACACCGAGCAGCCACACTAGGAGGGCGGCCTAAGCCGTAGGCGAAATGTGCTCATTCGCTTTGGGGCGACGTCGAACTATAAATGAGGCTGTCACTAGCGTGAGCGTCGTGTAAAGTCGTAAAAGTCGGCTGCATGGGCGAGTGCCATGTTTGGGGAGCGTTTCGTAGTTTGCGCAGTGCAATGGAGACGTGGAAACTTGTTGTGGCCCAGTGTTTTGCAGTTGGACGACAAGAGTGGTACACAGTAGCAAAGAGCGAGGCACTGAGTTTGCATGAACAGTGGAGTGCAGAATGGGGCTCGAGATGTGCTTGTTACCTCAGGTGCTGTGTGATTGTCAACAAGGAGTGAAAACGGAGCAATTTGTGACCCCCCTTTCAATTTAAGACGTTAAAAACAGACGGAATTTGCATTCGTAATACCAGAGCATCGAAACTACTTGGAACTCTTGTGTATATGAACGTGTCCGCGCCTTTGTACTCTGGTCCCTTCAGCGCTACAAACCAACCAAGCATCGTGTCCGTGCACATCAGAGTCTCAAGGAATGGAGAATAGCGCAGTTTGGTCGCGGATGGGGGCGTAGCTCAGTTGGTAGAGCGTTCGCTTTGCATGTGAAAGGTCCCGGGTTCAAGCCCCGGCGCCTCCATGTTTTGTGGTCAGTGGATGCCAAGTGTTGATCGCGGCGAACCTAAAAGCACGCAAGATGTTGCAAAGCCAGCGTCACAGACTTGTATGATGCATACTGACGTAAGGAGAGCAAGATGTATGTGTGGGGACCGGCTGTCATCGAGTGCAGGTCTGTCTTAGGTATCACGGCTTAACGTCATTGAAGTCTAGAGAGTGGACAACACGTTCGTCTTACTCAGAGCGGTGTCCGAATTCTATTTTCGACGTGATGCGTGCCACTTCCATTGTGGCCAACTACGATTCAATACAGAATGCACGAAACCTGAAAGACACCCTCACAGATACATAGAGAGTAGTGTTTGTCTGCGGAATAATGGGAGTGCAAGCGTCTGTGACATTGATATTGCTGTATGTAGCACAATTTGTCATGGAGGGGGCGTAGCTCAGATGGTAGAGCGCTCGCTTAGCATGCGAGAGGTACTGGGATCGATACCCAGCGCCTCCAGAATTTTTAACACCCCTACATGCGCACCTTGCCATGCAAGTGGAGTAATTCACAGCCAGCAGATGTGTCTAGGCAGATACAAGAGAACGATTAGCATCCACAATTGGCAAGCGAGCTGTTATTCGTGCGCAGGAAGCACCCTCCTCCAACTCCTACACTTAATTTACAAACAGTACAAGTGTTCCCATAACATTCTTAAGCCTACGTCGGAAAGATCTGCCTTACGCCGGGTTCACGTAAATCCCACTGCACATTCCTATTCTTTGCGTGCAGTCGGCTGCTACTGGTGTTGCTAGTTGTGACTTCTGATAACAGATGCCGTAGCAATCAGTTCATGGAGTGATTTGTATGTTTTGCGATAGTCTGTCTCTGACAAGCAAGCACAGGTGACATAGGTGCGAACGCAGGAAGCTTGCAGCCCCTCGCTGCCTGCAGACACCGAGCAGCCACACTAGGAGGGCGGCCTAAGCCGTAGGCGAAATGTGCTCATTCGCTTTGGGGCGACGTCGAACTATAAATGAGGCTGTCACTAGCGTGAGCGTCGTGTAAAGTCGTAAAAGTCGGCTGCATGGGCGAGTGCCATGTTTGGGGAGCGTTTCGTAGTTTGCGCAGTGCAATGGAGACGTGGAAACTTGTTGTGGCCCAGTGTTTTGCAGTTGGACGACAAGAGTGGTACACAGTAGCAAAGAGCGAGGCACTGAGTTTGCATGAACAGTGGAGTGCAGAATGGGGCTCGAGATGTGCTTGTTACCTCAGGTGCTGTGTGATTGTCGACAAGGAGTGAAAACGGAGCAATTTGTGACCCCCCTTTCAATTTAAGACGTTAAAAATAGACGGAATTTGCATTCGTAATACCAGAGCATCGAAACTACTTGGAACTCTTGTGTATATGAACGTGTCCGCGCCTTTGTACTCTGGTCCCTTCAGCGCTACAAACCAACCAAGCATCGTGTCCGTGCACATCAGAGTCTCAAGGAATGGAGAATAGCGCAGTTTGGTCGCGGATGGGGGCGTAGCTCAGTTGGTAGAGCGTTCGCTTTGCATGTGAAAGGTCCCGGGTTCAAGCCCCGGCGCCTCCATGTTTTGTGGTCAGTGGATGCCAAGTGTTGATCGCGGCGAACCTAAAAGCACGCAAGATGTTGCAAAGCCAGCGTCACAGACTTGTATGATGCATACTGACGTAAGGAGAGCAAGATGTATGTGTGGGGACCGGCTGTCATCGAGTGCAGGTCTGTCTTAGGTATCACGGCTTAACGTCATTGAAGTCTAGAGAGTGGACAACACGTTCGTCTTACTCAGAGCGGTGTCCGAATTCTATTTTCGACGTGATGCGTGCCACTTCCATTGTGGCCAACTACGATTCAATACAGAATGCACGAAACCTGAAAGACACCCTCACAGATACATAGAGAGTAGTGTTTGTCTGCGGAATAATGGGAGTGCAAGCGTCTGTGACATTGATATTGCTGTATGTAGCACAATTTGTCATGGAGGGGGCGTAGCTCAGATGGTAGAGCGCTCGCTTAGCATGCGAGAGGTACTGGGATCGATACCCAGCGCCTCCAGAATTTTTAACACCCCTACATGCGCACCTTGCCATGCAAGTGGAGTAATTCACAGCCAGCAGATGTGTCTAGGCAGATACAAGAGAACGATTAGCATCCACAATTGGCAAGCGAGCTGTTATTCGTGCGCAGGAAGCACCCTCCTCCAACTCCTACACTTAATTTACAAACAGTACAAGTGTTCCCATAACATTCTTAAGCCTACGTCGGAAAGATCTGCCTTACGCCGGGTTCACGTAAATCCCACTGCACATTCCTATTCTTTGCGTGCAGTCGGCTGCTACTGGTGTTGCTAGTTGTGACTTCTGATAACAGATGCCGTAGCAATCAGTTCATGGAGTGATTTGTATGTTTTGCGATAGTCTGTCTCTGACAAGCAAGCACAGGTGACATAGGTGCGAACGCAGGAAGCTTGCAGCCCCTCGCTGCCTGCAGACACCGAGCAGCCACACTAGGAGGGCGGCCTAAGCCGTAGGCGAAATGTGCTCATTCGCTTTGGGGCGACGTCGAACTATAAATGAGGCTGTCACTAGCGTGAGCGTTGCGTGAGCGTCGTGTAAAGTCGTAAAAGTCGGCTGCATGGGCGAGTGCCATGTTTGGGGAGCGTTTCGTAGTTTGCGCAGTGCAATGGAGACGTGGAAACTTGTTGTGGCCCAGTGTTTTGCAGTTGGACGACAAGAGTGGTACACAGTAGCAAAGAGCGAGGCACTGAGTTTGCATGAACAGTGGAGTGCAGAATGGGGCTCGAGATGTGCTTGTTACCTCAGGTGCTGTGTGATTGTCGACAAGGAGTGAAAACGGAGCAATTTGTGACCCCCCTTTCAATTTAAGACGTTAAAAACAGACGGAATTTGCATTCGTAATACCAGAGCATCGAAACTACTTGGAACTCTTGTGTATATGAACGTGTCCGCGCCTTTGTACTCTGGTCCCTTCAGCGCTACAAACCAACCAAGCATCGTGTCCGTGCACATCAGAGTCTCAAGGAATGGAGAATAGCGCAGTTTGGTCGCGGATGGGGGCGTAGCTCAGTTGGTAGAGCGTTCGCTTTGCATGTGAAAGGTCCCGGGTTCAAGCCCCGGCGCCTCCATGTTTTGTGGTCAGTGGATGCCAAGTGTTGATCGCGGCGAACCTAAAAGCACGCAAGATGTTGCAAAGCCAGCGTCACAGACTTGTATGATGCATACTGACGTAAGGAGAGCAAGATGTATGTGTGGGGACCGGCTGTCATCGAGTGCAGGTCTGTCTTAGGTATCACGGCTTAACGTCATTGAAGTCTAGAGAGTGGACAACACGTTCGTCTTACTCAGAGCGGTGTCCGAATTCTATTTTCGACGTGATGCGTGCCACTTCCATTGTGGCCAACTACGATTCAATACAGAATGCACGAAACCTGAAAGACACCCTCACAGATACATAGAGAGTAGTGTTTGTCTGCGGAATAATGGGAGTGCAAGCGTCTGTGACATTGATATTGCTGTATGTAGCACAATTTGTCATGGAGGGGGCGTAGCTCAGATGGTAGAGCGCTCGCTTAGCATGCGAGAGGTACTGGGATCGATACCCAGCGCCTCCAGAATTTTTAACACCCCTACATGCGCACCTTGCCATGCAAGTGGAGTAATTCACAGCCAGCAGATGTGTCTAGGCAGATACAAGAGAACGATTAGCATCCACAATTGGCAAGCGAGCTGTTATTCGTGCGCAGGAAGCACCCTCCTCCAACTCCTACACTTAATTTACAAACAGTACAAGTGTTCCCATAACATTCTTAAGCCTACGTCGGAAAGATCTGCCTTACGCCGGGTTCACGTAAATCCCACTGCACATTCCTATTCTTTGCGTGCAGTCGGCTGCTACTGGTGTTGCTAGTTGTGACTTCTGATAACAGATGCCGTAGCAATCAGTTCATGGAGTGATTTGTATGTTTTGCGATAGTCTGTCTCTGACAAGCAAGCACAGGTGACATAGGTGCGAACGCAGGAAGCTTGCAGCCCCTCGCTGCCTGCAGACACCGAGCAGCCACACTAGGAGGGCGGCCTAAGCCGTAGGCGAAATGTGCTCATTCGCTTTGGGGCGACGTCGAACTATAAATGAGGCTGTCACTAGCGTGAGCGTCGTGTAAAGTCGTAAAAGTCGGCTGCATGGGCGAGTGCCATGTTTGGGGAGCGTTTCGTAGTTTGCGCAGTGCAATGGAGACGTGGAAACTTGTTGTGGCCCAGTGTTTTGCAGTTGGACGACAAGAGTGGTACACAGTAGCAAAGAGCGAGGCACTGAGTTTGCATGAACAGTGGAGTGCAGAATGGGGCTCGAGATGTGCTTGTTACCTCAGGTGCTGTGTGATTGTCGACAAGGAGTGAAAACGGAGCAATTTGTGACCCCCCTTTCAATTTAAGACGTTAAAAACAGACGGAATTTGCATTCGTAATACCAGAGCATCGAAACTACTTGGAACTCTTGTGTATATGAACGTGTCCGCGCCTTTGTACTCTGGTCCCTTCAGCGCTACAAACCAACCAAGCATCGTGTCCGTGCACATCAGAGTCTCAAGGAATGGAGAATAGCGCAGTTTGGTCGCGGATGGGGGCGTAGCTCAGTTGGTAGAGCGTTCGCTTTGCATGTGAAAGGTCCCGGGTTCAAGCCCCGGCGCCTCCATGTTTTGTGGTCAGTGGATGCCAAGTGTTGATCGCGGCGAACCTAAAAGCACGCAAGATGTTGCAAAGCCAGCGTCACAGACTTGTATGATGCATACTGACGTAAGGAGAGCAAGATGTATGTGTGGGGACCGGCTGTCATCGAGTGCAGGTCTGTCTTAGGTATCACGGCTTAACGTCATTGAAGTCTAGAGAGTGGACAACACGTTCGTCTTACTCAGAGCGGTGTCCGAATTCTATTTTCGACGTGATGCGTGCCACTTCCATTGTGGCCAACTACGATTCAATACAGAATGCACGAAACCTGAAAGACACCCTCACAGATACATAGAGAGTAGTGTTTGTCTGCGGAATAATGGGAGTGCAAGCGTCTGTGACATTGATATTGCTGTATGTAGCACAATTTGTCATGGAGGGGGCGTAGCTCAGATGGTAGAGCGCTCGCTTAGCATGCGAGAGGTACTGGGATCGATACCCAGCGCCTCCAGAATTTTTAACACCCCTACATGCGCACCTTGCCATGCAAGTGGAGTAATTCACAGCCAGCAGATGTGTCTAGGCAGATACAAGAGAACGATTAGCATCCACAATTGGCAAGCGAGCTGTTATTCGTGCGCAGGAAGCACCCTCCTCCAACTCCTACACTTAATTTACAAACAGTACAAGTGTTCCCATAACATTCTTAAGCCTACGTCGGAAAGATCTGCCTTACGCCGGGTTCACGTAAATCCCACTGCACATTCCTATTCTTTGCGTGCAGTCGGCTGCTACTGGTGTTGCTAGTTGTGACTTCTGATAACAGATGCCGTAGCAATCAGTTCATGGAGTGATTTGTATGTTTTGCGATAGTCTGTCTCTGACAAGCAAGCACAGGTGACATAGGTGCGAACGCAGGAAGCTTGCAGCCCCTCGCTGCCTGCAGACACCGAGCAGCCACACTAGGAGGGCGGCCTAAGCCGTAGGCGAAATGTGCTCATTCGCTTTGGGGCGACGTCGAACTATAAATGAGGCTGTCACTAGCGTGAGCGTCGTGTAAAGTCGTAAAAGTCGGCTGCATGGGCGAGTGCCATGTTTGGGGAGCGTTTCGTAGTTTGCGCAGTGCAATGGAGACGTGGAAACTTGTTGTGGCCCAGTGTTTTGCAGTTGGACGACAAGAGTGGTACACAGTAGCAAAGAGCGAGGCACTGAGTTTGCATGAACAGTGGAGTGCAGAATGGGGCTCGAGATGTGCTTGTTACCTCAGGTGCTGTGTGATTGTCGACAAGGAGTGAAAACGGAGCAATTTGTGACCCCCCTTTCAATTTAAGACGTTAAAAACAGACGGAATTTGCATTCGTAATACCAGAGCATCGAAACTACTTGGAACTCTTGTGTATATGAACGTGTCCGCGCCTTTGTACTCTGGTCCCTTCAGCGCTACAAACCAACCAAGCATCGTGTCCGTGCACATCAGAGTCTCAAGGAATGGAGAATAGCGCAGTTTGGTCGCGGATGGGGGCGTAGCTCAGTTGGTAGAGCGTTCGCTTTGCATGTGAAAGGTCCCGGGTTCAAGCCCCGGCGCCTCCATGTTTTGTGGTCAGTGGATGCCAAGTGTTGATCGCGGCGAACCTAAAAGCACGCAAGATGTTGCAAAGCCAGCGTCACAGACTTGTATGATGCATACTGACGTAAGGAGAGCAAGATGTATGTGTGGGGACCGGCTGTCATCGAGTGCAGGTCTGTCTTAGGTATCACGGCTTAACGTCATTGAAGTCTAGAGAGTGGACAACACGTTCGTCTTACTCAGAGCGGTGTCCGAATTCTATTTTCGACGTGATGCGTGCCACTTCCATTGTGGCCAACTACGATTCAATACAGAATGCACGAAACCTGAAAGACACCCTCACAGATACATAGAGAGTAGTGTTTGTCTGCGGAATAATGGGAGTGCAAGCGTCTGTGACATTGATATTGCTGTATGTAGCACAATTTGTCATGGAGGGGGCGTAGCTCAGATGGTAGAGCGCTCGCTTAGCATGCGAGAGGTACTGGGATCGATACCCAGCGCCTCCAGAATTTTTAACACCCCTACATGCGCACCTTGCCATGCAAGTGGAGTAATTCACAGCCAGCAGATGTGTCTAGGCAGATACAAGAGAACGATTAGCATCCACAATTGGCAAGCGAGCTGTTATTCGTGCGCAGGAAGCACCCTCCTCCAACTCCTACACTTAATTTACAAACAGTACAAGTGTTCCCATAACATTCTTAAGCCTACGTCGGAAAGATCTGCCTTACGCCGGGTTCACGTAAATCCCACTGCACATTCCTATTCTTTGCGTGCAGTCGGCTGCTACTGGTGTTGCTAGTTGTGACTTCTGATAACAGATGCCGTAGCAATCAGTTCATGGAGTGATTTGTATGTTTTGCGATAGTCTGTCTCTGACAAGCAAGCACAGGTGACATAGGTGCGAACGCAGGAAGCTTGCAGCCCCTCGCTGCCTGCAGACACCGAGCAGCCACACTAGGAGGGCGGCCTAAGCCGTAGGCGAAATGTGCTCATTCGCTTTGGGGCGACGTCGAACTATAAATGAGGCTGTCACTAGCGTGAGCGTCGTGTAAAGTCGTAAAAGTCGGCTGCATGGGCGAGTGCCATGTTTGGGGAGCGTTTCGTAGTTTGCGCAGTGCAATGGAGACGTGGAAACTTGTTGTGGCCCAGTGTTTTGCAGTTGGACGACAAGAGTGGTACACAGTAGCAAAGAGCGAGGCACTGAGTTTGCATGAACAGTGGAGTGCAGAATGGGGCTCGAGATGTGCTTGTTACCTCAGGTGCTGTGTGATTGTCGACAAGGAGTGAAAACGGAGCAATTTGTGACCCCCCTTTCAATTTAAGACGTTAAAAACAGACGGAATTTGCATTCGTAATACCAGAGCATCGAAACTACTTGGAACTCTTGTGTATATGAACGTGTCCGCGCCTTTGTACTCTGGTCCCTTCAGCGCTACAAACCAACCAAGCATCGTGTCCGTGCACATCAGAGTCTCAAGGAATGGAGAATAGCGCAGTTTGGTCGCGGATGGGGGCGTAGCTCAGTTGGTAGAGCGTTCGCTTTGCATGTGAAAGGTCCCGGGTTCAAGCCCCGGCGCCTCCATGTTTTGTGGTCAGTGGATGCCAAGTGTTGATCGCGGCGAACCTAAAAGCACGCAAGATGTTGCAAAGCCAGCGTCACAGACTTGTATGATGCATACTGACGTAAGGAGAGCAAGATGTATGTGTGGGGACCGGCTGTCATCGAGTGCAGGTCTGTCTTAGGTATCACGGCTTAACGTCATTGAAGTCTAGAGAGTGGACAACACGTTCGTCTTACTCAGAGCGGTGTCCGAATTCTATTTTCGACGTGATGCGTGCCACTTCCATTGTGGCCAACTACGATTCAATACAGAATGCACGAAACCTGAAAGACACCCTCACAGATACATAGAGAGTAGTGTTTGTCTGCGGAATAATGGGAGTGCAAGCGTCTGTGACATTGATATTGCTGTATGTAGCACAATTTGTCATGGAGGGGGCGTAGCTCAGATGGTAGAGCGCTCGCTTAGCATGCGAGAGGTACTGGGATCGATACCCAGCGCCTCCAGAATTTTTAACACCCCTACATGCGCACCTTGCCATGCAAGTGGAGTAATTCACAGCCAGCAGATGTGTCTAGGCAGATACAAGAGAACGATTAGCATCCACAATTGGCAAGCGAGCTGTTATTCGTGCGCAGGAAGCACCCTCCTCCAACTCCTACACTTAATTTACAAACAGTACAAGTGTTCCCATAACATTCTTAAGCCTACGTCGGAAAGATCTGCCTTACGCCGGGTTCACGTAAATCCCACTGCACATTCCTATTCTTTGCGTGCAGTCGGCTGCTACTGGTGTTGCTAGTTGTGACTTCTGATAACAGATGCCGTAGCAATCAGTTCATGGAGTGATTTGTATGTTTTGCGATAGTCTGTCTCTGACAAGCAAGCACAGGTGACATAGGTGCGAACGCAGGAAGCTTGCAGCCCCTCGCTGCCTGCAGACACCGAGCAGCCACACTAGGAGGGCGGCCTAAGCCGTAGGCGAAATGTGCTCATTCGCTTTGGGGCGACGTCGAACTATAAATGAGGCTGTCACTAGCGTGAGCGTTGCGTGAGCGTCGTGTAAAGTCGTAAAAGTCGGCTGCATGGGCGAGTGCCATGTTTGGGGAGCGTTTCGTAGTTTGCGCAGTGCAATGGAGACGTGGAAACTTGTTGTGGCCCAGTGTTTTGCAGTTGGACGACAAGAGTGGTACACAGTAGCAAAGAGCGAGGCACTGAGTTTGCATGAACAGTGGAGTGCAGAATGGGGCTCGAGATGTGCTTGTTACCTCAGGTGCTGTGTGATTGTCGACAAGGAGTGAAAACGGAGCAATTTGTGACCCCCCTTTCAATTTAAGACGTTAAAAACAGACGGAATTTGCATTCGTAATACCAGAGCATCGAAACTACTTGGAACTCTTGTGTATATGAACGTGTCCGCGCCTTTGTACTCTGGTCCCTTCAGCGCTACAAACCAACCAAGCATCGTGTCCGTGCACATCAGAGTCTCAAGGAATGGAGAATAGCGCAGTTTGGTCGCGGATGGGGGCGTAGCTCAGTTGGTAGAGCGTTCGCTTTGCATGTGAAAGGTCCCGGGTTCAAGCCCCGGCGCCTCCATGTTTTGTGGTCAGTGGATGCCAAGTGATGATCGCGGCGAACCTAAAAGCACGCAAGATGTTGCAAAGCCAGCGTCACAGACTTGTATGATGCATACTGACGTAAGGAGAGCAAGATGTATGTGTGGGGACCGGCTGTCATCGAGTGCAGGTCTGTCTTAGGTATCACGGCTTAACGTCATTGAAGTCTAGAGAGTGGACAACACGTTCGTCTTACTCAGAGCGGTGTCCGAATTCTATTTTCGACGTGATGCGTGCCACTTCCATTGTGGCCAACTACGATTCAATACAGAATGCACGAAACCTGAAAGACACCCTCACAGATACATAGAGAGTAGTGTTTGTCTGCGGAATAATGGGAGTGCAAGCGTCTGTGACATTGATATTGCTGTATGTAGCACAATTTGTCATGGAGGGGGCGTAGCTCAGATGGTAGAGCGCTCGCTTAGCATGCGAGAGGTACTGGGATCGATACCCAGCGCCTCCAGAATTTTTAACACCCCTACATGCGCACCTTGCCATGCAAGTGGAGTAATTCACAGCCAGCAGATGTGTCTAGGCAGATACAAGAGAACGATTAGCATCCACAATTGGCAAGCGAGCTGTTATTCGTGCGCAGGAAGCACCCTCCTCCAACTCCTACACTTAATTTACAAACAGTACAAGTGTTCCCATAACATTCTTAAGCCTACGTCGGAAAGATCTGCCTGACGCCGGGTTCACGTAAATCCCACTGCACATTCCTATTCTTTGCGTGCAGTCGGCTGCTACTGGTGTTGCTAGTTGTGACTTCTGATAACAGATGCCGTAGCAATCAGTTCATGGAGTGATTTGTATGTTTTGCGATAGTCTGTCTCTGACAAGCAAGCACAGGTGACATAGGTGCGAACGCAGGAAGCTTGCAGCCCCTCGCTGCCTGCAGACACCGAGCAGCCACACTAGGAGGGCGGCCTAAGCCGTAGGCGAAATGTGCTCATTCGCTTTGGGGCGACGTCGAACTATAAATGAGGCTGTCACTAGCGTGAGCGTTGCGTGAGCGTCGTGTAAAGTCGTAAAAGTCGGCTGCATGGGCGAGTGCCATGTTTGGGGAGCGTTTCGTAGTTTGCGCAGTGCAATGGAGACGTGGAAACTTGTTGTGGCCCAGTGTTTTGCAGTTGGACGACAAGAGTGGTACACAGTAGCAAAGAGCGAGGCACTGAGTTTGCATGAACAGTGGAGTGCAGAATGGGGCTCGAGATGTGCTTGTTACCTCAGGTGCTGTGTGATTGTCGACAAGGAGTGAAAACGGAGCAATTTGTGACCCCCCTTTCAATTTAAGACGTTAAAAACAGACGGAATTTGCATTCGTAATACCAGAGCATCGAAACTACTTGGAACTCTTGTGTATATGAACGTGTCCGCGCCTTTGTACTCTGGTCCCTTCAGCGCTACAAACCAACCAAGCATCGTGTCCGTGCACATCAGAGTCTCAAGGAATGGAGAATAGCGCAGTTTGGTCGCGGATGGGGGCGTAGCTCAGTTGGTAGAGCGTTCGCTTTGCATGTGAAAGGTCCCGGGTTCAAGCCCCGGCGCCTCCATGTTTTGTGGTCAGTGGATGCCAAGTGTTGATCGCGGCGAACCTAAAAGCACGCAAGATGTTGCAAAGCCAGCGTCACAGACTTGTATGATGCATACTGACGTAAGGAGAGCAAGATGTATGTGTGGGGACCGGCTGTCATCGAGTGCAGGTCTGTCTTAGGTATCACGGCTTAACGTCATTGAAGTCTAGAGAGTGGACAACACGTTCGTCTTACTCAGAGCGGTGTCCGAATTCTATTTTCGACGTGATGCGTGCCACTTCCATTGTGGCCAACTACGATTCAATACAGAATGCACGAAACCTGAAAGACACCCTCACAGATACATAGAGAGTAGTGTTTGTCTGCGGAATAATGGGAGTGCAAGCGTCTGTGACATTGATATTGCTGTATGTAGCACAATTTGTCATGGAGGGGGCGTAGCTCAGATGGTAGAGCGCTCGCTTAGCATGCGAGAGGTACTGGGATCGATACCCAGCGCCTCCAGAATTTTTAACACCCCTACATGCGCACCTTGCCATGCAAGTGGAGTAATTCACAGCCAGCAGATGTGTCTAGGCAGATACAAGAGAACGATTAGCATCCACAATTGGCAAGCGAGCTGTTATTCGTGCGCAGGAAGCACCCTCCTCCAACTCCTACACTTAATTTACAAACAGTACAAGTGTTCCCATAACATTCTTAAGCCTACGTCGGAAAGATCTGCCTTACGCCGGGTTCACGTAAATCCCACTGCACATTCCTATTCTTTGCGTGCAGTCGGCTGCTACTGGTGTTGCTAGTTGTGACTTCTGATAACAGATGCCGTAGCAATCAGTTCATGGAGTGATTTGTATGTTTTGCGATAGTCTGTCTCTGACAAGCAAGCACAGGTGACATAGGTGCGAACGCAGGAAGCTTGCAGCCCCTCGCTGCCTGCAGACACCGAGCAGCCACACTAGGAGGGCGGCCTAAGCCGTAGGCGAAATGTGCTCATTCGCTTTGGGGCGACGTCGAACTATAAATGAGGCTGTCACTAGCGTGAGCGTTGCGTGAGCGTCGTGTAAAGTCGTAAAAGTCGGCTGCATGGGCGAGTGCCATGTTTGGGGAGCGTTTCGTAGTTTGCGCAGTGCAATGGAGACGTGGAAACTTGTTGTGGCCCAGTGTTTTGCAGTTGGACGACAAGAGTGGTACACAGTAGCAAAGAGCGAGGCACTGAGTTTGCATGAACAGTGGAGTGCAGAATGGGGCTCGAGATGTGCTTGTTACCTCAGGTGCTGTGTGATTGTCGACAAGGAGTGAAAACGGAGCAATTTGTGACCCCCCTTTCAATTTAAGACGTTAAAAACAGACGGAATTTGCATTCGTAATACCAGAGCATCGAAACTACTTGGAACTCTTGTGTATATGAACGTGTCCGCGCCTTTGTACTCTGGTCCCTTCAGCGCTACAAACCAACCAAGCATCGTGTCCGTGCACATCAGAGTCTCAAGGAATGGAGAATAGCGCAGTTTGGTCGCGGATGGGGGCGTAGCTCAGTTGGTAGAGCGTTCGCTTTGCATGTGAAAGGTCCCGGGTTCAAGCCCCGGCGCCTCCATGTTTTGTGGTCAGTGGATGCCAAGTGATGATCGCGGCGAACCTAAAAGCACGCAAGATGTTGCAAAGCCAGCGTCACAGACTTGTATGATGCATACTGACGTAAGGAGAGCAAGATGTATGTGTGGGGACCGGCTGTCATCGAGTGCAGGTCTGTCTTAGGTATCACGGCTTAACGTCATTGAAGTCTAGAGAGTGGACAACACGTTCGTCTTACTCAGAGCGGTGTCCGAATTCTATTTTCGACGTGATGCGTGCCACTTCCATTGTGGCCAACTACGATTCAATACAGAATGCACGAAACCTGAAAGACACCCTCACAGATACATAGAGAGTAGTGTTTGTCTGCGGAATAATGGGAGTGCAAGCGTCTGTGACATTGATATTGCTGTATGTAGCACAATTTGTCATGGAGGGGGCGTAGCTCAGATGGTAGAGCGCTCGCTTAGCATGCGAGAGGTACTGGGATCGATACCCAGCGCCTCCAGAATTTTTAACACCCCTACATGCGCACCTTGCCATGCAAGTGGAGTAATTCACAGCCAGCAGATGTGTCTAGGCAGATACAAGAGAACGATTAGCATCCACAATTGGCAAGCGAGCTGTTATTCGTGCGCAGGAAGCACCCTCCTCCAACTCCTACACTTAATTTACAAACAGTACAAGTGTTCCCATAACATTCTTAAGCCTACGTCGGAAAGATCTGCCTGACGCCGGGTTCACGTAAATCCCACTGCACATTCCTATTCTTTGCGTGCAGTCGGCTGCTACTGGTGTTGCTAGTTGTGACTTCTGATAACAGATGCCGTAGCAATCAGTTCATGGAGTGATTTGTATGTTTTGCGATAGTCTGTCTCTGACAAGCAAGCACAGGTGACATAGGTGCGAACGCAGGAAGCTTGCAGCCCCTCGCTGCCTGCAGACACCGAGCAGCCACACTAGGAGGGCGGCCTAAGCCGTAGGCGAAATGTGCTCATTCGCTTTGGGGCGACGTCGAACTATAAATGAGGCTGTCACTAGCGTGAGCGTTGCGTGAGCGTCGTGTAAAGTCGTAAAAGTCGGCTGCATGGGCGAGTGCCATGTTTGGGGAGCGTTTCGTAGTTTGCGCAGTGCAATGGAGACGTGGAAACTTGTTGTGGCCCAGTGTTTTGCAGTTGGACGACAAGAGTGGTACACAGTAGCAAAGAGCGAGGCACTGAGTTTGCATGAACAGTGGAGTGCAGAATGGGGCTCGAGATGTGCTTGTTACCTCAGGTGCTGTGTGATTGTCGACAAGGAGTGAAAACGGAGCAATTTGTGACCCCCCTTTCAATTTAAGACGTTAAAAACAGACGGAATTTGCATTCGTAATACCAGAGCATCGAAACTACTTGGAACTCTTGTGTATATGAACGTGTCCGCGCCTTTGTACTCTGGTCCCTTCAGCGCTACAAACCAACCAAGCATCGTGTCCGTGCACATCAGAGTCTCAAGGAATGGAGAATAGCGCAGTTTGGTCGCGGATGGGGGCGTAGCTCAGTTGGTAGAGCGTTCGCTTTGCATGTGAAAGGTCCCGGGTTCAAGCCCCGGCGCCTCCATGTTTTGTGGTCAGTGGATGCCAAGTGTTGATCGCGGCGAACCTAAAAGCACGCAAGATGTTGCAAAGCCAGCGTCACAGACTTGTATGATGCATACTGACGTAAGGAGAGCAAGATGTATGTGTGGGGACCGGCTGTCATCGAGTGCAGGTCTGTCTTAGGTATCACGGCTTAACGTCATTGAAGTCTAGAGAGTGGACAACACGTTCGTCTTACTCAGAGCGGTGTCCGAATTCTATTTTCGACGTGATGCGTGCCACTTCCATTGTGGCCAACTACGATTCAATACAGAATGCACGAAACCTGAAAGACACCCTCACAGATACATAGAGAGTAGTGTTTGTCTGCGGAATAATGGGAGTGCAAGCGTCTGTGACATTGATATTGCTGTATGTAGCACAATTTGTCATGGAGGGGGCGTAGCTCAGATGGTAGAGCGCTCGCTTAGCATGCGAGAGGTACTGGGATCGATACCCAGCGCCTCCAGAATTTTTAACACCCCTACATGCGCACCTTGCCATGCAAGTGGAGTAATTCACAGCCAGCAGATGTGTCTAGGCAGATACAAGAGAACGATTAGCATCCACAATTGGCAAGCGAGCTGTTATTCGTGCGCAGGAAGCACCCTCCTCCAACTCCTACACTTAATTTACAAACAGTACAAGTGTTCCCATAACATTCTTAAGCCTACGTCGGAAAGATCTGCCTGACGCCGGGTTCACGTAAATCCCACTGCACATTCCTATTCTTTGCGTGCAGTCGGCTGCTACTGGTGTTGCTAGTTGTGACTTCTGATAACAGATGCCGTAGCAATCAGTTCATGGAGTGATTTGTATGTTTTGCGATAGTCTGTCTCTGACAAGCAAGCACAGGTGACATAGGTGCGAACGCAGGAAGCTTGCAGCCCCTCGCTGCCTGCAGACACCGAGCAGCCACACTAGGAGGGCGGCCTAAGCCGTAGGCGAAATGTGCTCATTCGCTTTGGGGCGACGTCGAACTATAAATGAGGCTGTCACTAGCGTGAGCGTTGCGTGAGCGTCGTGTAAAGTCGTAAAAGTCGGCTGCATGGGCGAGTGCCATGTTTGGGGAGCGTTTCGTAGTTTGCGCAGTGCAATGGAGACGTGGAAACTTGTTGTGGCCCAGTGTTTTGCAGTTGGACGACAAGAGTGGTACACAGTAGCAAAGAGCGAGGCACTGAGTTTGCATGAACAGTGGAGTGCAGAATGGGGCTCGAGATGTGCTTGTTACCTCAGGTGCTGTGTGATTGTCGACAAGGAGTGAAAACGGAGCAATTTGTGACCCCCCTTTCAATTTAAGACGTTAAAAACAGACGGAATTTGCATTCGTAATACCAGAGCATCGAAACTACTTGGAACTCTTGTGTATATGAACGTGTCCGCGCCTTTGTACTCTGGTCCCTTCAGCGCTACAAACCAACCAAGCATCGTGTCCGTGCACATCAGAGTCTCAAGGAATGGAGAATAGCGCAGTTTGGTCGCGGATGGGGGCGTAGCTCAGTTGGTAGAGCGTTCGCTTTGCATGTGAAAGGTCCCGGGTTCAAGCCCCGGCGCCTCCATGTTTTGTGGTCAGTGGATGCCAAGTGTTGATCGCGGCGAACCTAAAAGCACGCAAGATGTTGCAAAGCCAGCGTCACAGACTTGTATGATGCATACTGACGTAAGGAGAGCAAGATGTATGTGTGGGGACCGGCTGTCATCGAGTGCAGGTCTGTCTTAGGTATCACGGCTTAACGTCATTGAAGTCTAGAGAGTGGACAACACGTTCGTCTTACTCAGAGCGGTGTCCGAATTCTATTTTCGACGTGATGCGTGCCACTTCCATTGTGGCCAACTACGATTCAATACAGAATGCACGAAACCTGAAAGACACCCTCACAGATACATAGAGAGTAGTGTTTGTCTGCGGAATAATGGGAGTGCAAGCGTCTGTGACATTGATATTGCTGTATGTAGCACAATTTGTCATGGAGGGGGCGTAGCTCAGATGGTAGAGCGCTCGCTTAGCATGCGAGAGGTACTGGGATCGATACCCAGCGCCTCCAGAATTTTTAACACCCCTACATGCGCACCTTGCCATGCAAGTGGAGTAATTCACAGCCAGCAGATGTGTCTAGGCAGATACAAGAGAACGATTAGCATCCACAATTGGCAAGCGAGCTGTTATTCGTGCGCAGGAAGCACCCTCCTCCAACTCCTACACTTAATTTACAAACAGTACAAGTGTTCCCATAACATTCTTAAGCCTACGTCGGAAAGATCTGCCTTACGCCGGGTTCACGTAAATCCCACTGCACATTCCTATTCTTTGCGTGCAGTCGGCTGCTACTGGTGTTGCTAGTTGTGACTTCTGATAACAGATGCCGTAGCAATCAGTTCATGGAGTGATTTGTATGTTTTGCGATAGTCTGTCTCTGACAAGCAAGCACAGGTGACATAGGTGCGAACGCAGGAAGCTTGCAGCCCCTCGCTGCCTGCAGACACCGAGCAGCCACACTAGGAGGGCGGCCTAAGCCGTAGGCGAAATGTGCTCATTCGCTTTGGGGCGACGTCGAACTATAAATGAGGCTGTCACTAGCGTGAGCGTCGTGTAAAGTCGTAAAAGTCGGCTGCATGGGCGAGTGCCATGTTTGGGGAGCGTTTCGTAGTTTGCGCAGTGCAATGGAGACGTGGAAACTTGTTGTGGCCCAGTGTTTTGCAGTTGGACGACAAGAGTGGTACACAGTAGCAAAGAGCGAGGCACTGAGTTTGCATGAACAGTGGAGTGCAGAATGGGGCTCGAGATGTGCTTGTTACCTCAGGTGCTGTGTGATTGTCGACAAGGAGTGAAAACGGAGCAATTTGTGACCCCCCTTTCAATTTAAGACGTTAAAAACAGACGGAATTTGCATTCGTAATACCAGAGCATCGAAACTACTTGGAACTCTTGTGTATATGAACGTGTCCGCGCCTTTGTACTCTGGTCCCTTCAGCGCTACAAACCAACCAAGCATCGTGTCCGTGCACATCAGAGTCTCAAGGAATGGAGAATAGCGCAGTTTGGTCGCGGATGGGGGCGTAGCTCAGTTGGTAGAGCGTTCGCTTTGCATGTGAAAGGTCCCGGGTTCAAGCCCCGGCGCCTCCATGTTTTGTGGTCAGTGGATGCCAAGTGTTGATCGCGGCGAACCTAAAAGCACGCAAGATGTTGCAAAGCCAGCGTCACAGACTTGTATGATGCATACTGACGTAAGGAGAGCAAGATGTATGTGTGGGGACCGGCTGTCATCGAGTGCAGGTCTGTCTTAGGTATCACGGCTTAACGTCATTGAAGTCTAGAGAGTGGACAACACGTTCGTCTTACTCAGAGCGGTGTCCGAATTCTATTTTCGACGTGATGCGTGCCACTTCCATTGTGGCCAACTACGATTCAATACAGAATGCACGAAACCTGAAAGACACCCTCACAGATACATAGAGAGTAGTGTTTGTCTGCGGAATAATGGGAGTGCAAGCGTCTGTGACATTGATATTGCTGTATGTAGCACAATTTGTCATGGAGGGGGCGTAGCTCAGATGGTAGAGCGCTCGCTTAGCATGCGAGAGGTACTGGGATCGATACCCAGCGCCTCCAGAATTTTTAACACCCCTACATGCGCACCTTGCCATGCAAGTGGAGTAATTCACAGCCAGCAGATGTGTCTAGGCAGATACAAGAGAACGATTAGCATCCACAATTGGCAAGCGAGCTGTTATTCGTGCGCAGGAAGCACCCTCCTCCAACTCCTACACTTAATTTACAAACAGTACAAGTGTTCCCATAACATTCTTAAGCCTACGTCGGAAAGATCTGCCTTACGCCGGGTTCACGTAAATCCCACTGCACATTCCTATTCTTTGCGTGCAGTCGGCTGCTACTGGTGTTGCTAGTTGTGACTTCTGATAACAGATGCCGTAGCAATCAGTTCATGGAGTGATTTGTATGTTTTGCGATAGTCTGTCTCTGACAAGCAAGCACAGGTGACATAGGTGCGAACGCAGGAAGCTTGCAGCCCCTCGCTGCCTGCAGACACCGAGCAGCCACACTAGGAGGGCGGCCTAAGCCGTAGGCGAAATGTGCTCATTCGCTTTGGGGCGACGTCGAACTATAAATGAGGCTGTCACTAGCGTGAGCGTCGTGTAAAGTCGTAAAAGTCGGCTGCATGGGCGAGTGCCATGTTTGGGGAGCGTTTCGTAGTTTGCGCAGTGCAATGGAGACGTGGAAACTTGTTGTGGCCCAGTGTTTTGCAGTTGGACGACAAGAGTGGTACACAGTAGCAAAGAGCGAGGCACTGAGTTTGCATGAACAGTGGAGTGCAGAATGGGGCTCGAGATGTGCTTGTTACCTCAGGTGCTGTGTGATTGTCGACAAGGAGTGAAAACGGAGCAATTTGTGACCCCCCTTTCAATTTAAGACGTTAAAAACAGACGGAATTTGCATTCGTAATACCAGAGCATCGAAACTACTTGGAACTCTTGTGTATATGAACGTGTCCGCGCCTTTGTACTCTGGTCCCTTCAGCGCTACAAACCAACCAAGCATCGTGTCCGTGCACATCAGAGTCTCAAGGAATGGAGAATAGCGCAGTTTGGTCGCGGATGGGGGCGTAGCTCAGTTGGTAGAGCGTTCGCTTTGCATGTGAAAGGTCCCGGGTTCAAGCCCCGGCGCCTCCATGTTTTGTGGTCAGTGGATGCCAAGTGTTGATCGCGGCGAACCTAAAAGCACGCAAGATGTTGCAAAGCCAGCGTCACAGACTTGTATGATGCATACTGACGTAAGGAGAGCAAGATGTATGTGTGGGGACCGGCTGTCATCGAGTGCAGGTCTGTCTTAGGTATCACGGCTTAACGTCATTGAAGTCTAGAGAGTGGACAACACGTTCGTCTTACTCAGAGCGGTGTCCGAATTCTATTTTCGACGTGATGCGTGCCACTTCCATTGTGGCCAACTACGATTCAATACAGAATGCACGAAACCTGAAAGACACCCTCACAGATACATAGAGAGTAGTGTTTGTCTGCGGAATAATGGGAGTGCAAGCGTCTGTGACATTGATATTGCTGTATGTAGCACAATTTGTCATGGAGGGGGCGTAGCTCAGATGGTAGAGCGCTCGCTTAGCATGCGAGAGGTACTGGGATCGATACCCAGCGCCTCCAGAATTTTTAACACCCCTACATGCGCACCTTGCCATGCAAGTGGAGTAATTCACAGCCAGCAGATGTGTCTAGGCAGATACAAGAGAACGATTAGCATCCACAATTGGCAAGCGAGCTGTTATTCGTGCGCAGGAAGCACCCTCCTCCAACTCCTACACTTAATTTACAAACAGTACAAGTGTTCCCATAACATTCTTAAGCCTACGTCGGAAAGATCTGCCTTACGCCGGGTTCACGTAAATCCCACTGCACATTCCTATTCTTTGCGTGCAGTCGGCTGCTACTGGTGTTGCTAGTTGTGACTTCTGATAACAGATGCCGTAGCAATCAGTTCATGGAGTGATTTGTATGTTTTGCGATAGTCTGTCTCTGACAAGCAAGCACAGGTGACATAGGTGCGAACGCAGGAAGCTTGCAGCCCCTCGCTGCCTGCAGACACCGAGCAGCCACACTAGGAGGGCGGCCTAAGCCGTAGGCGAAATGTGCTCATTCGCTTTGGGGCGACGTCGAACTATAAATGAGGCTGTCACTAGCGTGAGCGTTGCGTGAGCGTCGTGTAAAGTCGTAAAAGTCGGCTGCATGGGCGAGTGCCATGTTTGGGGAGCGTTTCGTAGTTTGCGCAGTGCAATGGAGACGTGGAAACTTGTTGTGGCCCAGTGTTTTGCAGTTGGACGACAAGAGTGGTACACAGTAGCAAAGAGCGAGGCACTGAGTTTGCATGAACAGTGGAGTGCAGAATGGGGCTCGAGATGTGCTTGTTACCTCAGGTGCTGTGTGATTGTCGACAAGGAGTGAAAACGGAGCAATTTGTGACCCCCCTTTCAATTTAAGACGTTAAAAACAGACGGAATTTGCATTCGTAATACCAGAGCATCGAAACTACTTGGAACTCTTGTGTATATGAACGTGTCCGCGCCTTTGTACTCTGGTCCCTTCAGCGCTACAAACCAACCAAGCATCGTGTCCGTGCACATCAGAGTCTCAAGGAATGGAGAATAGCGCAGTTTGGTCGCGGATGGGGGCGTAGCTCAGTTGGTAGAGCGTTCGCTTTGCATGTGAAAGGTCCCGGGTTCAAGCCCCGGCGCCTCCATGTTTTGTGGTCAGTGGATGCCAAGTGTTGATCGCGGCGAACCTAAAAGCACGCAAGATGTTGCAAAGCCAGCGTCACAGACTTGTATGATGCATACTGACGTAAGGAGAGCAAGATGTATGTGTGGGGACCGGCTGTCATCGAGTGCAGGTCTGTCTTAGGTATCACGGCTTAACGTCATTGAAGTCTAGAGAGTGGACAACACGTTCGTCTTACTCAGAGCGGTGTCCGAATTCTATTTTCGACGTGATGCGTGCCACTTCCATTGTGGCCAACTACGATTCAATACAGAATGCACGAAACCTGAAAGACACCCTCACAGATACATAGAGAGTAGTGTTTGTCTGCGGAATAATGGGAGTGCAAGCGTCTGTGACATTGATATTGCTGTATGTAGCACAATTTGTCATGGAGGGGGCGTAGCTCAGATGGTAGAGCGCTCGCTTAGCATGCGAGAGGTACTGGGATCGATACCCAGCGCCTCCAGAATTTTTAACACCCCTACATGCGCACCTTGCCATGCAAGTGGAGTAATTCACAGCCAGCAGATGTGTCTAGGCAGATACAAGAGAACGATTAGCATCCACAATTGGCAAGCGAGCTGTTATTCGTGCGCAGGAAGCACCCTCCTCCAACTCCTACACTTAATTTACAAACAGTACAAGTGTTCCCATAACATTCTTAAGCCTACGTCGGAAAGATCTGCCTTACGCCGGGTTCACGTAAATCCCACTGCACATTCCTATTCTTTGCGTGCAGTCGGCTGCTACTGGTGTTGCTAGTTGTGACTTCTGATAACAGATGCCGTAGCAATCAGTTCATGGAGTGATTTGTATGTTTTGCGATAGTCTGTCTCTGACAAGCAAGCACAGGTGACATAGGTGCGAACGCAGGAAGCTTGCAGCCCCTCGCTGCCTGCAGACACCGAGCAGCCACACTAGGAGGGCGGCCTAAGCCGTAGGCGAAATGTGCTCATTCGCTTTGGGGCGACGTCGAACTATAAATGAGGCTGTCACTAGCGTGAGCGTCGTGTAAAGTCGTAAAAGTCGGCTGCATGGGCGAGTGCCATGTTTGGGGAGCGTTTCGTAGTTTGCGCAGTGCAATGGAGACGTGGAAACTTGTTGTGGCCCAGTGTTTTGCAGTTGGACGACAAGAGTGGTACACAGTAGCAAAGAGCGAGGCACTGAGTTTGCATGAACAGTGGAGTGCAGAATGGGGCTCGAGATGTGCTTGTTACCTCAGGTGCTGTGTGATTGTCGACAAGGAGTGAAAACGGAGCAATTTGTGACCCCCCTTTCAATTTAAGACGTTAAAAACAGACGGAATTTGCATTCGTAATACCAGAGCATCGAAACTACTTGGAACTCTTGTGTATATGAACGTGTCCGCGCCTTTGTACTCTGGTCCCTTCAGCGCTACAAACCAACCAAGCATCGTGTCCGTGCACATCAGAGTCTCAAGGAATGGAGAATAGCGCAGTTTGGTCGCGGATGGGGGCGTAGCTCAGTTGGTAGAGCGTTCGCTTTGCATGTGAAAGGTCCCGGGTTCAAGCCCCGGCGCCTCCATGTTTTGTGGTCAGTGGATGCCAAGTGTTGATCGCGGCGAACCTAAAAGCACGCAAGATGTTGCAAAGCCAGCGTCACAGACTTGTATGATGCATACTGACGTAAGGAGAGCAAGATGTATGTGTGGGGACCGGCTGTCATCGAGTGCAGGTCTGTCTTAGGTATCACGGCTTAACGTCATTGAAGTCTAGAGAGTGGACAACACGTTCGTCTTACTCAGAGCGGTGTCCGAATTCTATTTTCGACGTGATGCGTGCCACTTCCATTGTGGCCAACTACGATTCAATACAGAATGCACGAAACCTGAAAGACACCCTCACAGATACATAGAGAGTAGTGTTTGTCTGCGGAATAATGGGAGTGCAAGCGTCTGTGACATTGATATTGCTGTATGTAGCACAATTTGTCATGGAGGGGGCGTAGCTCAGATGGTAGAGCGCTCGCTTAGCATGCGAGAGGTACTGGGATCGATACCCAGCGCCTCCAGAATTTTTAACACCCCTACATGCGCACCTTGCCATGCAAGTGGAGTAATTCACAGCCAGCAGATGTGTCTAGGCAGATACAAGAGAACGATTAGCATCCACAATTGGCAAGCGAGCTGTTATTCGTGCGCAGGAAGCACCCTCCTCCAACTCCTACACTTAATTTACAAACAGTACAAGTGTTCCCATAACATTCTTAAGCCTACGTCGGAAAGATCTGCCTTACGCCGGGTTCACGTAAATCCCACTGCACATTCCTATTCTTTGCGTGCAGTCGGCTGCTACTGGTGTTGCTAGTTGTGACTTCTGATAACAGATGCCGTAGCAATCAGTTCATGGAGTGATTTGTATGTTTTGCGATAGTCTGTCTCTGACAAGCAAGCACAGGTGACATAGGTGCGAACGCAGGAAGCTTGCAGCCCCTCGCTGCCTGCAGACACCGAGCAGCCACACTAGGAGGGCGGCCTAAGCCGTAGGCGAAATGTGCTCATTCGCTTTGGGGCGACGTCGAACTATAAATGAGGCTGTCACTAGCGTGAGCGTTGCGTGAGCGTCGTGTAAAGTCGTAAAAGTCGGCTGCATGGGCGAGTGCCATGTTTGGGGAGCGTTTCGTAGTTTGCGCAGTGCAATGGAGACGTGGAAACTTGTTGTGGCCCAGTGTTTTGCAGTTGGACGACAAGAGTGGTACACAGTAGCAAAGAGCGAGGCACTGAGTTTGCATGAACAGTGGAGTGCAGAATGGGGCTCGAGATGTGCTTGTTACCTCAGGTGCTGTGTGATTGTCGACAAGGAGTGAAAACGGAGCAATTTGTGACCCCCCTTTCAATTTAAGACGTTAAAAACAGACGGAATTTGCATTCGTAATACCAGAGCATCGAAACTACTTGGAACTCTTGTGTATATGAACGTGTCCGCGCCTTTGTACTCTGGTCCCTTCAGCGCTACAAACCAACCAAGCATCGTGTCCGTGCACATCAGAGTCTCAAGGAATGGAGAATAGCGCAGTTTGGTCGCGGATGGGGGCGTAGCTCAGTTGGTAGAGCGTTCGCTTTGCATGTGAAAGGTCCCGGGTTCAAGCCCCGGCGCCTCCATGTTTTGTGGTCAGTGGATGCCAAGTGTTGATCGCGGCGAACCTAAAAGCACGCAAGATGTTGCAAAGCCAGCGTCACAGACTTGTATGATGCATACTGACGTAAGGAGAGCAAGATGTATGTGTGGGGACCGGCTGTCATCGAGTGCAGGTCTGTCTTAGGTATCACGGCTTAACGTCATTGAAGTCTAGAGAGTGGACAACACGTTCGTCTTACTCAGAGCGGTGTCCGAATTCTATTTTCGACGTGATGCGTGCCACTTCCATTGTGGCCAACTACGATTCAATACAGAATGCACGAAACCTGAAAGACACCCTCACAGATACATAGAGAGTAGTGTTTGTCTGCGGAATAATGGGAGTGCAAGCGTCTGTGACATTGATATTGCTGTATGTAGCACAATTTGTCATGGAGGGGGCGTAGCTCAGATGGTAGAGCGCTCGCTTAGCATGCGAGAGGTACTGGGATCGATACCCAGCGCCTCCAGAATTTTTAACACCCCTACATGCGCACCTTGCCATGCAAGTGGAGTAATTCACAGCCAGCAGATGTGTCTAGGCAGATACAAGAGAACGATTAGCATCCACAATTGGCAAGCGAGCTGTTATTCGTGCGCAGGAAGCACCCTCCTCCAACTCCTACACTTAATTTACAAACAGTACAAGTGTTCCCATAACATTCTTAAGCCTACGTCGGAAAGATCTGCCTTACGCCGGGTTCACGTAAATCCCACTGCACATTCCTATTCTTTGCGTGCAGTCGGCTGCTACTGGTGTTGCTAGTTGTGACTTCTGATAACAGATGCCGTAGCAATCAGTTCATGGAGTGATTTGTATGTTTTGCGATAGTCTGTCTCTGACAAGCAAGCACAGGTGACATAGGTGCGAACGCAGGAAGCTTGCAGCCCCTCGCTGCCTGCAGACACCGAGCAGCCACACTAGGAGGGCGGCCTAAGCCGTAGGCGAAATGTGCTCATTCGCTTTGGGGCGACGTCGAACTATAAATGAGGCTGTCACTAGCGTGAGCGTTGCGTGAGCGTCGTGTAAAGTCGTAAAAGTCGGCTGCATGGGCGAGTGCCATGTTTGGGGAGCGTTTCGTAGTTTGCGCAGTGCAATGGAGACGTAGAAACTTGTTGTGGCCCAGTGTTTTGCAGTTGGACGACAAGAGTGGTACACAGTAGCAAAGAGCGAGGCACTGAGTTTGCATGAACAGTGGAGTGCAGAATGGGGCTCGAGATGTGCTTGTTACCTCAGGTGCTGTGTGATTGTCGACAAGGAGTGAAAACGGAGCAATTTGTGACCCCCCTTTCAATTTAAGACGTTAAAAACAGACGGAATTTGCATTCGTAATACCAGAGCATCGAAACTACTTGGAACTCTTGTGTATATGAACGTGTCCGCGCCTTTGTACTCTGGTCCCTTCAGCGCTACAAACCAACCAAGCATCGTGTCCGTGCACATCAGAGTCGCAAGGAATGGAGAATAGCGCAGTTTGGTCGCGGATGGGGGCGTAGCTCAGTTGGTAGAGCGTTCGCTTTGCATGTGAAAGGTCCCGGGTTCAAGCCCCGGCGCCTCCATGTTTTGTGGTCAGTGGATGCCAAGTGTTGATCGCGGCGAACCTAAAAGCACGCAAGATGTTGCAAAGCCAGCGTCACAGACTTGTATGATGCATACTGACGTAAGGAGAGCAAGATGTATGTGTGGGGACCGGCTGTCATCGAGTGCAGGTCTGTCTTAGGTATCACGGCTTAACGTCATTGAAGTCTAGAGAGTGGACAACACGTTCGTCTTACTCAGAGCGGTGTCCGAATTCTATTTTCGACGTGATGCGTGCCACTTCCATTGTGGCCAACTACGATTCAATACAGAATGCACGAAACCTGAAAGACACCCTCACAGATACATAGAGAGTAGTGTTTGTCTGCGGAATAATGGGAGTGCAAGCGTCTGTGACATTGATATTGCTGTATGTAGCACAATTTGTCATGGAGGGGGCGTAGCTCAGATGGTAGAGCGCTCGCTTAGCATGCGAGAGGTACTGGGATAGATACCCAGCGCCTCCAGAATTTTTAACACCCCTACATGCGCACCTTGCCATGCAAGTGGAGTAATTCACAGCCAGCAGATGTGTCTAGGCAGATACAAGAGAACGATTAGCATCCACAATTGGCAAGCGAGCTGTTATTCGTGCGCAGGAAGCACCCTCCTCCAACTCCTACACTTAATTTACAAACAGTACAAGTGTTCCCATAACATTCTTAAGCCTACGTCGGAAAGATCTGCCTTACGCCGGGTTCACGTAAATCCCACTGCACATTCCTATTCTTTGCGTGCAGTCGGCTGCTACTGGTGTTGCTAGTTGTGACTTCTGATAACAGATGCCGTAGCAATCAGTTCATGGAGTGATTTGTATGTTTTGCGATAGTCTGTCTCTGACAAGCAAGCACAGGTGACATAGGTGCGAACGCAGGAAGCTTGCAGCCCCTCGCTGCCTGCAGACACCGAGCAGCCACACTAGGAGGGCGGCCTAAGCCGTAGGCGAAATGTGCTCATTCGCTTTGGGGCGACGTCGAACTATAAATGAGGCTGTCACTAGCGTGAGCGTTGCGTAAGCGTCGTGTAAAGTCGTAAAAGTCGGCTGCATGGGCGAGTGCCATCTTTGGGGAGCGTTTCGTAGTTTGCGCAGTTCAATGGAGACGTGGAAACTTGTTGTGGCCAGTGTTTTGCAGTTGGACGACAAGAGTGGTACACAGTAGCAAAGAGCGAGGCACTGAGTTTGCATGAACAGTGGAGTGCAGAATGGGGCTCGAGATGTGCTTGTTACCTCAGGTGCTGTGTGATTGTCGACAAGGAGTGAAAACGGAGCAATTTGTGACCCCCCTTTCAATTTAAGACGTTAAAAACAGACGGAATTTGCATTCGTAATACCAGAGCATCGAAACTACTTGGAACTCTTGTGTATATGAACGTGTCCGCGCCTTTGTACTCTGGTCCCTTCAGCGCTACAAACCAACCAAGCATCGTGTCCGTGCACATCAGAGTGTCAAGGAATGGAGAATAGCGCAGTTTGGTTGCGGATGGGGGCGTAGCTCAGTTGGTAGAGCGTTCGCTTTGCATGTGAAAGGTCCCGGGTTCAAGCCCCGGCGCCTCCATGTTTTGTGGTCAGTGGATGCCAAGTGTTGATCGCGGCGAACCTAAAAGCACGCAAGATGTTGCAAAGCCAGCGTCACAGACTTGTATGATGCATACTGACGTAAGGAGAGCAAGATGTATGTGTGGGGACCGGCTGTCATCGAGTGCAGGTCTGTCTTAGGTATCACGGCTTAACGTCATTGAAGTCTAGAGAGTGGACAACACGTTCGTCTTACTCAGAGCGGTGTCCGAATTCTATTTTCGACGTGATGCGTGCCACTTCCATTGTGGCCAACTACGATTCAATACAGAATGCACGAAACCTGAAAGACACCCTCACAGATACATAGAGAGTAGTGTTTGTCTGCGGAATAATGGGAGTGCAAGCGTCTGTGACATTGATATTGCTGTATGTAGCACAATTTATCATGGAGGGGGCGTAGCTCAGATGGTAGAGCGCTCGCTTAGCATGCGAGAGGTACTGGGATCGATACCCAGCGCCTCCAGAATTTTTAACACCCCTACATGCGCACCTTGCCATGCAAGTGGAGTAATTCACAGCCAGCAGATGTGTCTAGGCAGATACAAGAGAACGATTAGCATCCACAATTGGCAAGCGAGCTGTTATTCGTGCGCAGGAAGCACCCTCCTCCAACTCCTACACTTAATTTACAAACAGTACAAGTGTTCCCATAACATTCTTAAGCCTACGTCGGAAAGATCTGCCTTACGCCGGGTTCACGTAAATCCCACTGCACATTCCTATTCTTTGCGTGCAGTCGGCTGCTACTGGTGTTGCTAGTTGTGACTTCTGATAACAGATGCCGTAGCAATCAGTTCATGGAGTGATTTGTATGTTTTGCGATAGTCTGTCTCTGACAAGCAAGCACAGGTGACATAGGTGTGAACGCAGGAAGCTTGCAGCCCCTCGCTGCCTGCAGACACCGAGCAGCCACACTAGGAGGGCGGCCTAAGCCGTAGGCGAAATGTGCTCATTCGCTTTGGGGCGACGTCGAACTATAAATGAGGCTGTCACTAGCGTGAGCGTTGCGTAAGCGTCGTGTAAAGTCGTAAAAGTCGGCTGCATGGGCGAGTGCCATGTTTGGGGAGCGTTTCGTAGTTTGCGCAGTTCAATGGAGACGTGGAAACTTGTTGTGGCCCAGTGTTTTGCAGTTGGACGACAAGAGTGGTACACAGTAGCAAAGAGCGAGGCACTGAGTTTGCATGAACAGTGGAGTGCAGAATGGGGCTCGAGATGTGCTTGTTACCTCAGGTGCTGTGTGATTGTCGACAAGGAGTGAAAACGGAGCAATTTGTGACCCCCCTTTCAATTTAAGACGTTAAAAACAGACGGAATTTGCATTCGTAATACCAGAGCATCGAAACTACTTGGAACTCTTGTGTATATGAACGTGTCCGCGCCTTTGTACTCTGGTCCCTTCAGCGCTACAAACCAACCAAGCATCGTGTCCGTGCACATCAGAGTCTCAAGGAATGGAGAATAGCGCAGTTTGGTCGCGGATGGGGGCGTAGCTCAGTTGGTAGAGCGTTCGCTTTGCATGTGAAAGGTCCCGGGTTCAAGCCCCGGCGCCTCCATGTTTTGTGGTCAGTGGATGCCAAGTGTTGATCGCGGCGAACCTAAAAGCACGCAAGATGTTGCAAAGCCAGCGTCACAGACTTGTATGATGCATACTGACGTAAGGAGAGCAAGATGTATGTGTGGGGACCGGCTGTCATCGAGTGCAGGTCTGTCTTAGGTATCACGGCTTAACGTCATTGAAGTCTAGAGAGTGGACAACACGTTCGTCTTACTCAGAGCGGTGTCCGAATTCTATTTTCGACGTGATGCGTGCCACTTCCATTGTGGCCAACTACGATTCAATACAGAATGCACGAAACCTGAAAGACACCCTCACAGATACATAGAGAGTAGTGTTTGTCTGCGGAATAATGGGAGTGCAAGCGTCTGTGACATTGATATTGCTGTATGTAGCACAATTGATCGTGGAGGGGGCGTAGCTCAGATGGTAGAGCGCTCGCTTAGCATGCGAGAGGTACTGGGATCGATACCCAGCGCCTCCAGAATTTTTAACACCCCTACATGCGCACCTTGCCATGCAAGTGGAGTAATTCACAGCCAGCAGATGTGTCTAGGCAGATACAAGAGAACGATTAGCATCCACAATTGGCAAGCGAGCTGTTATTCGTGCGCAGGAAGCACCCTCCTCCAACTCCTACACTTAATTTACAAACAGTACAAGTGTTCCCATAACATTCTTAAGCCTACGTCGGAAAGATCTGCCTTACGCCGGGTTCACGTAAATCCCACTGCACATTCCTATTCTTTGCGTGCAGTCGGCTGCTACTGGTGTTGCTAGTTGTGACTTCTGATAACAGATGCCGTAGCAATCAGTTCATGGAGTGATTTGTATGTTTTGCGATAGTCTGTCTCTGACAAGCAAGCACAGGTGACATAGGTGCGAACGCAGGAAGCTTGCAGCCCCTCGCTGCCTGCAGACACCGAGCAGCCACACTAGGAGGGCGGCCTAAGCCGTAGGCGAAATGTGCTCATTCGCTTTGGGGCGACGTCGAACTATAAATGAGGCTGTCACTAGCGTGAGCGTTGCGTAAGCGTCGTGTAAAGTCGTAAAAGTCGGCTGCATGGGCGAGTGCCATCTTTGGGGAGCGTTTCGTAGTTTGCGCAGTTCAATGGAGACGTGGAAACTTGTTGTGGCCAGTGTTTTGCAGTTGGACGACAAGAGTGGTACACAGTAGCAAAGAGCGAGGCACTGAGTTTGCATGAACAGTGGAGTGCAGAATGGGGCTCGAGATGTGCTTGTTACCTCAGGTGCTGTGTGATTGTCGACAAGGAGTGAAAACGGAGCAATTTGTGACCCCCCTTTCAATTTAAGACGTTAAAAACAGACGGAATTTGCATTCGTAATACCAGAGCATCGAAACTACTTGGAACTCTTGTGTATATGAACGTGTCCGCGCCTTTGTACTCTGGTCCCTTCAGCGCTACAAACCAACCAAGCATCGTGTCCGTGCACATCAGAGTGTCAAGGAATGGAGAATAGCGCAGTTTGGTTGCGGATGGGGGCGTAGCTCAGTTGGTAGAGCGTTCGCTTTGCATGTGAAAGGTCCCGGGTTCAAGCCCCGGCGCCTCCATGTTTTGTGGTCAGTGGATGCCAAGTGTTGATCGCGGCGAACCTAAAAGCACGCAAGATGTTGCAAAGCCAGCGTCACAGACTTGTATGATGCATACTGACGTAAGGAGAGCAAGATGTATGTGTGGGGACCGGCTGTCATCGAGTGCAGGTCTGTCTTAGGTATCACGGCTTAACGTCATTGAAGTCTAGAGAGTGGACAACACGTTCGTCTTACTCAGAGCGGTGTCCGAATTCTATTTTCGACGTGATGCGTGCCACTTCCATTGTGGCCAACTACGATTCAATACAGAATGCACGAAACCTGAAAGACACCCTCACAGATACATAGAGAGTAGTGTTTGTCTGCGGAATAATGGGAGTGCAAGCGTCTGTGACATTGATATTGCTGTATGTAGCACAATTTATCATGGAGGGGGCGTAGCTCAGATGGTAGAGCGCTCGCTTAGCATGCGAGAGGTACTGGGATCGATACCCAGCGCCTCCAGAATTTTTAACACCCCTACATGCGCACCTTGCCATGCAAGTGGAGTAATTCACAGCCAGCAGATGTGTCTAGGCAGATACAAGAGAACGATTAGCATCCACAATTGGCAAGCGAGCTGTTATTCGTGCGCAGGAAGCACCCTCCTCCAACTCCTACACTTAATTTACAAACAGTACAAGTGTTCCCATAACATTCTTAAGCCTACGTCGGAAAGATCTGCCTTACGCCGGGTTCACGTAAATCCCACTGCACATTCCTATTCTTTGCGTGCAGTCGGCTGCTACTGGTGTTGCTAGTTGTGACTTCTGATAACAGATGCCGTAGCAATCAGTTCATGGAGTGATTTGTATGTTTTGCGATAGTCTGTCTCTGACAAGCAAGCACAGGTGACATAGGTGTGAACGCAGGAAGCTTGCAGCCCCTCGCTGCCTGCAGACACCGAGCAGCCACACTAGGAGGGCGGCCTAAGCCGTAGGCGAAATGTGCTCATTCGCTTTGGGGCGACGTCGAACTATAAATGAGGCTGTCACTAGCGTGAGCGTTGCGTAAGCGTCGTGTAAAGTCGTAAAAGTCGGCTGCATGGGCGAGTGCCATGTTTGGGGAGCGTTTCGTAGTTTGCGCAGTTCAATGGAGACGTGGAAACTTGTTGTGGCCCAGTGTTTTGCAGTTGGACGACAAGAGTGGTACACAGTAGCAAAGAGCGAGGCACTGAGTTTGCATGAACAGTGGAGTGCAGAATGGGGCTCGAGATGTGCTTGTTACCTCAGGTGCTGTGTGATTGTCGACAAGGAGTGAAAACGGAGCAATTTGTGACCCCCCTTTCAATTTAAGACGTTAAAAACAGACGGAATTTGCATTCGTAATACCAGAGCATCGAAACTACTTGGAACTCTTGTGTATATGAACGTGTCCGCGCCTTTGTACTCTGGTCCCTTCAGCGCTACAAACCAACCAAGCATCGTGTCCGTGCACATCAGAGTCTCAAGGAATGGAGAATAGCGCAGTTTGGTCGCGGATGGGGGCGTAGCTCAGTTGGTAGAGCGTTCGCTTTGCATGTGAAAGGTCCCGGGTTCAAGCCCCGGCGCCTCCATGTTTTGTGGTCAGTGGATGCCAAGTGTTGATCGCGGCGAACCTAAAAGCACGCAAGATGTTGCAAAGCCAGCGTCACAGACTTGTATGATGCATACTGACGTAAGGAGAGCAAGATGTATGTGTGGGGACCGGCTGTCATCGAGTGCAGGTCTGTCTTAGGTATCACGGCTTAACGTCATTGAAGTCTAGAGAGTGGACAACACGTTCGTCTTACTCAGAGCGGTGTCCGAATTCTATTTTCGACGTGATGCGTGCCACTTCCATTGTGGCCAACTACGATTCAATACAGAATGCACGAAACCTGAAAGACACCCTCACAGATACATAGAGAGTAGTGTTTGTCTGCGGAATAATGGGAGTGCAAGCGTCTGTGAAATTGATATTGCTGTATGTAGCACAATTTATCATGGAGGGGGCGTAGCTCAGATGGTAGAGCGCTCGCTTAGCATGCGAGAGGTACTGGGATCGATACCCAGCGCCTCCAGAATTTTTAACACCCCTACATGCGCACCTTGCCATGCAAGTGGAGTAATTCACAGCCAGCAGATGTGTCTAGGCAGATACAAGAGAACGATTAGCATCCACAATTGGCAAGCGAGCTGTTATTCGTGCGCAGGAAGCACCCTCCTCCAACTCCTACACTTAATTTACAAACAGTACAAGTGTTCCCATAACATTCTTAAGCCTACGTCGGAAAGATCTGCCTTACGCCGGGTTCACGTAAATCCCACTGCACATTCCTATTCTTTGCGTGCAGTCGGCTGCTACTGGTGTTGCTAGTTGTGACTTCTGATAACAGATGCCGTAGCAATCAGTTCATGGAGTGATTTGTATGTTTTGCGATAGTCTGTCTCTGACAAGCAAGCACAGGTGACATAGGTGCGAACGCAGGAAGCTTGCAGCCCCTCGCTGCCTGCAGACACCGAGCAGCCACACTAGGAGGGCGGCCTAAGCCGTAGGCGAAATGTGCTCATTCGCTTTGGGGCGACGTCGAACTATAAATGAGGCTGTCACTAGCGTGAGCGTTGCGTAAGCGTCGTGTAAAGTCGTAAAAGTCGGCTGCATGGGCGAGTGCCATGTTTGGGGAGCGTTTCGTAGTTTGCGCAGTTCAATGGAGACGTGGAAACTTGTTGTGGCCCAGTGTTTTGCAGTTGGACGACAAGAGTGGTACACAGTAGCAAAGAGCGAGGCACTGAGTTTGCATGAACAGTGGAGTGCAGAATGGGGCTCGAGATGTGCTTGTTTCCTCAGGTGCTGTGTGATTGTCGACAAGGAGTGAAAACGGAGCAATTTGTGACCCCCCTTTCAATTTAAGACGTTAAAAACAGACGGAATTTGCATTCGTAATACCAGAGCATCGAAACTACTTGGAACTCTTGTGTATATGAACGTGTCCGCGCCTTTGTACTCTGGTCCCTTCAGCGCTACAAACCAACCAAGCATCGTGTCCGTGCACATCAGAGTCTTAAGGAATGGAGAATAGCGCAGTTTGGTCGCGGATGGGGGCGTAGCTCAGTTGGTAGAGCGTTCGCTTTGCATGTGAAAGGTCCCGGGTTCAAGCCCCGGCGCCTCCATGTTTTGTGGTCAGTGGATGCCAAGTGTTGATCGCGGCGAACCTAAAAGCACGCAAGATGTTGCAAAGCCAGCGTCACAGACTTGTATGATGCATACTGACGTAAGGAGAGCAAGATGTATGTGTGGGGACCGGCTGTCATCGAGTGCAGGTCTGTCTTAGGTATCACGGCTTAACGTCATTGAAGTCTAGAGAGTGGACAACACGTTCGTCTTACTCAGAGCGGTGTCCGAATTCTATTTTCGACGTGATGCGTGCCACTTCCATTGTGGCCAACTACGATTCAATACAGAATGCACGAAACCTGAAAGACACCCTCACAGATACATAGAGAGTAGTGTTTGTCTGCGGAATAATGGGAGTGCAAGCGTCTGTGACATTGATATTGCTGTATGTAGCACAATTTATCATGGAGGGGGCGTAGCTCAGATGGTAGAGCGCTCGCTTAGCATGCGAGAGGTACTGGAATCGATACCCAGCGCCTCCAGAATTTTTAACACCCCTACATGCGCACCTTGCCATGCAAGTGGAGTAATTCACAGCCAGCAGATGTGTCTAGGCAGATACAAGAGAACGATTAGCATCCACAATTGGCAAGCGAGCTGTTATTCGTGCGCAGGAAGCACCCTCCTCCAACTCCTACACTTAATTTACAAACAGTACAAGTGTTCCCATAACATTCTTAAGCCTACGTCGGAAAGATCTGCCTTACGCCGGGTTCACGTAAATCCCACTGCACATTCCTATTCTTTGCGTGCAGTCGGCTGCTACTGGTGTTGCTAGTTGTGACTTCTGATAACAGATGCCGTAGCAATCAGTTCATGGAGTGATTTGTATGTTTTGCGATAGTCTGTCTCTGACAAGCAAGCACAGGTGACATAGGTGCGAACGCAGGAAGCTTGCAGCCCCTCGCTGCCTGCAGACACCGAGCAGCCACACTAGGAGGGCGGCCTAAGCCGTAGGCGAAATGTGCTCATTCGCTTTGGGGCGACGTCGAACTATAAATGAGGCTGTCACTAGCGTGAGCGTCGTGTAAAGTCGTAAAAGTCGGCTGCATGGGCGAGTGCCATGTTTGGGGAGCGTTTCGTAGTTTGCGCAGTTCAATGGAGACGTGGAAACTTGTTGTGGCCCAGTGTTTTGCAGTTGGACGACAAGAGTGGTACACAGTAGCAAAGAGCGAGGCACTGAGTTTGCATGAACAGTGGAGTGCAGAATGGGGCTCGAGATGTGCTTGTTACCTCAGGTGCTGTGTGATTGTCGACAAGGAGTGAAAACGGAGCAATTTGTGACCCCCCTTTCAATTTAAGACGTTAAAAACAGACGGAATTTGCATTCGTAATACCAGAGCATCGAAACTACTTGGAACTCTTGTGTATATGAACGTGTCCGCGCCTTTGTACTCTGGTCCCTTCAGCGCTACAAACCAACCAAGCATCGTGTCCGTGCACATCAGAGTCTCAAGGAATGGAGAATAGCGCAGTTTGGTCGCGGATGGGGGCGTAGCTCAGTTGGTAGAGCGTTCGCTTTGCATGTGAAAGGTCCCGGGTTCAAGCCCCGGCGCCTCCATGTTTTGTGGTCAGTGGATGCCAAGTGTTGATCGCGGCGAACCTAAAAGCACGCAAGATGTTGCAAAGCCAGCGTCACAGACTTGTATGATGCATACTGACGTAAGGAGAGCAAGATGTATGTGTGGGGACCGGCTGTCATCGAGTGCAGGTCTGTCTTAGGTATCACGGCTTAACGTCATTGAAGTCTAGAGAGTGGACAACACGTTCGTCTTACTCAGAGCGGTGTCCGAATTCTATTTTCGACGTGATGCGTGCCACTTCCATTGTGGCCAACTACGATTCAATACAGAATGCACGAAACCTGAAAGACACCCTCACAGATACATAGAGAGTAGTGTTTGTCTGCGGAATAATGGGAGTGCAAGCGTCTGTGACATTGATATTGCTGTATGTAGCACAATTTATCATGGAGGGGGCGTAGCTCAGATGGTAGAGCGCTCGCTTAGCATGCGAGAGGTACTGGGATCGATACCCAGCGCCTCCAGAATTTTTAACACCCCTACATGCGCACCTTGCCATGCAAGTGGAGTAATTCACAGCCAGCAGATGTGTCTAGGCAGATACAAGAGAACGATTAGCATCCACAATTGGCAAGCGAGCTGTTATTCGTGCGCAGGAAGCACCCTCCTCCAACTCCTACACTTAATTTACAAACAGTACAAGTGTTCCCATAACATTCTTAAGCCTACGTCGGAAAGATCTGCCTTACGCCGGGTTCACGTAAATCCCACTGCACATTCCTATTCTTTGCGTGCAGTCGGCTGCTACTGGTGTTGCTAGTTGTGACTTCTGATAACAGATGCCGTAGCAATCAGTTCATGGAGTGATTTGTATGTTTTGCGATAGTCTGTCGCTGACAAGCAAGCACAGGTGACATAGGTGCGAACGCAGGAAGCTTGCAGCCCCTCGCTGCCTGCAGACACCGAGCAGCCACACTAGGAGGGCGGCCTAAGCCGTAGGCGAAATGTGCTCATTCGCTTTGGGGCGACGTCGAACTATAAATGAGGCTGTCACTAGCGTGAGCGTTGCGTAAGCGTCGTGTAAAGTCGTAAAAGTCGGCTGCATGGGCGAGTGCCATGTTTGGGGAGCGTTTCGTAGTTTGCGCAGTTCAATGGAGACGTGGAAACTTGTTGTGGCCCAGTGTTTTGCAGTTGGACGACAAGAGTGGTACACAGTAGCAAAGAGCGAGGCACTGAGTTTGCATGAACAGTGGAGTGCAGAATGGGGCTCGAGATGTGCTTGTTACCTCAGGTGCTGTGTGATTGTCGACAAGGAGTGAAAACGGAGCAATTTGTGACCCCCCTTTCAATTTAAGACGTTAAAAACAGACGGAATTTGCATTCGTAATACCAGAGCATCGAAACTACTTGGAACTCTTGTGTATATGAACGTGTCCGCGCCTTTGTACTCTGGTCCCTTCAGCGCTACAAACCAACCAAGCATCGTGTCCGTGCACATCAGAGTCTCAAGGAATGGAGAATAGCGCAGTTTGGTCGCGGATGGGGGCGTAGCTCAGTTGGTAGAGCGTTCGCTTTGCATGTGAAAGGTCCCGGGTTCAAGCCCCGGCGCCTCCATGTTTTGTGGTCAGTGGATGCCAAGTGTTGATCGCGGCGAACCTAAAAGCACGCAAGATGTTGCAAAGCCAGCGTCACAGACTTGTATGATGCATACTGACGTAAGGAGAGCAAGATGTATGTGTGGGGACCGGCTGTCATCGAGTGCAGGTCTGTCTTAGGTATCACGGCTTAACGTCATTGAAGTCTAGAGAGTGGACAACACGTTCGTCTTACTCAGAGCGGTGTCCGAATTCTATTTTCGACGTGATGCGTGCCACTTCCATTGTGGCCAACTACGATTCAATACAGAATGCACGAAACCTGAAAGACACCCTCACAGATACATAGAGAGTAGTGTTTGTCTGCGGAATAATGGGAGTGCAAGCGTCTGTGACATTGATATTGCTGTATGTAGCACAATTTATCATGGAGGGGGCGTAGCTCAGATGGTAGAGCGCTCGCTTAGCATGCGAGAGGTACTGGGATCGATACCCAGCGCCTCCAGAATTTTTAACACCCCTACATGCGCACCTTGCCATGCAAGTGGAGTAATTCACAGCCAGCAGATGTGTCTAGGCAGATACAAGAGAACGATTAGCATCCACAATTGGCAAGCGAGCTGTTATTCGTGCGCAGGAAGCACCCTCCTCCAACTCCTACACTTAATTTACAAACAGTACAAGTGTTCCCATAACATTCTTAAGCCTACGTCGGAAAGATCTGCCTTACGCCGGGTTCACGTAAATCCCACTGCACATTCCTATTCTTTGCGTGCAGTCGGCTGCTACTGGTGTTGCTAGTTGTGACTTCTGATAACAGATGCCGTAGCAATCAGTTCATGGAGTGATTTGTATGTTTTGCGATAGTCTGTCTCTGACAAGCAAGCACAGGTGACATAGGTGCGAACGCAGGAAGCTTGCAGCCCCTCGCTGCCTGCAGACACCGAGCAGCCACACTAGGAGGGCGGCCTAAGCCGTAGGCGAAATGTGCTCATTCGCTTTGGGGCGACGTCGAACTATAAATGAGGCTGTCACTAGCGTGAGCGTCGTGTAAAGTCGTAAAAGTCGGCTGCATGGGCGAGTGCCATGTTTGGGGAGCGTTTCGTAGTTTGCGCAGTTCAATGGAGACGTGGAAACTTGTTGTGGCCCAGTGTTTTGCAGTTGGACGACAAGAGTGGTACACAGTAGCAAAGAGCGAGGCACTGAGTTTGCATGAACAGTGGAGTGCAGAATGGGGCTCGAGATGTGCTTGTTACCTCAGGTGCTGTGTGATTGTCGACAAGGAGTGAAAACGGAGCAATTTGTGACCCCCCTTTCAATTTAAGACGTTAAAAACAGACGGAATTTGCATTCGTAATACCAGAGCATCGAAACTACTTGGAACTCTTGTGTATATGAACGTGTCCGCGCCTTTGTACTCTGGTCCCTTCAGCGCTACAAACCAACCAAGCATCGTGTCCGTGCACATCAGAGTCTCAAGGAATGGAGAATAGCGCAGTTTGGTCGCGGATGGGGGCGTAGCTCAGTTGGTAGAGCGTTCGCTTTGCATGTGAAAGGTCCCGGGTTCAAGCCCCGGCGCCTCCATGTTTTGTGGTCAGTGGATGCCAAGTGTTGATCGCGGCGAACCTAAAAGCACGCAAGATGTTGCAAAGCCAGCGTCACAGACTTGTATGATGCATACTGACGTAAGGAGAGCAAGATGTATGTGTGGGGACCGGCTGTCATCGAGTGCAGGTCTGTCTTAGGTATCACGGCTTAACGTCATTGAAGTCTAGAGAGTGGACAACACGTTCGTCTTACTCAGAGCGGTGTCCGAATTCTATTTTCGACGTGATGCGTGCCACTTCCATTGTGGCCAACTACGATTCAATACAGAATGCACGAAACCTGAAAGACACCCTCACAGATACATAGAGAGTAGTGTTTGTCTGCGGAATAATGGGAGTGCAAGCGTCTGTGACATTGATATTGCTGTATGTAGCACAATTTATCATGGAGGGGGCGTAGCTCAGATGGTAGAGCGCTCGCTTAACATGCGAGAGGTACTGGGATCGATACCCAGCGCCTCCAGAATTTTTAACACCCCTACATGCGCACCTTGCCATGCAAGTGGAGTAATTCACAGCCAGCAGATGTGTCTAGGCAGATACAAGAGAACGATTAGCATCCACAATTGGCAAGCGAGCTGTTATTCGTGCGCAGGAAGCACCCTCCTCCAACTCCTACACTTAATTTACAAACAGTACAAGTGTTCCCATAACATTCTTAAGCCTACGTCGGAAAGATCTGCCTTACGCCGGGTTCACGTAAATCCCACTGCACATTCCTATTCTTTGCGTGCAGTCGGCTGCTACTGGTGTTGCTAGTTGTGACTTCTGATAACAGATGCCGTAGCAATCAGTTCATGGAGTGATTTGTATGTTTTGCGATAGTCTGTCTCTGACAAGCAAGCACAGGTGACATAGGTGCGAACGCAGGAAGCTTGCAGCCCCTCGCTGCCTGCAGACACCGAGCAGCCACACTAGGAGGGCGGCCTAAGCCGTAGGCGAAATGTGCTCATTCGCTTTGGGGCGACGTGGAACTATAAATGAGGCTGTCACTAGCGTGAGCGTCGTGTAAAGTCGTAAAAGTCGGCTGCATGGGCGAGTGCCATGTTTGGGGAGCGTTTCGTAGTTTGCGCAGTGCAATGGAGACGTGGAAACTTGTTGTGGCCCAGTGTTTTGCAGTTGGACGACAAGAGTGGTACACAGTAGCAAAGAGCGAGGCACTGAGTTTGCATGAACAGTGGAGTGCAGAATGGGGCTCGAGATGTGCTTGTTACCTCAGGTGCTGTGTGATTGTCGACAAGGAGTGAAAACGGAGCAATTTGTGACCCCCCTTTCAATTTAAGACGTTAAAAACAGACGGAATTTGCATTCGTAATGCCAGAGCATCGAAACTACTTGGAACTCTTGTGTATATGAACGTGTCCGCGCCTTTGTACTCTGGTCCCTTCAGCGCTACAAACCAACCAAGCATCGTGTCCGTGCACATCAGAGTCTCAAGGAATGGAGAATAGCGCAGTTTGGTTGCGGATGGGGGCGTAGCTCAGTTGGTAGAGCGTTCGCTTTGCATGTGAAAGGTCCCGGGTTCAAGCCCCGGCGCCTCCATGTTTTGTGGTCAGTGGATGCCAAGTGTTGATCGCGGCGAACCTAAAAGCACGCAAGATGTTGCAAAGCCAGCGTCACAGACTTGTATGATGCATACTGACGTAAGGAGAGCAAGATGTATGTGTGGGGACCGGCTGTCATCGAGTGCAGGTCTGTCTTAGGTATCACGGCTTAACGTCATTGAAGTCTAGAGAGTGGACAACACGTTCGTCTTACTCAGAGCGGTGTCCGAATTCTATTTTCGACGTGATGCGTGCCACTTCCATTGTGGCCAACTACGATTCAATACAGAATGCACGAAACCTGAAAGACACCCTCACAGATACATAGAGAGTAGTGTTTGTCTGCGGAATAATGGGAGTGCAAGCGTCTGTTACATTGATATTGCTGTATGTAGCACAATTTATCATGGAGGGGGCGTAGCTCAGATGGTAGAGCGCTCGCTTAGCATGCGAGAGGTACTGGGATCGATACCCAGCGCCTCCAGAATTTTTAACACCCCTACATGCGCACCTTGCCATGCAAGTGGAGTAATTCACAGCCAGCAGATGTGTCTAGGCAGATACAAGAGAACGATTAGCATCCACAATTGGCAAGCGAGCTGTTATTCGTGCGCAGGAAGCACCCTCCCCCAACTCCTACACTTAATTTACAAACAGTACAAGTGTTCCCATAACATTCTTAAGCCTACGTCGGAAAGATCTGCCTTACGCCGGGTTCACGTAAATCCCACTGCACATTCCTATTCTTTGCGTGCAGTCGGCTGCTACTGGTGTTGCTAGTTGTGACTTCTGATAACAGATGCCGTAGCAATCAGTTCATGGAGTGATTTGTATGTTTTGCGATAGTCTGTCTCTGACAAGCAAGCACAGGTGACATAGGTGCGAACGCAGGAAGCTTGCAGCCCCTCGCTGCCTGCAGACACCGAGCAGCCACACTAGGAGGGCGGCCTAAGCCGTAGGCGAAATGTGCTCATTCGCTTTGGGGCGACGTCGAACTATAAATGAGGCTGTCACTAGCGTGAGCGTCGTGTAAAGTCGTAAAAGTCGGCTGCATGGGCGAGTGCCATGTTTGGGGAGCGTTTCGTAGTTTGCGCAGTGCAATGGAGACGTGGAAACTTGTTGTGGCCCAGTGTTTTGCAGTTGGACGACAAGAGTGGTACACAGTAGCAAAGAGCGAGGCACTGAGTTTGCATGAACAGTGGAGTGCAGAATGGGGCTCGAGATGTGCTTGTTACCTCAGGTGCTGTGTGATTGTCGACAAGGAGTGAAAACGGAGCAATTTGTGACCCCCCTTTCAATTTAAGACGTTAAAAACAGACGGAATTTGCATTCGTAATACCAGAGCATCGAAACTACTTGGAACTCTTGTGTATATGAACGTGTCCGCGCCTTTGTACTCTGGTCCCTTCAGCGCTACAAACCAACCAAGCATCGTGTCCGTGCACATCAGAGTCTCAAGGAATGGAGAATAGCGCAGTTTGGTCGCGGATGGGGGCGTAGCTCAGTTGGTAGAGCGTTCGCTTTGCATGTGAAAGGTCCCGGGTTCAAGCCCCGGCGCCTCCATGTTTTGTGGTCAGTGGATGCCAAGTGTTGATCGCGGCGAACCTAAAAGCACGCAAGATGTTGCAAAGCCAGCGTCACAGACTTGTATGATGCATACTGACGTAAGGAGAGCAAGATGTATGTGTGGGGACCGGCTGTCATCGAGTGCAGGTCTGTCTTAGGTATCACGGCTTAACGTCATTGAAGTCTAGAGAGTGGACAACACGTTCGTCTTACTCAGAGCGGTGTCCGAATTCTATTTTCGACGTGATGCGTGCCACTTCCATTGTGGCCAACTACGATTCAATACAGAATGCACGAAACCTGAAAGACACCCTCACAGATACATAGAGAGTAGTGTTTGTCTGCGGAATAATGGGAGTGCAAGCGTCTGTGACATTGATATTGCTGTATGTAGCACAATTTATCATGGAGGGGGCGTAGCTCAGATGGTAGAGCGCTCGCTTAGCATGCGAGAGGTACTGGGATCGATACCCAGCGCCTCCAGAATTTTTAACACCCCTACATGCGCACCTTGCCATGCAAGTGGAGTAATTCACAGCCAGCAGATGTGTCTAGGCAGATACAAGAGAACGATTAGCATCCACAATTGGCAAGCGAGCTGTTATTCGTGCGCAGGAAGCACCCTCCTCCAACTCCTACACTTAATTTACAAACAGTACAAGTGTTCCCATAACATTCTTAAGCCTACGTCGGAAAGATCTGCCTTACGCCGGGTTCACGTAAATCCCACTGCACATTCCTATTCTTTGCGTGCAGTCGGCTGCTACTGGTGTTGCTAGTTGTGACTTCTGATAACAGATGCCGTAGCAATCAGTTCATGGAGTGATTTGTATGTTTTGCGATAGTCTGTCTCTGACAAGCAAGCACAGGTGACATAGGTGCGAACGCAGGAAGCTTGCAGCCCCTCGCTGCCTGCAGACACCGAGCAGCCACACTAGGAGGGCGGCCTAAGCCGTAGGCGAAATGTGCTCATTCGCTTTGGGGCGACGTCGAACTATAAATGAGGCTGTCACTAGCGTGAGCGTTGCGTAAGCGTCGTGTAAAGTCGTAAAAGTCGGCTGCATGGGCGAGTGCCATGTTTGGGGAGCGTTTCGTAGTTTGCGCAGTGCAATGGAGACGTGGAAACTTGTTGTGGCCCAGTGTTTTGCAGTTGGACGACAAGAGTGGTACACAGTAGCAAAGAGCGAGGCACTGAGTTTGCATGAACAGTGGAGTGCAGAATGGGGCTCGAGATGTGCTTGTTACCTCAGGTGCTGTGTGATTGTCGACAAGGAGTGAAAACGGAGCAATTTGTGACCCCCCTTTCAATTTAAGACGTTAAAAACAGACGGAATTTGCATTCGTAATGCCAGAGCATCGAAACTACTTGGAACTCTTGTGTATATGAACGTGTCCGCGCCTTTGTACTCTGGTCCCTTCAGCGCTACAAACCAACCAAGCATCGTGTCCGTGCACATCAGAGTCTCAAGGAATGGAGAATAGCGCAGTTTGGTTGCGGATGGGGGCGTAGCTCAGTTGGTAGAGCGTTCGCTTTGCATGTGAAAGGTCCCGGGTTCAAGCCCCGGCGCCTCCATGTTTTGTGGTCAGTGGATGCCAAGTGTTGATCGCGGCGAACCTAAAAGCACGCAAGATGTTGCAAAGCCAGCGTCACAGACTTGTATGATGCATACTGACGTAAGGAGAGCAAGATGTATGTGTGGGGACCGGCTGTCATCGAGTGCAGGTCTGTCTTAGGTATCACGGCTTAACGTCATTGAAGTCTAGAGAGTGGACAACACGTTCGTCTTACTCAGAGCGGTGTCCGAATTCTATTTTCGACGTGATGCGTGCCACTTCCATTGTGGCCAACTACGATTCAATACAGAATGCACGAAACCTGAAAGACACCCTCACAGATACATAGAGAGTAGTGTTTGTCTGCGGAATAATGGGAGTGCAAGCGTCTGTTACATTGATATTGCTGTATGTAGCACAATTTATCATGGAGGGGGCGTAGCTCAGATGGTAGAGCGCTCGCTTGGCATGCGAGAGGTACTGGGATCGATACCCAGCGCCTCCAGAATTTTTAACACCCCTACATGCGCACCTTGCCATGCAAGTGGAGTAATTCACAGCCAGCAGATGTGTCTAGGCAGATACAAGAGAACGATTAGCATCCACAATTGGCAAGCGAGCTGTTATTCGTGCGCAGGAAGCACCCTCCCCCAACTCCTACACTTAATTTACAAACAGTACAAGTGTTCCCATAACATTCTTAAGCCTACGTCGGAAAGATCTGCCTTACGCCGGGTTCACGTAAATCCCACTGCACATTCCTATTCTTTGCGTGCAGTCGGCTGCTACTGGTGTTGCTAGTTGTGACTTCTGATAACAGATGCCGTAGCAATCAGTTCATGGAGTGATTTGTATGTTTTGCGATAGTCTGTCTCTGACAAGCAAGCACAGGTGACATAGGTGCGAACGCAGGAAGCTTGCAGCCCCTCGCTGCCTGCAGACACCGAGCAGCCACACTAGGAGGGCGGCCTAAGCCGTAGGCGAAATGTGCTCATTCGCTTTGGGGCGACGTCGAACTATAAATGAGGCTGTCACTAGCGTGAGCGTCGTGTAAAGTCGTAAAAGTCGGCTGCATGGGCGAGTGCCATGTTTGGGGAGCGTTTCGTAGTTTGCGCAGTGCAATGGAGACGTGGAAACTTGTTGTGGCCCAGTGTTTTGCAGTTGGACGACAAGAGTGGTACACAGTAGCAAAGAGCGAGGCACTGAGTTTGCATGAACAGTGGAGTGCAGAATGGGGCTCGAGATGTGCTTGTTACCTCAGGTGCTGTGTGATTGTCGACAAGGAGTGAAAACGGAGCAATTTGTGACCCCCCTTTCAATTTAAGACGTTAAAAACAGACGGAATTTGCATTCGTAATACCAGAGCATCGAAACTACTTGGAACTCTTGTGTATATGAACGTGTCCGCGCCTTTGTACTCTGGTCCCTTCAGCGCTACAAACCAACCAAGCATCGTGTCCGTGCACATCAGAGTCTCAAGGAATGGAGAATAGCGCAGTTTGGTCGCGGATGGGGGCGTAGCTCAGTTGGTAGAGCGTTCGCTTTGCATGTGAAAGGTCCCGGGTTCAAGCCCCGGCGCCTCCATGTTTTGTGGTCAGTGGATGCCAAGTGTTGATCGCGGCGAACCTAAAAGCACGCAAGATGTTGCAAAGCCAGCGTCACAGACTTGTATGATGCATACTGACGTAAGGAGAGCAAGATGTATGTGTGGGGACCGGCTGTCATCGAGTGCAGGTCTGTCTTAGGTATCACGGCTTAACGTCATTGAAGTCTAGAGAGTGGACAACACGTTCGTCTTACTCAGAGCGGTGTCCGAATTCTATTTTCGACGTGATGCGTGCCACTTCCATTGTGGCCAACTACGATTCAATACAGAATGCACGAAACCTGAAAGACACCCTCACAGATACATAGAGAGTAGTGTTTGTCTGCGGAATAATGGGAGTGCAAGCGTCTGTGACATTGATATTGCTGTATGTAGCACAATTTATCATGGAGGGGGCGTAGCTCAGATGGTAGAGCGCTCGCTTAGCATGCGAGAGGTACTGGGATCGATACCCAGCGCCTCCAGAATTTTTAACACCCCTACATGCGCACCTTGCCATGCAAGTGCAGTAATTCACAGCCAGCAGATGTGTCTAGGCAGATACAAGAGAACGATTAGCATCCACAATTGGCAAGCGAGCTGTTATTCGTGCGCAGGAAGCACCCTCCTCCAACTCCTACACTTAATTTACAAACAGTACAAGTGTTCCCATAACATTCTTAAGCCTACGTCGGAAAGATCTGCCTTACGCCAGGTTCACGTAAATCCCACTGCACATTCCTATTCTTTGCGTGCAGTCGGCTGCTACTGGTGTTGCTAGTTGTGACTTCTGATAACAGATGCCGTAGCAATCAGTTCATGGAGTGATTTGTATGTTTTGCGATAGTCTGTCTCTGACAAGCAAGCACAGGTGACATAGGTGCGAACGCAGGAAGCTTGCAGCCCCTCGCTGCCTGCAGACACCGAGCAGCCACACTAGGAGGGCGGCCTAAGCCGTAGGCGAAATGTGCTCATTCGCTTTGGGGCGACGTCGAACTATAAATGAGGCTGTCACTAGCGTGAGCGTTGCGTGAGCGTCGTGTAAAGTCGTAAAAGTCGGCTGCATGGGCGAGTGCCATGTTTGGGGAGCGTTTCGTAGTTTGCGCAGTGCAATGGAGACGTGGAAACTTGTTGTGGCCCAGTGTTTTGCAGTTGGACGACAAGAGTGGTACACAGTAGCAAAGAGCGAGGCACTGAGTTTGCATGAACAGTGGAGTGCAGAATGGGGCTCGAGATGTGCTTGTTACCTCAGGTGCTGTGTGATTGTCGACAAGGAGTGAAAACGGAGCAATTTGTGACCCCCCTTTCAATTTAAGACGTTAAAAACAGACGGAATTTGCATTCGTAATACCAGAGCATCGAAACTACTTGGAACTCTTGTGTATATGAACGTGTCCGCGCCTTTGTACTCTGGTCCCTTCAGCGCTACAAACCAACCAAGCATCGTGTCCGTGCACATCAGAGTCTCAAGAAATGGAGAATAGCGCAGTTCGGTCGCGGATGGGGGCGTAGCTCAGTTGGTAGAGCGTTCGCTTTGCATGTGAAAGGTCCCGGGTTCAAGCCCCGGCGCCTCCATGTTTTGTGGTCAGTGGATGCCAAGTGTTGATCGCGGCGAACCTAAAAGCACGCAAGATGTTGCAAAGCCAGCGTCACAGACTTGTATGATGCATACTGACGTAAGGAGAGCAAGATGTATGTGTGGGGACCGGCTGTCATCGAGTGCAGGTCTGTCTTAGGTATCACGGCTTAACGTCATTGAAGTCTAGAGAGTGGACAACACGTTCGTCTTACTCAGAGCGGTGTCCGAATTCTATTTTCGACGTGATGCGTGCCACTTCCATTGTGGCCAACTACGATTCAATACAGAATGCACGAAACCTGAAAGACACCCTCACAGATACATAGAGAGTAGTGTTTGTCTGCGGAATAATGGGAGTGCAAGCGTCTGTTACATTGATATTGCTGTATGTAGCACAATTTATCATGGAGGGGGCGTAGCTCAGATGGTAGAGCGCTCGCTTAGCATGCGAGAGGTACTGGGATCGATACCCAGCGCCTCCAGAATTTTTAACACCCCTACATGCGCACCTTGCCATGCAAGTGGAGTAATTCACAGCCAGCAGATGTGTCTAGGCAGATACAAGAGAACGATTAGCATCCACAATTGGCAAGCGAGCTGTTATTCGTGCGCAGGAAGCACCCTCCCCCAACTCCTACACTTAATTTACAAACAGTACAAGTGTTCCCATAACATTCTTAAGCCTACGTCGGAAAGATCTGCCTTACGCCGGGTTCACGTAAATCCCACTGCACATTCCTATTCTTTGCGTGCAGTCGGCTGCTACTGGTGTTGCTAGTTGTGACTTCTGATAACAGATGCCGTAGCAATCAGTTCATGGAGTGATTTGTATGTTTTGCGATAGTCTGTCTCTGACAAGCAAGCACAGGTGACATAGGTGCGAACGCAGGAAGCTTGCAGCCCCTCGCTGCCTGCAGACACCGAGCAGCCACACTAGGAGGGCGGCCTAAGCCGTAGGCGAAATGTGCTCATTCGCTTTGGGGCGACGTCGAACTATAAATGAGGCTGTCACTAGCGTGAGCGTCGTGTAAAGTCGTAAAAGTCGGCTGCATGGGCAAGTGCCATGTTTGGGGAGCGTTTCGTAGTTTGCGCAGTGCAATGGAGACGTGGAAACTTGTTGTGGCCCAGTGTTTTGCAGTTGGACGACAAGAGTGGTACACAGTAGCAAAGAGCGAGGCACTGAGTTTGCATGAACAGTGGAGTGCAGAATGGGGCTCGAGATGTGCTTGTTACCTCAGGTGCTGTGTGATTGTCGACAAGGAGTGAAAACGGAGCAATTTGTGACCCCCCTTTCAATTTAAGACGTTAAAAACAGACGGAATTTGCATTCGTAATACCAGAGCATCGAAACTACTTGGAACTCTTGTGTATATGAACGTGTCCGCGCCTTTGTACTCTGGTCCCTTCAGCGCTACAAACCAACCAAGCATCGTGTCCGTGCACATCAGAGTCTCAAGGAATGGAGAATAGCGCAGTTTGGTTGCGGATGGGGGCGTAGCTCAGTTGGTAGAGCGTTCGCTTTGCATGTGAAAGGTCCCGGGTTCAAGCCCCGGCGCCTCCATGTTTTGTGGTCAGTGGATGCCAAGTGTTGATCGCGGCGAACCTAAAAGCACGCAAGATGTTGCAAAGCCAGCGTCACAGACTTGTATGATGCATACTGACGTAAGGAGAGCAAGATGTATGTGTGGGGACCGGCTGTCATCGAGTGCAGGTCTGTCTTAGGTATCACGGCTTAACGTCATTGAAGTCTAGAGAGTGGACAACACGTTCGTCTTACTCAGAGCGGTGTCCGAATTCTATTTTCGACGTGATGCGTGCCACTTCCATTGTGGCCAACTACGATTCAATACAGAATGCACGAAACCTGAAAGACACCCTCACAGATACATAGAGAGTAGTGTTTGTCTGCGGAATAATGGGAGTGCAAGCGTCTGTTACATTGATATTGCTGTATGTAGCACAATTTATCATGGAGGGGGCGTAGCTCAGATGGTAGAGCGCTCGCTTAGCATGCGAGAGGTACTGGGATCGATACCCAGCGCCTCCAGAATTTTTAACACCCCTACATGCGCACCTTGCCATGCAAGTGGAGTAATTCACAGCCAGCAGATGTGTCTAGGCAGATACAAGAGAACGATTAGCATCCACAATTGGCAAGCGAGCTGTTATTCGTGCGCAGGAAGCACCCTCCCCCAACTCCTACACTTAATTTACAAACAGTACAAGTGTTCCCATAACATTCTTAAGCCTACGTCGGAAAGATCTGCCTTACGCCGGGTTCACGTAAATCCCACTGCACATTCCTATTCTTTGCGTGCAGTCGGCTGCTACTGGTGTTGCTAGTTGTGACTTCTGATAACAGATGCCGTAGCAATCAGTTCATGGAGTGATTTGTATGTTTTGCGATAGTCTGTCTCTGACAAGCAAGCACAGGTGACATAGGTGCGAACGCAGGAAGCTTGCAGCCCCTCGCTGCCTGCAGACACCGAGCAGCCACACTAGGAGGGCGGCCTAAGCCGTAGGCGAAATGTGCTCATTCGCTTTGGGGCGACGTCGAACTATAAATGAGGCTGTCACTAGCGTGAGCGTCGTGTAAAGTCGTAAAAGGTCGGCTACATGGGCGAGTGCCATGTTTGGGGAGCGTTTCGTAGTTTGCGCAGTGCAATGGAGACGTGGAAACTTGTTGTGGCCCAGTGTTTTGCAGTTGGACGACAAGAGTGGTACACAGTAGCAAAGAGCGAGGCACTGAGTTTTGCATGAACAGTGGAGTGCAGAATGGGGCTCGAGATGTGCTTGTTACCTCAGGTGCTGTGTGATTGTCGACAAGGAGTGAAAACGGAGCAATTTGTGACCCCCCTTTCAATTTAAGACGTTAAAAACAGACGGAATTTGCATTCGTAATACCAGAGCATCGAAACTACTTGGAACTCTTGTGTATATGAACGTGTCCGCGCCTTTGTACTCTGGTCCCTTCAGCGCTACAAACCAACCAAGCATCGTGTCCGTGCACATCAGAGTCTCAAGGAATGGAGAATAGCGCAGTTCGGTCGCGGATGGGGGCGTAGCTCAGTTGGTAGAGCGTTCGCTTTGCATGTGAAAGGTCCCGGGTTCAAGCCCCGGCGCCTCATGTTTTGTGGTCAGTGGATGCCAAGTGTTGATCGCGGCGAACCTAAAAGCACGCAAGATGTTGCAAAGCCAGCGTCACAGACTTGTATGATGCATACTGACGTAAGGAGAGCAAGATGTATGTGTGGGGACCGGCTGTCATCGAGTGCAGGTCTGTCTTAGGTATCACGGCTTAACGTCATTGAAGTCCTAGAGAGTGGACAACACGTTCGTCTTACTCAGAGCGGTGTCCGAATTCTATTTTCGACGTGATGCGTGCCACTTCCATTGTGGCCAACTACGATTCAATACAGAATGCACGAAACCTGAAAGACACCCTCACAGATACATAGAGAGTAGTGTTTGTCTGCGGAATAATGGGAGTGCAAGCGTCTGTTACATTGATATTGCTGTATGTAGCACAATTTGTCATGGAGGGGGCGTAGCTCAGATGGTAGAGCGCTCGCTTAGCATGCGAGAGGTACTGGGATCGATACCCAGCGCCTCCAGAATTTTTAACACCCCTACATGCGCACCTTGCCATGCAAGTGGAGTAATTCACAGCCAGCAGATGTGTCTAGGCAGATACAAGAGAACGATTAGCATCCACAATTGGCAAGCGAGCTGTTATTCGTGCGCAGGAAGCACCCTCCCCCAACTCCTACACTTAATTTACAAACAGTACAAGTGTTCCCATAACATTCTTAAGCCTACGTCGGAAAGATCTGCCTTACGCCGGGTTCACGTAAATCCCACTGCACATTCCTATTCTTTGCGTGCAGTCGGCTGCTACTGGTGTTGCTAGTTGTGACTTCTGATAACAGATGCCGTAGCAATCAGTTCATGGAGTGATTTGTATGTTTTGCGATAGTCTGTCTCTGACAAGCAAGCACAGGTGACATAGGTGCGAACGCAGGAAGCTTGCAGCCCCTCGCTGCCTGCAGACACCGAGCAGCCACACTAGGAGGGCGGCCTAAGCCGTAGGCGAAATGTGCTCATTCGCTTTGGGGCGACGTCGAACTATAAATGAGGCTGTCACTAGCGTGAGCGTCGTGTAAAGTCGTAAAAGTCGGCTGCATGGGCAAGTGCCATGTTTGGGGAGCGTTTCGTAGTTTGCGCAGTGCAATGGAGACGTGGAAACTTGTTGTGGCCCAGTGTTTTGCAGTTGGACGACAAGAGTGGTACACAGTAGCAAGAGCGAGGCACTGAGTTTGCATGAACAGTGGAGTGCAGAATGGGGCTCGAGATGTGCTTGTTACCTCAGGTGCTGTGTGATTGTCGACAAGGAGTGAAAACGGAGCAATTTGTGACCCCCCTTTCAATTTAAGACGTTAAAAACAGACGGAATTTGCATTCGTAATACCAGAGCATCGAAACTACTTGGAACTCTTGTGTATATGAACGTGTCCGCGCCTTTGTACTCTGGTCCCTTCAGCGCTACAAACCAACCAAGCATCGTGTCCGTGCACATCAGAGTCTCAAGAATGGAGAATAGCGCAGTTTGGTTTGCGGATGGGGGCGTAGCTCAGTTGGTAGAGCGTTCGCTTTGCATGTGAAAGGTCCCGGGTTCAAGCCCCGGCGCCTCCATGTTTTGTGGTCAGTGGATGCCAAGTGTTGATCGCGGCGAACCTAAAAGCACGCAAGATGTTGCAAAGCCAGCGTCACAGACTTGTATGATGCATACTGACGTAAGGAGAGCAAGATGTATGTGTGGGGACCGGCTGTCATCGAGTGCAGGTCTGTCTTAGGTATCACGGGCTTAACGTCATTGAAGTCTAGAGAGTGGACAACACGTTCGTCTTACTCAGAGCGGTGTCCGAATTCTATTTTCGACGTGATGCGTGCCACTTCCATTGTGGCCAACAAACTACGATTCAATACAGAATGCACGAAACCTGAAAGACACCCTCACAGATACATAGAGAGTAGTGTTTGTCTGCGGAATAATGGGAGTGCAAGCGTCTGTTACATTGATATTGCTGTATGTAGCACAATTTATCATGGAGGGGGGCGTAGCTCAGATGGTAGAGCGCTCGCTTAGCATGCGAGAGGTACTGGATCGATACCCAGCGCCTCCAGAATTTTTAACACCCCTACATGCGCACCTTGCCATGCAAGTGGAGTAATTCACAGCCAGCAGATGTGTCTAGGCAGATACAAGAGAACGATTAGCATCCACAATTGGCAAGCGAGCTGTTATTCGTGCGCAGGAAGCACCCTCCCCCAACTCCTACACTTAATTTACAAACAGTACAAGTGTTCCCATAACATTCTTAAGCCTACGTCGGAAAGATCTGCCTTACGCCGGGTTCACGTAAATCCCACTGCACATTCCTATTCTTTGCGTGCAGTCGCTGCTACTGGTGTTGCTAGTTGTGACTTCTGATAACAGATGCCGTAGCAATCAGTTCATGGAGTGATTTGTATGTTTTGCGATAGTCTGTCTCTGACAAGCAAGCACAGGTGACATAGGTGCGAACGCAGGAAGCTTGCAGCCCTCGCTGCCTGCAGACACCGAGCAGCCACACTAGGAGGGCGGCCTAAGCCGTAGGCGAAATGTGCTCATTCGCTTTGGGGCGACGTCGAACTATAAATGAGGCTGTCACTAGCGTGAGCGTCGTGTAAAGTCGTAAAAGTCGGCTACATGGGCGAGTGCCATGTTTGGGGAGCGTTTCGTAGTTTGCGCAGTGCAATGGAGACGTGGAAACTTGTTGTGGCCCAGTGTTTTGCAGTTGGACGACAAGAGTGGTACACAGTAGCAAAGAGCGAGCACTGAGTAACACGCGATCTAGTGTGTGCAGAATGGGGCTCGAGATGTGCTTGTTACCTCAGGTGCTGTGTGATTGTCGACAAGGAGTGAAAACGGAGCAATTTGTGACCCCCCTTTCAATTTAAGACGTTAAAAACAGACGGAATTTGCATTCGTAATACCAGAGCATCGAAACTACTTGGAACTCTTGTGTATATGAACGTGTCCGCGCCTTTGTACTCTGGTCCCTTCAGCGCTACAAACCAACCAAGCATCGTGTCCGTGCACATCAGAGTCTCAAGGAATGGAGAATAGCGCAGTTCGGTCGCGGATGGGGGCGTAGCTCAGTTGGTAGAGCGTTCGCTTTGCATGTGAAAGGTCCCGGGTTCAAGCCCCGGCGCCTCCATGTTTTGTGGTCAGTGGATGCCAAGTGTTGATCGCGGCGAACCTAAAAGCACGCAAGATGTTGCAAAGCCAGCGTCACAGACTTGTATGATGCATACTGACGTAAGGAGAGCAAGATGTATGTGTGGGGACCGGCTGTCATCGAGTGCAGGTCTGTCTTAGGTATCACGGCTTAACGTCATTGAAGTCTAGAGAGTGGACAACACGTTCGTCTTACTCAGAGCGGTGTCCGAATTCTATTTTCGACGTGATGCGTGCCACTTCCATTGTGGCCAACTACGATTCAATACAGAATGCACGAAACCTGAAAGACACCCTCACAGATACATAGAGAGTAGTGTTTGTCTGCGGAATAATGGGAGTGCAAGCGTCTGTTACATTGATATTGCTGTATGTAGCACAATTTATCATGGAGGGGGCGTAGCTCAGATGGTAGAGCGCTCGCTTAGCATGCGAGAGGTACTGGGATCGATACCCAGCGCCTCCAGAATTTTTAACACCCCTACATGCGCACCTTGCCATGCAAGTGGAGTAATTCACAGCCAGCAGATGTGTCTAGGCAGATACAAGAGAACGATTAGCATCCACAATTGGCAAGCGAGCTGTTATTCGTGCGCAGGAAGCACCCTCCTCCAACTCCTACACTTAATTTACAAACAGTACAAGTGTTCCCATAACATTCTTAAGCCTACGTCGGAAAGATCTGCCTTACGCCGGGTTCACGTAAATCCCACTGCACATTCCTATTCTTTGCGTGCAGTCGGCTGCTACTGGTGTTGCTAGTTGTGACTTCTGATAACAGATGCCGTAGCAATCAGTTCATGGAGTGATTTGTATGTTTTGCGATAGTCTGTCTCTGACAAGCAAGCACAGGTGACATAGGTGCGAACGCAGGAAGCTTGCAGCCCCTCGCTGCCTGCAGACACCGAGCAGCCACACTAGGAGGGCGGCCTAAGCCGTAGGCGAAATGTGCTCATTCGCTTTGGGGCGACGTCGAACTATAAATGAGGCTGTCACTAGCGTGAGCGTCGTGTAAAGTCGTAAAAGTCGGCTGCATGGGCGAGTGCCATGTTTGGGGAGCGTTTCGTAGTTTGCGCAGTGCAATGGAGACGTGGAAACTTGTTGTGGCCCAGTGTTTTGCAGTTGGACGACAAGAGTGGTACACAGTAGCAAAGAGCGAGGCACTGAGTTTGCATGAACAGTGGAGTGCAGAATGGGGCTCGAGATGTGCTTGTTACCTCAGGTGCTGTGTGATTGTCGACAAGGAGTGAAAACGGAGCAATTTGTGACCCCCCTTTCAATTTAAGACGTTAAAAACAGACGGAATTTGCATTCGTAATACCAGAGCATCGAAACTACTTGGAACTCTTGTGTATATGAACGTGTCCGCGCCTTTGTACTCTGGTCCCTTCAGCGCTACAAACCAACCAAGCATCGTGTCCGTGCACATCAGAGTCTCAAGGAATGGAGAATAGCGCAGTTTGGTTGCGGATGGGGGCGTAGCTCAGTTGGTAGAGCGTTCGCTTTGCATGTGAAAGGTCCCGGGTTCAAGCCCCGGCGCCTCCATGTTTTGTGGTCAGTGGATGCCAAGTGTTGATCGCGGCGAACCTAAAAGCACGCAAGATGTTGCAAAGCCAGCGTCACAGACTTGTATGATGCATACTGACGTAAGGAGAGCAAGATGTATGTGTGGGGACCGGCTGTCATCGAGTGCAGGTCTGTCTTAGGTATCACGGCTTAACGTCATTGAAGTCTAGAGAGTGGACAACACGTTCGTCTTACTCAGAGCGGTGTCCGAATTCTATTTTCGACGTGATGCGTGCCACTTCCATTGTGGCCAACTACGATTCAATACAGAATGCACGAAACCTGAAAGACACCCTCACAGATACATAGAGAGTAGTGTTTGTCTGCGGAATAATGGGAGTGCAAGCGTCTGTTACATTGATATTGCTGTATGTAGCACAATTTATCATGGAGGGGGCGTAGCTCAGATGGTAGAGCGCTCGCTTAGCATGCGAGAGGTACTGGGATCGATACCCAGCGCCTCCAGAATTTTTAACACCCCTACATGCGCACCTTGCCATGCAAGTGGAGTAATTCACAGCCAGCAGATGTGTCTAGGCAGATACAAGAGAACGATTAGCATCCACAATTGGCAAGCGAGCTGTTATTCGTGCGCAGGAAGCACCCTCCCCCAACTCCTACACTTAATTTACAAACAGTACAAGTGTTCCCATAACATTCTTAAGCCTACGTCGGAAAGATCTGCCTTACGCCGGGTTCACGTAAATCCCACTGCACATTCCTATTCTTTGCGTGCAGTCGGCTGCTACTGGTGTTGCTAGTTGTGACTTCTGATAACAGATGCCGTAGCAATCAGTTCATGGAGTGATTTGTATGTTTTGCGATAGTCTGTCTCTGACAAGCAAGCACAGGTGACATAGGTGCGAACGCAGGAAGCTTGCAGCCCCTCGCTGCCTGCAGACACCGAGCAGCCACACTAGGAGGGCGGCCTAAGCCGTAGGCGAAATGTGCTCATTCGCTTTGGGGCGACGTCGAACTATAAATGAGGCTGTCACTAGCGTGAGCGTCGTGTAAAGTCGTAAAAGTCGGCTGCATGGGCGAGTGCCATGTTTGGGGAGCGTTTCGTAGTTTGCGCAGTGCAATGGAGACGTGGAAACTTGTTGTGGCCCAGTGTTTTGCAGTTGGACGACAAGAGTGGTACACAGTAGCAAAGAGCGAGGCACTGAGTTTGCATGAACAGTGGAGTGCAGAATGGGGCTCGAGATGTGCTTGTTACCTCAGGTGCTGTGTGATTGTCGACAAGGAGTGAAAACGGAGCAATTTGTGACCCCCCTTTCAATTTAAGACGTTAAAAACAGACGGAATTTGCATTCGTAATACCAGAGCATCGAAACTACTTGGAACTCTTGTGTATATGAACGTGTCCGCGCCTTTGTACTCTGGTCCCTTCAGCGCTACAAACCAACCAAGCATCGTGTCCGTGCACATCAGAGTCTCAAGGAATGGAGAATAGCGCAGTTTGGTCGCGGATGGGGGCGTAGCTCAGTTGGTAGAGCGTTCGCTTTGCATGTGAAAGGTCCCGGGTTCAAGCCCCGGCGCCTCCATGTTTTGTGGTCAGTGGATGCCAAGTGTTGATCGCGGCGAACCTAAAAGCACGCAAGATGTTGCAAAGCCAGCGTCACAGACTTGTATGATGCATACTGACGTAAGGAGAGCAAGATGTATGTGTGGGGACCGGCTGTCATCGAGTGCAGGTCTGTCTTAGGTATCACGGCTTAACGTCATTGAAGTCTAGAGAGTGGACAACACGTTCGTCTTACTCAGAGCGGTGTCCGAATTCTATTTTCGACGTGATGCGTGCCACTTCCATTGTGGCCAACTACGATTCAATACAGAATGCACGAAACCTGAAAGACACCCTCACAGATACATAGAGAGTAGTGTTTGTCTGCGGAATAATGGGAGTGCAAGCGTCTGTGACATTGATATTGCTGTATGTAGCACAATTTATCATGGAGGGGGCGTAGCTCAGATGGTAGAGCGCTCGCTTAGCATGCGAGAGGTACTGGGATCGATACCCAGCGCCTCCAGAATTTTTAACACCCCTACATGCGCACCTTGCCATGCAAGTGGAGTAATTCACAGCCAGCAGATGTGTCTAGGCAGATACAAGAGAACGATTAGCATCCACAATTGGCAAGCGAGCTGTTATTCGTGCGCAGGAAGCACCCTCCTCCAACTCCTACACTTAATTTACAAACAGTACAAGTGTTCCCATAACATTCTTAAGCCTACGTCGGAAAGATCTGCCTTACGCCGGGTTCACGTAAATCCCACTGCACATTCCTATTCTTTGCGTGCAGTCGGCTGCTACTGGTGTTGCTAGTTGTGACTTCTGATAACAGATGCCGTAGCAATCAGTTCATGGAGTGATTTGTATGTTTTGCGATAGTCTGTCTCTGACAAGCAAGCACAGGTGACATAGGTGCGAACGCAGGAAGCTTGCAGCCCCTCGCTGCCTGCAGACACCGAGCAGCCACACTAGGAGGGCGGCCTAAGCCGTAGGCGAAATGTGCTCATTCGCTTTGGGGCGACGTCGAACTATAAATGAGGCTGTCACTAGCGTGAGCGTTGCGTAAGCGTCGTGTAAAGTCGTAAAAGTCGGCTGCATGGGCGAGTGCCATCTTTGGGGAGCGTTTCGTAGTTTGCGCAGTGCAATGGAGACGTGGAAACTTGTTGTGGCCCAGTGTTTTGCAGTTGGACGACAAGAGTGGTACACAGTAGCAAAGAGCGAGGCACTGAGTTTGCATGAACAGTGGAGTGCAGAATGGGGCTCGAGATGTGCTTGTTACCTCAGGTGCTGTGTGATTGTCGACAAGGAGTGAAAACGGAGCAATTTGTGACCCCCCTTTCAATTTAAGACGTTAAAAACAGACGGAATTTGCATTCGTAATACCAGAGCATCGAAACTACTTGGAACTCTTGTGTATATGAACGTGTCCGCGCCTTTGTACTCTGGTCCCTTCAGCGCTACAAACCAACCAAGCATCGTGTCCGTGCACATCAGAGTCTCAAGGAATGGAGAATAGCGCAGTTTGGTTGCGGATGGGGGCGTAGCTCAGTTGGTAGAGCGTTCGCTTTGCATGTGAAAGGTCCCGGGTTCAAGCCCCGGCGCCTCCATGTTTTGTGGTCAGTGGATGCCAAGTGTTGATCGCGGCGAACCTAAAAGCACGCAAGATGTTGCAAAGCCAGCGTCACAGACTTGTATGATGCATACTGACGTAAGGAGAGCAAGATGTATGTGTGGGGACCGGCTGTCATCGAGTGCAGGTCTGTCTTAGGTATCACGGCTTAACGTCATTGAAGTCTAGAGAGTGGACAACACGTTCGTCTTACTCAGAGCGGTGTCCGAATTCTATTTTCGACGTGATGCGTGCCACTTCCATTGTGGCCAACTACGATTCAATACAGAATGCACGAAACCTGAAAGACACCTTCACAGATACATAGAGAGTAGTGTTTGTCTGCGGAATAATGGGAGTGCAAGCGTCTGTGACATTGATATTGCTGTATGTAGCACAATTTGTCATGGAGGGGGCGTAGCTCAGATGGTAGAGCGCTCGCTTAGCATGCGAGAGGTACTGGGATCGATACCCAGCGCCTCCAGAATTTTTAACACCCCTACATGCGCACCTTGCCATGCAAGTGGAGTAATTCACAGCCAGCAGATGTGTCTAGGCAGATACAAGAGAACGATTAGCATCCACAATTGGCAAGCGAGCTGTTATTCGTGCGCAGGAAGCACCCTCCCCCAACTCCTACACTTAATTTACAAACAGTACAAGTGTTCCCATAACATTCTTAAGCCTACGTCGGAAAGATCTGCCTTACGCCGGGTTCACGTAAATCCCACTGCACATTCCTATTCTTTGCGTGCAGTCGGCTGCTACTGGTGTTGCTAGTTGTGACTTCTGATAACAGATGCCGTAGCAATCAGTTCATGGAGTGATTTGTATGTTTTGCGATAGTCTGTCTCTGACAAGCAAGCACAGGTGACATAGGTGCGAACGCAGGAAGCTTGCAGCCCCTCGCTGCCTGCAGACACCGAGCAGCCACACTAGGAGGGCGGCCTAAGCCGTAGGCGAAATGTGCTCATTCGCTTTGGGGCGACGTCGAACTATAAATGAGGCTGTCACTAGCGTGAGCGTCGTGTAAAGTCGTAAAAGTCGGCTGCATGGGCGAGTGCCATGTTTGGGGAGCGTTTCGTAGTTTGCGCAGTGCAATGGAGACGTGGAAACTTGTTGTGGCCCAGTGTTTTGCAGTTGGACGACAAGAGTGGTACACAGTAGCAAAGAGCGAGGCACTGAGTTTGCATGAACAGTGGAGTGCAGAATGGGGCTCGAGATGTGCTTGTTACCTCAGGTGCTGTGTGATTGTCGACAAGGAGTGAAAACGGAGCAATTTGTGACCCCCCTTTCAATTTAAGACGTTAAAAACAGACGGAATTTGCATTCGTAATACCAGAGCATCGAAACTACTTGGAACTCTTGTGTATATGAACGTGTCCGCGCCTTTGTACTCTGGTCCCTTCAGCGCTACAAACCAACCAAGCATCGTGTCCGTGCACATCAGAGTCTCAAGGAATGGAGAATAGCGCAGTTTGGTCGCGGATGGGGGCGTAGCTCAGTTGGTAGAGCGTTCGCTTTGCATGTGAAAGGTCCCGGGTTCAAGCCCCGGCGCCTCCATGTTTTGTGGTCAGTGGATGCCAAGTGTTGATCGCGGCGAACCTAAAAGCACGCAAGATGTTGCAAAGCCAGCGTCACAGACTTGTATGATGCATACTGACGTAAGGAGAGCAAGATGTATGTGTGGGGACCGGCTGTCATCGAGTGCAGGTCTGTCTTAGGTATCACGGCTTAACGTCATTGAAGTCTAGAGAGTGGACAACACGTTCGTCTTACTCAGAGCGGTGTCCGAATTCTATTTTCGACGTGATGCGTGCCACTTCCATTGTGGCCAACTACGATTCAATACAGAATGCACGAAACCTGAAAGACACCCTCACAGATACATAGAGAGTAGTGTTTGTCTGCGGAATAATGGGAGTGCAAGCGTCTGTGACATTGATATTGCTGTATGTAGCACAATTTATCATGGAGGGGGCGTAGCTCAGATGGTAGAGCGCTCGCTTAGCATGCGAGAGGTACTGGGATCGATACCCAGCGCCTCCAGAATTTTTAACACCCCTACATGCGCACCTTGCCATGCAAGTGGAGTAATTCACAGCCAGCAGATGTGTCTAGGCAGATACAAGAGAACGATTAGCATCCACAATTGGCAAGCGAGCTGTTATTCGTGCGCAGGAAGCACCCTCCTCCAACTCCTACACTTAATTTACAAACAGTACAAGTGTTCCCATAACATTCTTAAGCCTACGTCGGAAAGATCTGCCTTACGCCAGGTTCACGTAAATCCCACTGCACATTCCTATTCTTTGCGTGCAGTCGGCTGCTACTGGTGTTGCTAGTTGTGACTTCTGATAACAGATGCCGTAGCAATCAGTTCATGGAGTGATTTGTATGTTTTGCGATAGTCTGTCTCTGACAAGCAAGCACAGGTGACATAGGTGCGAACGCAGGAAGCTTGCAGCCCCTCGCTGCCTGCAGACACCGAGCAGCCACACTAGGAGGGCGGCCTAAGCCGTAGGCGAAATGTGCTCATTCGCTTTGGGGCGACGTCGAACTATAAATGAGGCTGTCACTAGCGTGAGCGTCGTGTAAAGTCGTAAAAGTCGGCTGCATGGGCGAGTGCCATGTTTGGGGAGCGTTTCGTAGTTTGCGCAGTGCAATGGAGACGTGGAAACTTGTTGTGGCCCAGTGTTTTGCAGTTGGACGACAAGAGTGGTACACAGTAGCAAAGAGCGAGGCACTGAGTTTGCATGAACAGTGGAGTGCAGAATGGGGCTCGAGATGTGCTTGTTACCTCAGGTGCTGTGTGATTGTCGACAAGGAGTGAAAACGGAGCAATTTGTGACCCCCCTTTCAATTTAAGACGTTAAAAACAGACGGAATTTGCATTCGTAATACCAGAGCATCGAAACTACTTGGAACTCTTGTGTATATGAACGTGTCCGCGCCTTTGTACTCTGGTCCCTTCAGCGCTACAAACCAACCAAGCATCGTGTCCGTGCACATCAGAGTCTCAAGGAATGGAGAATAGCGCAGTTTGGTCGCGGATGGGGGCGTAGCTCAGTTGGTAGAGCGTTCGCTTTGCATGTGAAAGGTCCCGGGTTCAAGCCCCGGCGCCTCCATGTTTTGTGGTCAGTGGATGCCAAGTGTTGATCGCGGCGAACCTAAAAGCACGCAAGATGTTGCAAAGCCAGCGTCACAGACTTGTATGATGCATACTGACGTAAGGAGAGCAAGATGTATGTGTGGGGACCGGCTGTCATCGAGTGCAGGTCTGTCTTAGGTATCACGGCTTAACGTCATTGAAGTCTAGAGAGTGGACAACACGTTCGTCTTACTCAGAGCGGTGTCCGAATTCTATTTTCGACGTGATGCGTGCCACTTCCATTGTGGCCAACTACGATTCAATACAGAATGCACGAAACCTGAAAGACACCCTCACAGATACATAGAGAGTAGTGTTTGTCTGCGGAATAATGGGAGTGCAAGCGTCTGTGACATTGATATTGCTGTATGTAGCACAATTTATCATGGAGGGGGCGTAGCTCAGATGGTAGAGCGCTCGCTTAGCATGCGAGAGGTACTGGGATCGATACCCAGCGCCTCCAGAATTTTTAACACCCCTACATGCGCACCTTGCCATGCAAGTGGAGTAATTCACAGCCAGCAGATGTGTCTAGGCAGATACAAGAGAACGATTAGCATCCACAATTGGCAAGCGAGCTGTTATTCGTGCGCAGGAAGCACCCTCCTCCAACTCCTACACTTAATTTACAAACAGTACAAGTGTTCCCATAACATTCTTAAGCCTACGTCGGAAAGATCTGCCTTACGCCAGGTTCACGTAAATCCCACTGCACATTCCTATTCTTTGCGTGCAGTCGGCTGCTACTGGTGTTGCTAGTTGTGACTTCTGATAACAGATGCCGTAGCAATCAGTTCATGGAGTGATTTGTATGTTTTGCGATAGTCTGTCTCTGACAAGCAAGCACAGGTGACATAGGTGCGAACGCAGGAAGCTTGCAGCCCCTCGCTGCCTGCAGACACCGAGCAGCCACACTAGGAGGGCGGCCTAAGCCGTAGGCGAAATGTGCTCATTCGCTTTGGGGCGACGTCGAACTATAAATGAGGCTGTCACTAGCGTGAGCGTCGTGTAAAGTCGTAAAAGTCGGCTGCATGGGCGAGTGCCATGTTTGGGGAGCGTTTCGTAGTTTGCGCAGTGCAATGGAGACGTGGAAACTTGTTGTGGCCCAGTGTTTTGCAGTTGGACGACAAGAGTGGTACACAGTAGCAAAGAGCGAGGCACTGAGTTTGCATGAACAGTGGAGTGCAGAATGGGGCTCGAGATGTGCTTGTTACCTCAGGTGCTGTGTGATTGTCGACAAGGAGTGAAAACGGAGCAATTTGTGACCCCCCTTTCAATTTAAGACGTTAAAAACAGACGGAATTTGCATTCGTAATACCAGAGCATCGAAACTACTTGGAACTCTTGTGTATATGAACGTGTCCGCGCCTTTGTACTCTGGTCCCTTCAGCGCTACAAACCAACCAAGCATCGTGTCCGTGCACATCAGAGTCTCAAGGAATGGAGAATAGCGCAGTTTGGTCGCGGATGGGGGCGTAGCTCAGTTGGTAGAGCGTTCGCTTTGCATGTGAAAGGTCCCGGGTTCAAGCCCCGGCGCCTCCATGTTTTGTGGTCAGTGGATGCCAAGTGTTGATCGCGGCGAACCTAAAAGCACGCAAGATGTTGCAAAGCCAGCGTCACAGACTTGTATGATGCATACTGACGTAAGGAGAGCAAGATGTATGTGTGGGGACCGGCTGTCATCGAGTGCAGGTCTGTCTTAGGTATCACGGCTTAACGTCATTGAAGTCTAGAGAGTGGACAACACGTTCGTCTTACTCAGAGCGGTGTCCGAATTCTATTTTCGACGTGATGCGTGCCACTTCCATTGTGGCCAACTACGATTCAATACAGAATGCACGAAACCTGAAAGACACCCTCACAGATACATAGAGAGTAGTGTTTGTCTGCGGAATAATGGGAGTGCAAGCGTCTGTGACATTGATATTGCTGTATGTAGCACAATTTATCATGGAGGGGGCGTAGCTCAGATGGTAGAGCGCTCGCTTAGCATGCGAGAGGTACTGGGATCGATACCCAGCGCCTCCAGAATTTTTAACACCCCTACATGCGCACCTTGCCATGCAAGTGGAGTAATTCACAGCCAGCAGATGTGTCTAGGCAGATACAAGAGAACGATTAGCATCCACAATTGGCAAGCGAGCTGTTATTCGTGCGCAGGAAGCACCCTCCTCCAACTCCTACACTTAATTTACAAACAGTACAAGTGTTCCCATAACATTCTTAAGCCTACGTCGGAAAGATCTGCCTTACGCCAGGTTCACGTAAATCCCACTGCACATTCCTATTCTTTGCGTGCAGTCGGCTGCTACTGGTGTTGCTAGTTGTGACTTCTGATAACAGATGCCGTAGCAATCAGTTCATGGAGTGATTTGTATGTTTTGCGATAGTCTGTCTCTGACAAGCAAGCACAGGTGACATAGGTGCGAACGCAGGAAGCTTGCAGCCCCTCGCTGCCTGCAGACACCGAGCAGCCACACTAGGAGGGCGGCCTAAGCCGTAGGCGAAATGTGCTCATTCGCTTTGGGGCGACGTCGAACTATAAATGAGGCTGTCACTAGCGTGAGCGTTGCGTGAGCGTCGTGTAAAGTCGTAAAAGTCGGCTGCATGGGCGAGTGCCATGTTTGGGGAGCGTTTCGTAGTTTGCGCAGTGCAATGGAGACGTGGAAACTTGTTGTGGCCCAGTGTTTTGCAGTTGGACGACAAGAGTGGTACACAGTAGCAAAGAGCGAGGCACTGAGTTTGCATGAACAGTGGAGTGCAGAATGGGGCTCGAGATGTGCTTGTTACCTCAGGTGCTGTGTGATTGTCGACAAGGAGTGAAAACGGAGCAATTTGTGACCCCCCTTTCAATTTAAGACGTTAAAAACAGACGGAATTTGCATTCGTAATACCAGAGCATCGAAACTACTTGGAACTCTTGTGTATATGAACGTGTCCGCGCCTTTGTACTCTGGTCCCTTCAGCGCTACAAACCAACCAAGCATCGTGTCCGTGCACATCAGAGTCTCAAGGAATGGAGAATAGCGCAGTTTGGTCGCGGATGGGGGCGTAGCTCAGTTGGTAGAGCGTTCGCTTTGCATGTGAAAGGTCCCGGGTTCAAGCCCCGGCGCCTCCATGTTTTGTGGTCAGTGGATGCCAAGTGTTGATCGCGGCGAACCTAAAAGCACGCAAGATGTTGCAAAGCCAGCGTCACAGACTTGTATGATGCATACTGACGTAAGGAGAGCAAGATGTATGTGTGGGGACCGGCTGTCATCGAGTGCAGGTCTGTCTTAGGTATCACGGCTTAACGTCATTGAAGTCTAGAGAGTGGACAACACGTTCGTCTTACTCAGAGCGGTGTCCGAATTCTATTTTCGACGTGATGCGTGCCACTTCCATTGTGGCCAACTACGATTCAATACAGAATGCACGAAACCTGAAAGACACCCTCACAGATACATAGAGAGTAGTGTTTGTCTGCGGAATAATGGGAGTGCAAGCGTCTGTGACATTGATATTGCTGTATGTAGCACAATTTATCATGGAGGGGGCGTAGCTCAGATGGTAGAGCGCTCGCTTAGCATGCGAGAGGTACTGGGATCGATACCCAGCGCCTCCAGAATTTTTAACACCCCTACATGCGCACCTTGCCATGCAAGTGGAGTAATTCACAGCCAGCAGATGTGTCTAGGCAGATACAAGAGAACGATTAGCATCCACAATTGGCAAGCGAGCTGTTATTCGTGCGCAGGAAGCACCCTCCTCCAACTCCTACACTTAATTTACAAACAGTACAAGTGTTCCCATAACATTCTTAAGCCTACGTCGGAAAGATCTGCCTTACGCCGGGTTCACGTAAATCCCACTGCACATTCCTATTCTTTGCGTGCAGTCGGCTGCTACTGGTGTTGCTAGTTGTGACTTCTGATAACAGATGCCGTAGCAATCAGTTCATGGAGTGATTTGTATGTTTTGCGATAGTCTGTCTCTGACAAGCAAGCACAGGTGACATAGGTGCGAACGCAGGAAGCTTGCAGCCCCTCGCTGCCTGCAGACACCGAGCAGCCACACTAGGAGGGCGGCCTAAGCCGTAGGCGAAATGTGCTCATTCGCTTTGGGGCGACGTCGAACTATAAATGAGGCTGTCACTAGCATGAGCGTCGTGTAAAGTCGTAAAAGTCGGCTGCATGGGCGAGTGCCATGTTTGGGGAGCGTTTCGTAGTTTGCGCAGTGCAATGGAGACGTGGAAACTTGTTGTGGCCCAGTGTTTTGCAGTTGGACGACAAGAGTGGTACACAGTAGCAAAGAGCGAGGCACTGAGTTTGCATGAACAGTGGAGTACAGAATGGGGCTCGAGATGTGCTTGTTACCTCAGGTGCTGTGTGATTGTCGACAAGGAGTGAAAACGGAGCAATTTGTGACCCCCCTTTCAATTTAAGACGTTAAAAACAGACGGAATTTGCATTCGTAATACCAGAGCATCGAAACTACTTGGAACTCTTGTGTATATGAACGTGTCCGCGCCTTTGTACTCTGGTCCCTTCAGCGCTACAAACCAACCAAGCATCGTGTCCGTGCACATCAGAGTCTCAAGGAATGGAGAATAGCGCAGTTTGGTCGCGGATGGGGGCGTAGCTCAGTTGGCGCATTCTGGCTTTAGCCGTCGCCGCGGTCGGACGTGCTTGTTGTTTACTCCGCGTACGTTAGCGCTATCGCCGGTGTTTGGTGTTTACGTGGAGTTAGCTGTACATTTTCGCTGTTATTTTTTGAGTGGTGTCTCTGATAAGTGTTTTTATAGTGCTTTCGTCCGTTCCACGTCTCGTGCTTCGCCGCAATTTCGGTTGTTGCCGGAATTTCGTCGGAACCGACGACCATGTCTGACGCCGTCAGGAAGAACACTTTAGTCTTCTCGTTCGAGAAAGAAACACGGCCGGTCCAACCCACTGCGCTGGAAATCCACGATTGGCTGACTGAGGTAATCGGTATAACTTCTGACTCTGTTCATACCACGCAATTAGATGCTGAAAAATACTGTGTTTTTGTTAAATTTCTGAACTCAGTGACAGTCGATAAGTTGCTTGCAAAATGGGGTAATTCCGTCGAATTTGTTCATCGAGACGGTTCAAAAAGTAATGTCTCTGTACGAAAAGCTGATATCATGTACACCAATGTCAGGATTTTGAATGTTCCAATTGAAATTGATAATCAGTTGATCAAGGACGCTCTATCTAAATATGGCGAAGTTAAATCTATCTATAACGAAAGATGGTCGAAGCTATACAAGATACAGTGTTTTAATGGCATTAGATCCGTTGAAATGGAGGTGAAAGCCAACATTCCGTCCCATATATCCGTTGCAGGCCATAAAGCACATGTTGTGTATTCTGGTCAGGAGCGCACGTGCAATATTTGCAATGAGACAGGTCATTTCCGACAAGATTGTCCGCGCCGTGTTTTTGTTCTTCGGAACAATCTAACACAGCGTCAAAAACTGACCCTCAGCGATGTCTTACCAAATAGCACTTCCCTTCTTTCGGTTAACGACAGTGGTGCATGTACTTCTGCAGTGCCCGCCATAACTACTACGGAGTTCCCTCCCCTGAGCGTCATTACATCACACCCTTCTGTTCCCGATTGCGATCTCCAGAATAAGAAGCGACCGTTGGAAACGACCGATGACGGCTCGGACGGCGAGTCCGCCCGTAATTCGCCTTCCACCCGCAAGCAGAAGCAGTGTAATGCGGATGTGCTCGAGGAAACAAACAGTACATGTATTGACGTGACGACAGCCGCTGAGGCAACCCGGCCGCTGTCGGCGGCTGAACAGGTACAAACGGTCCACGGAGGGGACGCAGTAACGATTGTCGCGGAGACGGAAGAGGCGCACTCCGAAGCACAAGAGGTGACGGAGCGGAACCCAACTCAAGAACTTACAGACCCACAAACCGCCGACTCAGTCAGTGCTCTGGAGCTAGTGACGGAAGAACAAGGAAATGGCACTCGTAAAAAGGACGCTGTTGAGGCAGCTTCGGTCACAACGGTGGTAAAGATAGACAATCCGAATGACGGCGCGTTGAACCAAGATGTCCGAAGACGCCGACTCAAACCGCATCCTAATCTCAAAGCTTCCCGTAACCAAAGCAAACAACAACCAGCACAAGAGGAAGCGACGGCCAAGAACGTCTTGTATGAAATCATCACGGAAAGACCTAAGGAGGTACCTTCAAGTGACATTAGTGATGCAAAGCCCCTCGGTAAAACTAAAACCCGAGATGTTCGGAATCCTGCACCAAAATGAGGCTGTAAGATGAAAAAAAAAAGGATTTTGTTGAACCAGTTTCATTTCTAATTGTACTACTGTCTTAGTCATATTTCAGAGGAACCAGATGAAGTGTTTACCGAGCTTCAAATACTGACTATTCTTTTAGATGTTTGTTTAAGCGGAGTCGTTTCTCCCTTCTAGAAGCTGCACGTCTTTTTTTTTTTTTTTTTTTTTATTAATATTTTGTTATCTTTTTAATCACTTATTTACTTTTTATGCAAACTAAATGTCCCAGGCATATACAATTACGACTATCAATATTAACAGGATTACATCCGTGACTAAAGTTACAGCGCTCAAGGATTATTTATATGAGTCAGGGACGGACATTGCTTTCCTACAGGAAGTAGTGCTGACTAATCTTACAGTGCCTGGATATTTGGCGATTTTAAATGTCTCACTTGACACCAACGTCGGTACAGCAATTTTAGTCAGGGAGGGGATTCCTGTCTCGGATATCGAGAGGTTGGACTCCGGCAGAGCGATAGGTATAAAAGTCTTTGGTTCTACCCTTATCAATCTGTATGCCCCTTCTGGCACATCCAATAGAATGGAAAGAGCACAGTTCTATAAAGAAGAAATCATTTATTTATTACGGAAAAACCCAAAAGATCTTATAATAGGCGGTGATTTTAATTGTGTGATAAATAAGAAAGACCAGGTTCCGAATTTTAATAACTGCATTGAACTGAAGCGTTTCGTCACTGTTTTACAGCTTAAAGATGCTTGGGAAATAATGTATCCCACATTTGTGGCATTTACATTCCTAGGTCCTCACTCACGTAGCAGGATCGACAGACTCTACATATCGCAAAGTCTAGTTAGCTCCTTCATTAAAGCAGAGACGATTCCAGTTTACTTTTCTGATCATAGCTCCGTGCTAGCTTCCATCAACCTTACTGCGCAACCCACTCGCCGTTTTAGAAGTTCATGGCACCTTAATACGTCACTGATGCAGGACGACGGATTAGAAGAAAGTTTGACAGAAGCGTGGGCATTGTGCCTCCGCTCTGCAGATAGACACGTCTCCGTACTAGACTGGTGGTGCAACAGGGCAAAGCCTAAACTGAGAAAAGTTCTCATCCAGTATAGTGTACAACGATCGAAAGACTTGAAAAATTCCATAGAATTTTATTATACCATGCTGCGAAATTTATATGAGCAGGCGAACACTTCCAACGTCCGTCTGGCAGATATCAAGCAAACTAAGGCCAAATTGCTCAGTCTTAAAAGACAGCAGATGGAGGGTCTGAAATTAAAATCCAAGGCTAAGACAGTCGTGGAGGATGAACATGCTTCCTTGTACCATCTACTGAAGCACGAAAGAAACAGGAGACGCACCTTCATTGATGGACTTCAGTCTGAAACTGGCGAGACACTCACGACTCAGAGAGACATCGTCAATGCAGTGCACAAATATTACGAAGACCTATACACTGCCAACCCGGTATGTGAAGAGTCCTTCGATGAGTTCCTTAGTTACATAGCTCCACAGGTCTCGGACGAGGAAAACGAAGACCTTCTCGTTGAGTGTACTAACGAAGATATCCACAGAATCATCTGCAAATCTCCTCTGAGGAAATCGCCGGGACCGGATGGTTTGCCTGTTGAATTTTATAAACGATACTGGCCACTGATTGGTGACATGTTTACCCGAATGACGAACGAGGTGCTTCAGGGAAAGCATTTACCTGCTGTTTTTAAAGAGAGCACAATAGTACTAATCCCAAAAAATGCTGCAAAAAGAAACCTCAACAACTTTCGTCCTATCTCCCTGTTAAACTCCGATTATAAAATCATCGGCAGAATTTTAAACAACAGACTCTCACAGTTGGCCAAAAAGATAGTAAGTCCATACCAGTCCTGTGTGCCTACCAAGAGCATTTTCAAAAGCATAGCTGAATATAGAGATATAATTGCAATCACTGCTGTGACCACCATAAAATGTGCTATCATGTTTATTGACTTCCAGAAAGCATTTGATCGTGTGGATCATAGATTCCTTAGTGCCACACTGAACAAAATAGGTTTTAATGAGCGAGTCGTAAGTGTGATCAGAAATGTTGCAACAGGCATCAGCGCTTGTATATCAGTTAACTGCCAGAGGACAAAGCAGATTCAGATCAGGCGCGGCGTTCCTCAAGGAAGCCCCCTCTCCATGTTCCTATTCGTGCTTTCATTAGAACCTTTCCTCCGCAGTGTTCATGCCACTCTAACTGGCATCACATTATCTGGTCACCGAACAGTCATAAACGCCTATGCCGATGATGTCGGAGTCGTCCTGCGAAATCCCGACGACATTTTGAAATTGGAAACGCTAATTAAAAAGTACTGTAGAGTCTCCGGAGCAGGTGTCAACGCAAACAAAAGCAAACTCCTAAACCTGCGGGGTTTTCAACATACCACCTTAGCCTGGGCCACAATGGTCACCCAATGCAAAGCACTAGGAATAACACTGACACCTTGTCCGTTAAAAATGGCAGCTATCAATTGGAGAAATACGTCGGGACAACTTCTTGGAACAACAAGAGAAAACCTCCACCGTAACATGAACCAAGTTCAGAGGGTGATTTTCATTAACCACTGCATTCTCTCCAGGAGTTACTTTATAGCACAGATCTTCCCACTACCGAAAATGATTGGAAAAAAGATAATGTCTACCATTGCCAGCTATCTTTGGAGAGGGGATATATTCAGAGTCGACGCAAGAACTGCGACCTTAGATCCCAGGAATGGAGGTTTGGGGTTAGTTGACATCAGAAATAAGGCGTCTGCGCTTTTTATAAAAAGGACCGCCACTATCCTTAGCGACCACGCTGATAGCATTACAACTAAATTATTTGAAGTTGTCAGGCCTGCCAGTTTACAGGCGCCGGTGAATGTGCAAACAATAAATAACCGGCTCCAGTACGTTCGTGTATATTTTGTGGAATTCAGCTATCTCGGCGGTGTCATCATCAACTCACGACGGATCACGGCCCGCGATATTCTGTGCCATCGAAAGAAAATGGAGGGGAGAAACAAATTGGAAAGTAAATACCCACACACTGATTGGGACGCCATATGGAAAAATATTAATATGCGTGGTCTACCATCGGACGTCAAGTCAGCGTGGTATAAAACAGTGAATGAGACCGTAAGCACCAATGAAAGGTTACATGCAATCGGCGTTAGCGACACGAACCTATGTCTCAAATGTAAATTGATCGACACGTTAGTGCACAGATTCACGTGCGGTGGCAATCTACAACTCTGTAATTGGATTAGGGAACAACTGGCTTTTCTTACGAGATCTTCGGTGGAAAATTTTCCCCCTGTTACATTCCTCAGGCCTCAGACTTGCTATTTTCCAGCAGCAAAAAACAACTCGGTCCATTGGTTAATGGGACACTATGTGAATTACGTAATTAATCACCTGGGAAATGACAATTCCACTGATTTTTACATGTACTTGAAGTGTGCTTTTTATACCGCCCTGAAATATAAAGACCACAAGAAAAACTACGGCAATATGCTTAAAATTGTATTCGAGCGACTGGGCATTGGTTGACAAGCCAACGAGATAAACAAAAATCGTTTATTTAAGCGAAACGACGCTTAAACAAAAACAATTGGGGAGAAGTACAATTTTACAGTTTCATATTACAATCACTTATCCTCTGCTGGCAAAGAAGGCTATTTTGTTTATTGCACAGAAGAAGCCGAAGCCGAAAGCCAGTATCGCAGGATTAAAGATAAATTGTTTTCTTATACATTCATTTTATGACTGAGAAGGAAGTCTCATTTGTTTCCATGGAAGGGAACATACTTTTTTATTATTATTATTAATCTCAAGAAGGAAAGGAGGCTATGGAATTAGTGCCTTAACATAAAATTCCTTCTTCACATTCCATGAAGATTTTTCTTTTACAATAAAAAAAATAACAAACAAACAAAAATAATAATAATAACAATAAAAAAACTAAACAGAAATTAAAAAAAAATAATATACAGGTTCAGGGTCCACTACTTCCTACAACTTTATTATATATTACAAAGAAGTATGCTAGGTTGCAGAGAAGCAGTGGATGAGAAAAAAAAAAAAAAAAAAAAAAAAAAAAGCACTAAAGTAATAACCTTCAATCTCTATTGCCTCGGCATGACATAAATTTTGTTTCAAATGAAGCATCTTTTGGTTCAGGATTTCGAAGGCAAAACAGCATATATCTACGTATCCACATGATGTAAAATTTCTTATTGAAAACTATGATAAAGACACGCCTCAGCAACAGGACTGGGTGGAGACATCGCGGCCAGGCCTCGAGATTTTGACCCCTGCCCGCTTTGCCTCCGCCTGCCTCATGCTGCCAAGTTCCTTACACAAAAAAAAAAAAAAAAAAAAAAAAAAAAAAAAAAAAAAAAAAAAAAGTTGGTAGAGCGTTCGCTTTGCATGTGAAAGGTCCCGGGTTCAAGCCCCGGCGCCTCCATGTTTTGTGGTCAGTGGATGCCAAGTGTTGATCGCGGCGAACCTAAAAGCACGCAAGATGTTGCAAAGCCAGCGTCACAGACTTGTATGATGCATACTGACGTAAGGAGTGCAAGATGTATGTGTGGGGACCGGCTGTCATCGAGTGCAGGTCTGTCTTAGGTATCACGGCTTAACGTCATTGAAGTCTAGAGAGTGGACAACACGTTCGTCTTACTCAGAGCGGTGTCCGAATTCTATTTTCGACGTGATGCGTGCCACTTCCATTGTGGCCAACTACGATTCAATACAGAATGCACGAAACCTGAAAGACACCCTCACAGATACATAGAGAGTAGTGTTTGTCTGCGGAATAATGGGAGTGCAAGCGTCTGTGACATTGATATTGCTGTATGTAGCACAATTTATCATGGAGGGGGCGTAGCTCAGATGGTAGAGCGCTCGCTTAGCATGCGAGAGGTACTGGGATCGATACCCAGCGCCTCCAGAATTTTTAACACCCCTACATGCGCACCTTGCCATGCAAGTGGAGTAATTCACAGCCAGCAGATGTGTCTAGGCAGATACAAGAGAACGATTAGCATCCACAATTGGCAAGCGAGCTGTTATTCGTGCGCAGGAAGCACCCTCCTCCAACTCCTACACTTAATTTACAAACAGTACAAGTGTTCCCATAACATTCTTAAGCCTACGTCGGAAAGATCTGCCTTACGCCGGGTTCACGTAAATCCCACTGCACATTCCTATTCTTTGCGTGCAGTCGGCTGCTACTGGTGTTGCTAGTTGTGACTTCTGATAACAGATGCCGTAGCAATCAGTTCATGGAGTGATTTGTATGTTTTGCGATAGTCTGTCTCTGACAAGCAAGCACAGGTGACATAGGTGCGAACGCAGGAAGCTTGCAGCCCCTCGCTGCCTGCAGACACCGAGCAGCCACACTAGGAGGGCGGCCTAAGCCGTAGGCGAAATGTGCTCATTCGCTTTGGGGCGACGTCGAACTATAAATGAGGCTGTCACTAGCGTGAGCGTTGCGTGAGCGTCGTGTAAAGTCGTAAAAGTCGGCTGCATGGGCGAGTGCCATGTTTGGGGAGCGTTTCGTAGTTTGCGCAGTGCAATGGAGACGTGGAAACTTGTTGTGGCCAAGTGTTTTGCAGTTGGACGACAAGAGTGGTACACAGTAGCAAAGAGCGAGGCACTGAGTTTGCATGAACAGTGGAGTGCAGAATGGGGCTCGAGATGTGCTTGTTTCCTCAGGTGCTGTGTGATTGTCGACAAGGAGTGAAAACGGAGCAATTTGTGACCCCCCTTTCAATTTAAGACGTTAAAAACAGACGGAATTTGCATTCGTAATACCAGAGCATCGAAACTACTTGGAACTCTTGTGTATATGAACGTGTCCGCGCCTTTGTACTCTGGTCCCTTCAGCGCTACAAACCAACCAAGCATCGTGTCCGTGCACATCAGAGTCTCAAGGAATGGAGAATAGCGCAGTTTGGTCGCGGATGGGGGCGTAGCTCAGTTGGTAGAGCGTTCGCTTTGCATGTGAAAGGTCCCGGGTTCAAGCCCCGGCGCCTCCATGTTTTGTGGTCAGTGGATGCCAAGTGTTGATCGCGGCGAACCTAAAAGCACGCAAGATGTTGCAAAGCCAGCGTCACAGACTTGTATGATGCATACTGACGTAAGGAGAGCAAGATGTATGTGTGGGGACCGGCTGTCATCGAGTGCAGGTCTGTCTTAGGTATCACGGCTTAACGTCATTGAAGTCTAGAGAGTGGACAACACGTTCGTCTTACTCAGAGCGGTGTCCGAATTCTATTTTCGACGTGATGCGTGCCACTTCCATTGTGGCCAACTACGATTCAATACAGAATGCACGAAACCTGAAAGACACCCTCACAGATACATAGAGAGTAGTGTTTGTCTGCGGAATAATGGGAGTGCAAGCGTCTGTGACATTGATATTGCTGTATGTAGCACAATTTATCATGGAGGGGGCGTAGCTCAGATGGTAGAGCGCTCGCTTAGCATGCGAGAGGTACTGGGATCGATACCCAGCGCCTCCAGAATTTTTAACACCCCTACATGCGCACCTTGCCATGCAAGTGGAGTAATTCACAGCCAGCAGATGTGTCTAGGCAGATACAAGAGAACGATTAGCATCCACAATTGGCAAGCGAGCTGTTATTCGTGCGCAGGAAGCACCCTCCTCCAACTCCTACACTTAATTTACAAACAGTACAAGTGTTCCCATAACATTCTTAAGCCTACGTCGGAAAGATCTGCCTTACGCCGGGTTCACGTAAATCCCACTGCACATTCCTATTCTTTGCGTGCAGTCGGCTGCTACTGGTGTTGCTAGTTGTGACTTCTGATAACAGATGCCGTAGCAATCAGTTCATGGAGTGATTTGTATGTTTTGCGATAGTCTGTCTCTGACAAGCAAGCACAGGTGACATAGGTGCGAACGCAGGAAGCTTGCAGCCCCTCGCTGCCTGCAGACACCGAGCAGCCACACTAGGAGGGCGGCCTAAGCCGTAGGCGAAATGTGCTCATTCGCTTTGGGGCGACGTCGAACTATAAATGAGGCTGTCACTAGCGTGAGCGTTGCGTGAGCGTCGTGTAAAGTCGTAAAAGTCGGCTGCATGGGCGAGTGCCATGTTTGGGGAGCGTTTCGTAGTTTGCGCAGTGCAATGGAGACGTGGAAACTTGTTGTGGCCAAGTGTTTTGCAGTTGGACGACAAGAGTGGTACACAGTAGCAAAGAGCGAGGCACTGAGTTTGCATGAACAGTGGAGTGCAGAATGGGGCTCGAGATGTGCTTGTTTCCTCAGGTGCTGTGTGATTGTCGACAAGGAGTGAAAACGGAGCAATTTGTGACCCCCCTTTCAATTTAAGACGTTAAAAACAGACGGAATTTGCATTCGTAATACCAGAGCATCGAAACTACTTGGAACTCTTGTGTATATGAACGTGTCCGCGCCTTTGTACTCTGGTCCCTTCAGCGCTACAAACCAACCAAGCATCGTGTCCGTGCACATCAGAGTCTCAAGGAATGGAGAATAGCGCAGTTTGGTCGCGGATGGGGGCGTAGCTCAGTTGGTAGAGCGTTCGCTTTGCATGTGAAAGGTCCCGGGTTCAAGCCCCGGCGCCTCCATGTTTTGTGGTCAGTGGATGCCAAGTGTTGATCGCGGCGAACCTAAAAGCACGCAAGATGTTGCAAAGCCAGCGTCACAGACTTGTATGATGCATACTGACGTAAGGAGAGCAAGATGTATGTGTGGGGACCGGCTGTCATCGAGTGCAGGTCTGTCTTAGGTATCACGGCTTAACGTCATTGAAGTCTAGAGAGTGGACAACACGTTCGTCTTACTCAGAGCGGTGTCCGAATTCTATTTTCGACGTGATGCGTGCCACTTCCATTGTGGCCAACTACGATTCAATACAGAATGCACGAAACCTGAAAGACACCCTCACAGATACATAGAGAGTAGTGTTTGTCTGCGGAATAATGGGAGTGCAAGCGTCTGTGACATTGATATTGCTGTATGTAGCACAATTTATCATGGAGGGGGCGTAGCTCAGATGGTAGAGCGCTCGCTTAGCATGCGAGAGGTACTGGGATCGATACCCAGCGCCTCCAGAATTTTTAACACCCCTACATGCGCACCTTGCCATGCAAGTGGAGTAATTCACAGCCAGCAGATGTGTCTAGGCAGATACAAGAGAACGATTAGCATCCACAATTGGCAAGCGAGCTGTTATTCGTGCGCAGGAAGCACCCTCCTCCAACTCCAACACTTAATTTATAAACAGTACAAGTGTTCCCATAACATTCTTAAGCCTACGTCGGAAAGATCTGCCTTACGCCAGGTTCACGTAAATCCCACTGCACATTCCTATTCTTTGCGTGCAGTCGGCTGCTACTGGTGTTGCTAGTTGTGACTTCTGATAACAGATGCCGTAGCAATCAGTTCATGGAGTGATTTGTATGTTTTGCGATAGTCTGTCTCTGACAAGCAAGCACAGGTGACATAGGTGCGAACGCAGGAAGCTTGCAGCCCCTCGCTGCCTGCAGACACCGAGCAGCCACACTAGGAGGGCGGCCTAAGCCGTAGGCGAAATGTGCTCATTCGCTTTGGGGCGACGTCGAACTATAAATGAGGCTGTCACTAGCATGAGCGTCGTGTAAAGTCGTAAAAGTCGGCTGCATGGGCGAGTGCCATGTTTGGGGAGCGTTTCGTAGTTTGCGCAGTGCAATGGAGACGTGGAAACTTGTTGTGGCCCAGTGTTTTGCAGTTGGACGACAAGAGTGGTACACAGTAGCAAAGAGCGAGGCACTGAGTTTGCATGAACAGTGGAGTGCAGAATGGGGCTCGAGATGTGCTTGTTACCTCAGGTGCTGTGTGATTGTCGACAAGGAGTGAAAACGGAGCAATTTGTGACCCCCCTTTCAATTTAAGACGTTAAAAACAGACGGAATTTGCATTCGTAATACCAGAGCATCGAAACTACTTGGAACTCTTGTGTATATGAACGTGTCCGCGCCTTTGTACTCTGGTCCCTTCAGCGCTACAAACCAACCAAGCATCGTGTCCGTGCACATCAGAGTCTCAAGGAATGGAGAATAGCGCAGTTTGGTCGCGGATGGGGGCGTAGCTCAGTTGGTAGAGCGTTCGCTTTGCATGTGAAAGGTCCCGGGTTCAAGCCCCGGCGCCTCCATGTTTTGTGGTCAGTGGATGCCAAGTGTTGATCGCGGCGAACCTAAAAGCACGCAAGATGTTGCAAAGCCAGCGTCACAGACTTGTATGATGCATACTGACGTAAGGAGAGCAAGATGTATGTGTGGGGACCGGCTGTCATCGAGTGCAGGTCTGTCTTAGGTATCACGGCTTAACGTCATTGAAGTCTAGAGAGTGGACAACACGTTCGTCTTACTCAGAGCGGTGTCCGAATTCTATTTTCGACGTGATGCGTGCCACTTCCATTGTGGCCAACTACGATTCAATACAGAATGCACGAAACCTGAAAGACACCCTCACAGATACATAGAGAGTAGTGTTTGTCTGCGGAATAATGGGAGTGCAAGCGTCTGTGACATTGATATTGCTGTATGTAGCACAATTTATCATGGAGGGGGCGTAGCTCAGATGGTAGAGCGCTCGCTTAGCATGCGAGAGGTACTGGGATCGATACCCAGCGCCTCCAGAATTTTTAACACCCCTACATGCGCACCTTGCCATGCAAGTGGAGTAATTCACAGCCAGCAGATGTGTCTAGGCAGATACAAGAGAACGATTAGCATCCACAATTGGCAAGCGAGCTGTTATTCGTGCGCAGGAAGCACCCTCCTCCAACTCCTACACTTAATTTATAAACAGTACAAGTGTTCCCATAACATTCTTAAGCCTACGTCGGAAAGATCTGCCTTACGCCAGGTTCACGTAAATCCCACTGCACATTCCTATTCTTTGCGTGCAGTCGGCTGCTACTGGTGTTGCTAGTTGTGACTTCTGATAACAGATGCCGTAGCAATCAGTTCATGGAGTGATTTGTATGTTTTGCAATAGTCTGTCTCTGACAAGCAAGCACAGGTGACATAGGTTGCGAACGCAGGAAGCTTGCAGCCCCTCGCTGCCTGCAGACACCGAGCAGCCACACTAGGAGGGCGGCCTAAGCCGTAGGCGAAATGTGCTCATTCGCTTTGGGGCGACGTCGAACTATAAATGAGGCTGTCACTAGCGTGAGCGTCGTGTAAAGTCGTAAAAGTCGGCTGCATGGGCGAGTGCCATGTTTGGGGAGCGTTTCGTAGTTTGCGCAGTGCAATGGAGACGTGGAAACTTGTTGTGGCCAAGTGTTTTGCAGTTGGACGACAAGAGTGGTACACAGTAGCAAAGAGCGAGGCACTGAGTTTGCATGAACAGTGGAGTGCAGAATGGGGCTCGAGATGTGCTTGTTTCCTCAGGTGCTGTGTGATTGTCGACAAGGAGTGAAAACGGAGCAATTTGTGACCCCCCTTTCAATTTAAGACGTTAAAAACAGACGGAATTTGCATTCGTAATACCAGAGCATCGAAACTACTTGGAACTCTTGTGTATATGAACGTGTCCGCGCCTTTGTACTCTGGTCCCTTCAGCGCTACAAACCAACCAAGCATCGTGTCCGTGCACATCAGAGTCTCAAGGAATGGAGAATAGCGCAGTTTGGTCGCGGATGGGGGCGTAGCTCAGTTGGTAGAGCGTTCGCTTTGCATGTGAAAGGTCCCGGGTTCAAGCCCCGGCGCCTCCATGTTTTGTGGTCAGTGGATGCCAAGTGTTGATCGCGGCGAACCTAAAAGCACGCAAGATGTTGCAAAGCCAGCGTCACAGACTTGTATGATGCATACTGACGTAAGGAGAGCAAGATGTATGTGTGGGGACCGGCTGTCATCGAGTGCAGGTCTGTCTTAGGTATCACGGCTTAACGTCATTGAAGTCTAGAGAGTGGACAACACGTTCGTCTTACTCAGAGCGGTGTCCGAATTCTATTTTCGACGTGATGCGTGCCACTTCCATTGTGGCCAACTACGATTCAATACAGAATGCACGAAACCTGAAAGACACCCTCACAGATACATAGAGAGTAGTGTTTGTCTGCGGAATAATGGGAGTGCAAGCGTCTGTGACATTGATATTGCTGTATGTAGCACAATTTATCATGGAGGGGGCGTAGCTCAGATGGTAGAGCGCTCGCTTAGCATGCGAGAGGTACTGGGATCGATACCCAGCGCCTCCAGAATTTTTAACACCCCTACATGCGCACCTTGCCATGCAAGTGGAGTAATTCACAGCCAGCAGATGTGTCTAGGCAGATACAAGAGAACGATTAGCATCCACAATTGGCAAGCGAGCTGTTATTCGTGCGCAGGAAGCACCCTCCTCCAACTCCTACACTTAATTTATAAACAGTACAAGTGTTCCCATAACATTCTTAAGCCTACGTCGGAAAGATCTGCCTTACGCCAGGTTCACGTAAATCCCACTGCACATTCCTATTCTTTGCGTGCAGTCGGCTGCTACTGGTGTTGCTAGTTGTGACTTCTGATAACAGATGCCGTAGCAATCAGTTCATGGAGTGATTTGTATGTTTTGCAATAGTCTGTCTCTGACAAGCAAGCACAGGTGACATAGGTTGCGAACGCAGGAAGCTTGCAGCCCCTCGCTGCCTGCAGACACCGAGCAGCCACACTAGGAGGGCGGCCTAAGCCGTAGGCGAAATGTGCTCATTCGCTTTGGGGCGACGTCGAACTATAAATGAGGCTGTCACTAGCATGAGCGTCGTGTAAAGTCGTAAAAGTCGGCTGCATGGGCGAGTGCCATGTTTGGGGAGCGTTTCGTAGTTTGCGCAGTGCAATGGAGACGTGGAAACTTGTTGTGGCCCAGTGTTTTGCAGTTGGACGACAAGAGTGGTACACAGTAGCAAAGAGCGAGGCACTGAGTTTGCATGAACAGTGGAGTGCAGAATGGGGCTCGAGATGTGCTTGTTACCTCAGGTGCTGTGTGATTGTCGACAAGGAGTGAAAACGGAGCAATTTGTGACCCCCCTTTCAATTTAAGACGTTAAAAACAGACGGAATTTGCATTCGTAATACCAGAGCATCGAAACTACTTGGAACTCTTGTGTATATGAACGTGTCCGCGCCTTTGTACTCTGGTCCCTTCAGCGCTACAAACCAACCAAGCATCGTGTCCGTGCACATCAGAGTCTCAAGGAATGGAGAATAGCGCAGTTTGGTCGCGGATGGGGGCGTAGCTCAGTTGGTAGAGCGTTCGCTTTGCATGTGAAAGGTCCCGGGTTCAAGCCCCGGCGCCTCCATGTTTTGTGGTCAGTGGATGCCAAGTGTTGATCGCGGCGAACCTAAAAGCACGCAAGATGTTGCAAAGCCAGCGTCACAGACTTGTATGATGCATACTGACGTAAGGAGAGCAAGATGTATGTGTGGGGACCGGCTGTCATCGAGTGCAGGTCTGTCTTAGGTATCACGGCTTAACGTCATTGAAGTCTAGAGAGTGGACAACACGTTCGTCTTACTCAGAGCGGTGTCCGAATTCTATTTTCGACGTGATGCGTGCCACTTCCATTGTGGCCAACTACGATTCAATACAGAATGCACGAAACCTGAAAGACACCCTCACAGATACATAGAGAGTAGTGTTTGTCTGCGGAATAATGGGAGTGCAAGCGTCTGTGACATTGATATTGCTGTATGTAGCACAATTTATCATGGAGGGGGCGTAGCTCAGATGGTAGAGCGCTCGCTTAGCATGCGAGAGGTACTGGGATCGATACCCAGCGCCTCCAGAATTTTTAACACCCCTACATGCGCACCTTGCCATGCAAGTGGAGTAATTCACAGCCAGCAGATGTGTCTAGGCAGATACAAGAGAACGATTAGCATCCACAATTGGCAAGCGAGCTGTTATTCGTGCGCAGGAAGCACCCTCCTCCAACTCCTACACTTAATTTATAAACAGTACAAGTGTTCCCATAACATTCTTAAGCCTACGTCGGAAAGATCTGCCTTACGCCAGGTTCACGTAAATCCCACTGCACATTCCTATTCTTTGCGTGCAGTCGGCTGCTACTGGTGTTGCTAGTTGTGACTTCTGATAACAGATGCCGTAGCAATCAGTTCATGGAGTGATTTGTATGTTTTGCGATAGTCTGTCTCTGACAATCAAGCACAGGTGACATAGGTGCGAACGCAGGAAGCTTGCAGCCCCTCGCTGCCTGCAGACACCGAGCAGCCACACTAGGAGGGCGGCCTAAGCCGTAGGCGAAATGTGCTCATTCGCTTTGGGGCGACGTCGAACTATAAATGAGGCTGTCACTAGCGTGAGCGTCGTGTAAAGTCGTAAAAGTCGGCTGCATGGGCGAGTGCCATGTTTGGGGAGCGTTTCGTAGTTTGCGCAGTGCAATGGAGACGTGGAAACTTGTTGTGGCCAAGTGTTTTGCAGTTGGACGACAAGAGTGGTACACAGTAGCAAAGAGCGAGGCACTGAGTTTGCATGAACAGTGGAGTGCAGAATGGGGCTCGAGATGTGCTTGTTTCCTCAGGTGCTGTGTGATTGTCGACAAGGAGTGAAAACGGAGCAATTTGTGACCCCCCTTTCAATTTAAGACGTTAAAAACAGACGGAATTTGCATTCGTAATACCAGAGCATCGAAACTACTTGGAACTCTTGTGTATATGAACGTGTCCGCGCCTTTGTACTCTGGTCCCTTCAGCGCTACAAACCAACCAAGCATCGTGTCCGTGCACATCAGAGTCTCAAGGAATGGAGAATAGCGCAGTTTGGTCGCGGGTGGGGGCGTAGCTCAGTTGGTAGAGCGTTCGCTTTGCATGTGAAAGGTCCCGGGTTCAAGCCCCGGCGCCTCCATGTTTTGTGGTCAGTGGATGCCAAGTGTTGATCGCGGCGAACCTAAAAGCACGCAAGATGTTGCAAAGCCAGCGTCACAGACTTGTATGATGCATACTGACGTAAGGAGAGCAAGATGTATGTGTGGGGACCGGCTGTCATCGAGTGCAGGTCTGTCTTAGGTATCACGGCTTAACGTCATTGAAGTCTAGAGAGTGGACAACACGTTCGTCTTACTCAGAGCGGTGTCCGAATTCTATTTTCGACGTGATGCGTGCCACTTCCATTGTGGCCAACTACGATTCAATACAGAATGCACGAAACCTGAAAGACACCCTCACAGATACATAGAGAGTAGTGTTTGTCTGCGGAATAATGGGAGTGCAAGCGTCTGTGACATTGATATTGCTGTATGTAGCACAATTTATCATGGAGGGGGCGTAGCTCAGATGGTAGAGCGCTCGCTTAGCATGCGAGAGGTACTGGGATCGATACCCAGCGCCTCCAGAATTTTTAACACCCCTACATGCGCACCTTGCCATGCAAGTGGAGTAATTCACAGCCAGCAGATGTGTCTAGGCAGATACAAGAGAACGATTAGCATCCACAATTGGCAAGCGAGCTGTTATTCGTGCGCAGGAAGCACCCTCCTCCAACTCCTACACTTAATTTATAAACAGTACAAGTGTTCCCATAACATTCTTAAGCCTACGTCGGAAAGATCTGCCTTACGCCAGGTTCACGTAAATCCCACTGCACATTCCTATTCTTTGCGTGCAGTCGGCTGCTACTGGTGTTGCTAGTTGTGACTTCTGATAACAGATGCCGTAGCAATCAGTTCATGGAGTGATTTGTATGTTTTGCGATAGTCTGTCTCTGACAAGCAAGCACAGGTGACATAGGTGCGAACGCAGGAAGCTTGCAGCCCCTCGCTGCCTGCAGACACCGAGCAGCCACACTAGGAGGGCGGCCTAAGCCGTAGGCGAAATGTGCTCATTCGCTTTGGGGCGACGTCGAACTATAAATGAGGCTGTCACTAGCATGAGCGTCGTGTAAAGTCGTAAAAGTCGGCTGCATGGGCGAGTGCCATGTTTGGGGAGCGTTTCGTAGTTTGCGCAGTGCAATGGAGACGTGGAAACTTGTTGTGGCCCAGTGTTTTGCAGTTGGACGACAAGAGTGGTACACAGTAGCAAAGAGCGAGGCACTGAGTTTGCATGAACAGTGGAGTGCAGAATGGGGCTCGAGATGTGCTTGTTACCTCAGGTGCTGTGTGATTGTCGACAAGGAGTGAAAACGGAGCAATTTGTGACCCCCCTTTCAATTTAAGACGTTAAAAACAGACGGAATTTGCATTCGTAATACCAGAGCATCGAAACTACTTGGAACTCTTGTGTATATGAACGTGTCCGCGCCTTTGTACTCTGGTCCCTTCAGCGCTACAAACCAACCAAGCATCGTGTCCGTGCACATCAGAGTCTCAAGGAATGGAGAATAGCGCAATTTGGTCGCGGATGGGGGCGTAGCTCAGTTGGTAGAGCGTTCGCTTTGCATGTGAAAGGTCCCGGGTTCAAGCCCCGGCGCCTCCATGTTTTGTGGTCAGTGGATGCCAAGTGTTGATCGCGGCGAACCTAAAAGCACGCAAGATGTTGCAAAGCCAGCGTCACAGACTTGTATGATGCATACTGACGTAAGGAGTGCAAGATGTATGTGTGGGGACCGGCTGTCATCGAGTGCAGGTCTGTCTTAGGTATCACGGCTTAACGTCATTGAAGTCTAGAGAGTGGACAACACGTTCGTCTTACTCAGAGCGGTGTCCGAATTCTATTTTCGACGTGATGCGTGCCACTTCCATTGTGGCCAACTACGATTCAATACAGAATGCACGAAACCTGAAAGACACCCTCACAGATACATAGAGAGTAGTGTTTGTCTGCGGAATAATGGGAGTGCAAGCGTCTGTGACATTGATATTGCTGTATGTAGCACAATTTATCATGGAGGGGGCGTAGCTCAGATGGTAGAGCGCTCGCTTAGCATGCGAGAGGTACTGGGATCGATACCCAGCGCCTCCAGAATTTTTAACACCCCTACATGCGCACCTTGCCATGCAAGTGGAGTAATTCACAGCCAGCAGATGTGTCTAGGCAGATACAAGAGAACGATTAGCATCCACAATTGGCAAGCGAGCTGTTATTCGTGCGCAGGAAGCACCCTCCTCCAACTCCTACACTTAATTTACAAACAGTACAAGTGTTCCCATAACATTCTTAAGCCTACGTCGGAAAGATCTGCCTTACGCCAGGTTCACGTAAATCCCACTGCACATTCCTATTCTTTGCGTGCAGTCGGCTGCTACTGGTGTTGCTAGTTGTGACTTCTGATAACAGATGCCGTAGCAATCAGTTCATGGAGTGATTTGTATGTTTTGCGATAGTCTGTCTCTGACAAGCAAGCACAGGTGACATAGGTGCGAACGCAGGAAGCTTGCAGCCCCTCGCTGCCTGCAGACACCGAGCAGCCACACTAGGAGGGCGGCCTAAGCCGTAGGCGAAATGTGCTCATTCGCTTTGGGGCGACGTCGAACTATAAATGAGGCTGTCACTAGCGTGAGCGTCGTGTAAAGTCGTAAAAGTCGGCTGCATGGGCGAGTGCCATGTTTGGGGAGCGTTTCGTAGTTTGCGCAGTGCAATGGAGACGTGGAAACTTGTTGTGGCCAAGTGTTTTGCAGTTGGACGACAAGAGTGGTACACAGTAGCAAAGAGCGAGGCACTGAGTTTGCATGAACAGTGGAGTGCAGAATGGGGCTCGAGATGTGCTTGTTACCTCAGGTGCTGTGTGATTGTCGACAAGGAGTGAAAACGGAGCAATTTGTGACCCCCCTTTCAATTTAAGACGTTAAAAACAGACGGAATTTGCATTCGTAATACCAGAGCATCGAAACTACTTGGAACTCTTGTGTATATGAACGTGTCCGCGCCTTTGTACTCTGGTCCCTTCAGCGCTACAAACCAACCAAGCATCGTGTCCGTGCACATCAGAGTCTCAAGGAATGGAGAATAGCGCAGTTTGGTCGCGGATGGGGGCGTAGCTCAGTTGGTAGAGCGTTCGCTTTGCATGTGAAAGGTCCCGGGTTCAAGCCCCGGCGCCTCCATGTTTTGTGGTCAGTGGATGCCAAGTGTTGATCGCGGCGAACCTAAAAGCACGCAAGATGTTGCAAAGCCAGCGTCACAGACTTGTATGATGCATACTGACGTAAGGAGAGCAAGATGTATGTGTGGGGACCGGCTGTCATCGAGTGCAGGTCTGTCTTAGGTATCACGGCTTAACGTCATTGAAGTCTAGAGAGTGGACAACACGTTCGTCTTACTCAGAGCGGTGTCCGAATTCTATTTTCGACGTGATGCGTGCCACTTCCATTGTGGCCAACTACGATTCAATACAGAATGCACGAAACCTGAAAGACACCCTCACAGATACATAGAGAGTAGTGTTTGTCTGCGGAATAATGGGAGTGCAAGCGTCTGTGACATTGATATTGCTGTATGTAGCACAATTTATCATGGAGGGGGCGTAGCTCAGATGGTAGAGCGCTCGCTTAGCATGCGAGAGGTACTGGGATCGATACCCAGCGCCTCCAGAATTTTTAACACCCCTACATGCGCACCTTGCCATGCAAGTGGAGTAATTCACAGCCAGCAGATGTGTCTAGGCAGATACAAGAGAACGATTAGCATCCACAATTGGCAAGCGAGCTGTTATTCGTGCGCAGGAAGCACCCTCCTCCAACTCCTACACTTAATTTATAAACAGTACAAGTGTTCCCATAACATTCTTAAGCCTACGTCGGAAAGATCTGCCTTACGCCAGGTTCACGTAAATCCCACTGCACATTCCTATTCTTTGCGTGCAGTCGGCTGCTACTGGTGTTGCTAGTTGTGACTTCTGATAACAGATGCCGTAGCAATCAGTTCATGGAGTGATTTGTATGTTTTGCGATAGTCTGTCTCTGACAAGCAAGCACAGGTGACATAGGTGCGAACGCAGGAAGCTTGCAGCCCCTCGCTGCCTGCAGACACCGAGCAGCCACACTAGGAGGGCGGCCTAAGCCGTAGGCGAAATGTGCTCATTCGCTTTGGGGCGACGTCGAACTATAAATGAGGCTGTCACTAGCGTGAGCGTCGTGTAAAGTCGTAAAAGTCGGCTGCATGGGCGAGTGCCATGTTTGGGGAGCGTTTCGTAGTTTGCGCAGTGCAATGGAGACGTGGAAACTTGTTGTGGCCAAGTGTTTTGCAGTTGGACGACAAGAGTGGTACACAGTAGCAAAGAGCGAGGCACTGAGTTTGCATGAACAGTGGAGTGCAGAATGGGGCTCGAGATGTGCTTGTTACCTCAGGTGCTGTGTGATTGTCGACAAGGAGTGAAAACGGAGCAATTTGTGACCCCCCTTTCAATTTAAGACGTTAAAAACAGACGGAATTTGCATTCGTAATACCAGAGCATCGAAACTACTTGGAACTCTTGTGTATATGAACGTGTCCGCGCCTTTGTACTCTGGTCCCTTCAGCGCTACAAACCAACCAAGCATCGTGTCCGTGCACATCAGAGTCTCAAGGAATGGAGAATAGCGCAGTTTGGTCGCGGATGGGGGCGTAGCTCAGTTGGTAGAGCGTTCGCTTTGCATGTGAAAGGTCCCGGGTTCAAGCCCCGGCGCCTCCATGTTTTGTGGTCAGTGGATGCCAAGTGTTGATCGCGGCGAACCTAAAAGCACGCAAGATGTTGCAAAGCCAGCGTCACAGACTTGTATGATGCATACTGACGTAAGGAGAGCAAGATGTATGTGTGGGGACCGGCTGTCATCGAGTGCAGGTCTGTCTTAGGTATCACGGCTTAACGTCATTGAAGTCTAGAGAGTGGACAACACGTTCGTCTTACTCAGAGCGGTGTCCGAATTCTATTTTCGACGTGATGCGTGCCACTTCCATTGTGGCCAACTACGATTCAATACAGAATGCACGAAACCTGAAAGACACCCTCACAGATACATAGAGAGTAGTGTTTGTCTGCGGAATAATGGGAGTGCAAGCGTCTGTGACATTGATATTGCTGTATGTAGCACAATTTATCATGGAGGGGGCGTAGCTCAGATGGTAGAGCGCTCGCTTAGCATGCGAGAGGTACTGGGATCGATACCCAGCGCCTCCAGAATTTTTAACACCCCTACATGCGCACCTTGCCATGCAAGTGGAGTAATTCACAGCCAGCAGATGTGTCTAGGCAGATACAAGAGAACGATTAGCATCCACAATTGGCAAGCGAGCTGTTATTCGTGCGCAGGAAGCACCCTCCTCCAACTCCTACACTTAATTTATAAACAGTACAAGTGTTCCCATAACATTCTTAAGCCTACGTCGGAAAGATCTGCCTTACGCCAGGTTCACGTAAATCCCACTGCACATTCCTATTCTTTGCGTGCAGTCGGCTGCTACTGGTGTTGCTAGTTGTGACTTCTGATAACAGATGCCGTAGCAATCAGTTCATGGAGTGATTTGTATGTTTTGCGATAGTCTGTCTCTGACAAGCAAGCACAGGTGACATAGGTGCGAACGCAGGAAGCTTGCAGCCCCTCGCTGCCTGCAGACACCGAGCAGCCACACTAGGAGGGCGGCCTAAGCCGTAGGCGAAATGTGCTCATTCGCTTTGGGGCGACGTCGAACTATAAATGAGGCTGTCACTAGCGTGAGCGTCGTGTAAAGTCGTAAAAGTCGGCTGCATGGGCGAGTGCCATGTTTGGGGAGCGTTTCGTAGTTTGCGCAGTGCAATGGAGACGTGGAAACTTGTTGTGGCCAAGTGTTTTGCAGTTGGACGACAAGAGTGGTACACAGTAGCAAAGAGCGAGGCACTGAGTTTGCATGAACAGTGGAGTGCAGAATGGGGCTCGAGATGTGCTTGTTTCCTCAGGTGCTGTGTGATTGTCGACAAGGAGTGAAAACGGAGCAATTTGTGACCCCCCTTTCAATTTAAGACGTTAAAAACAGACGGAATTTGCATTCGTAATACCAGAGCATCGAAACTACTTGGAACTCTTGTGTATATGAACGTGTCCGCGCCTTTGTACTCTGGTCCCTTCAGCGCTACAAACCAACCAAGCATCGTGTCCGTGCACATCAGAGTCTCAAGGAATGGAGAATAGCGCAGTTTGGTCGCGGATGGGGGCGTAGCTCAGTTGGTAGAGCGTTCGCTTTGCATGTGAAAGGTCCCGGGTTCAAGCCCCGGCGCCTCCATGTTTTGTGGTCAGTGGATGCCAAGTGTTGATCGCGGCGAACCTAAAAGCACGCAAGATGTTGCAAAGCCAGCGTCACAGACTTGTATGATGCATACTGACGTAAGGAGAGCAAGATGTATGTGTGGGGACCGGCTGTCATCGAGTGCAGGTCTGTCTTAGGTATCACGGCTTAACGTCATTGAAGTCTAGAGAGTGGACAACACGTTCGTCTTACTCAGAGCGGTGCCCGAATTCTATTTTCGACGTGATGCGTGCCACTTCCATTGTGGCCAACTACGATTCAATACAGAATGCACGAAACCTGAAAGACACCCTCACAGATACATAGAGAGTAGTGTTTGTCTGCGGAATAATGGGAGTGCAAGCGTCTGTGACATTGATATTGCTGTATGTAGCACAATTTATCATGGAGGGGGCGTAGCTCAGATGGTAGAGCGCTCGCTTAGCATGCGAGAGGTACTGGGATCGATACCCAGCGCCTCCAGAATTTTTAACACCCCTACATGCGCACCTTGCCATGCAAGTGGAGTAATTCACAGCCAGCAGATGTGTCTAGGCAGATACAAGAGAACGATTAGCATCCACAATTGGCAAGCGAGCTGTTATTCGTGCGCAGGAAGCACCCTCCTCCAACTCCTACACTTAATTTATAAACAGTACAAGTGTTCCCATAACATTCTTAAGCCTACGTCGGAAAGATCTGCCTTACGCCAGGTTCACGTAAATCCCACTGCACATTCCTATTCTTTGCGTGCAGTCGGCTGCTACTGGTGTTGCTAGTTGTGACTTCTGATAACAGATGCCGTAGCAATCAGTTCATGGAGTGATTTGTATGTTTTGCGATAGTCTGTCTCTGACAAGCAAGCACAGGTGACATAGGTGCGAACGCAGGAAGCTTGCAGCCCCTCGCTGCCTGCAGACACCGAGCAGCCACACTAGGAGGGCGGCCTAAGCCGTAGGCGAAATGTGCTCATTCGCTTTGGGGCGACGTCGAACTATAAATGAGGCTGTCACTAGCATGAGCGTCGTGTAAAGTCGTAAAAGTCGGCTGCATGGGCGAGTGCCATGTTTGGGGAGCGTTTCGTAGTTTGCGCAGTGCAATGGAGACGTGGAAACTTGTTGTGGCCAAGTGTTTTGCAGTTGGACGACAAGAGTGGTACACAGTAGCAAAGAGCGAGGCACTGAGTTTGCATGAACAGTGGAGTGCAGAATGGGGCTCGAGATGTGCTTGTTTCCTCAGGTGCTGTGTGATTGTCGACAAGGAGTGAAAACGGAGCAATTTGTGACCCCCCTTTCAATTTAAGACGTTAAAAACAGACGGAATTTGCATTCGTAATACCAGAGCATCGAAACTACTTGGAACTCTTGTGTATATGAACGTGTCCGCGCCTTTGTACTCTGGTCCCTTCAGCGCTACAAACCAACCAAGCATCGTGTCCGTGCACATCAGAGTCTCAAGGAATGGAGAATAGCGCAGTTTGGTCGCGGATGGGGGCGTAGCTCAGTTGGTAGAGCGTTCGCTTTGCATGTGAAAGGTCCCGGGTTCAAGCCCCGGCGCCTCCATGTTTTGTGGTCAGTGGATGCCAAGTGTTGATCGCGGCGAACCTAAAAGCACGCAAGATGTTGCAAAGCCAGCGTCACAGACTTGTATGATGCATACTGACGTAAGGAGAGCAAGATGTATGTGTGGGGACCGGCTGTCATCGAGTGCAGGTCTGTCTTAGGTATCACGGCTTAACGTCATTGAAGTCTAGAGAGTGGACAACACGTTCGTCTTACTCAGAGCGGTGTCCGAATTCTATTTTCGACGTGATGCGTGCCACTTCCATTGTGGCCAACTACGATTCAATACAGAATGCACGAAACCTGAAAGACACCCTCACAGATACATAGAGAGTAGTGTTTGTCTGCGGAATAATGGGAGTGCAAGCGTCTGTGACATTGATATTGCTGTATGTAGCACAATTTATCATGGAGGGGGCGTAGCTCAGATGGTAGAGCGCTCGCTTAGCATGCGAGAGGTACTGGGATCGATACCCAGCGCCTCCAGAATTTTTAACACCCCTACATGCGCACCTTGCCATGCAAGTGGAGTAATTCACAGCCAGCAGATGTGTCTAGGCAGATACAAGAGAACGATTAGCATCCACAATTGGCAAGCGAGCTGTTATTCGTGCGCAGGAAGCACCCTCCTCCAACTCCTACACTTAATTTATAAACAGTACAAGTGTTCCCATAACATTCTTAAGCCTACGTCGGAAAGATCTGCCTTACGCCAGGTTCACGTAAATCCCACTGCACATTCCTATTCTTTGCGTGCAGTCGGCTGCTACTGGTGTTGCTAGTTGTGACTTCTGATAACAGATGCCGTAGCAATCAGTTCATGGAGTGATTTGTATGTTTTGCGATAGTCTGTCTCTGACAAGCAAGCACAGGTGACATAGGTGCGAACGCAGGAAGCTTGCAGCCCCTCGCTGCCTGCAGACACCGAGCAGCCACACTAGGAGGGCGGCCTAAGCCGTAGGCGAAATGTGCTCATTCGCTTAGGGGCGACGTCGAACTATAAATGAGGCTGTCACTAGCGTGAGCGTCGTGTAAAGTCGTAAAAGTCGGCTGCATGGGCGAGTGCCATGTTTGGGGAGCGTTTCGTAGTTTGCGCAGTGCAATGGAGACGTGGAAACTTGTTGTGGCCAAGTGTTTTGCAGTTGGACGACAAGAGTGGTACACAGTAGCAAAGAGCGAGGCACTGAGTTTGCATGAACAGTGGAGTGCAGAATGGGGCTCGAGATGTGCTTGTTTCCTCAGGTGCTGTGTGATTGTCGACAAGGAGTGAAAACGGAGCAATTTGTGACCCCCCTTTCAATTTAAGACGTTAAAAACAGACGGAATTTGCATTCGTAATACCAGAGCATCGAAACTACTTGGAACTCTTGTGTATATGAACGTGTCCGCGCCTTTGTACTCTGGTCCCTTCAGCGCTACAAACCAACCAAGCATCGTGTCCGTGCACATCAGAGTCTCAAGGAATGGAGAATAGCGCAGTTTGGTCGCGGATGGGGGCGTAGCTCAGTTGGTAGAGCGTTCGCTTTGCATGTGAAAGGTCCCGGGTTCAAGCCCCGGCGCCTCCACGTTTTGTGGTCAGTGGATGCCAAGTGTTGATCGCGGCGAACCTAAAAGCACGCAAGATGTTGCAAAGCCAGCGACACAGACTTGTATGATGCATACTGACGTAAGGAGAGCAAGATGTATGTGTGGGGACCGGCTGTCATCGAGTGCAGGTCTGTCTTAGGTATCACGGCTTAACGTCATTGAAGTCTAGAGAGTGGACAACACGTTCGTCTTACTCAGAGCGGTGTCCGAATTCTATTTTCGACGTGATGCGTGCCACTTCCATTGTGGCCAACTACGATTCAATACAGAATGCACGAAACCTGAAAGACACCCTCACAGATACATAGAGAGTAGTGTTTGTCTGCGGAATAATGGGAGTGCAAGCGTCTGTGACATTGATATTGCTGTATGTAGCACAATTTATCATGGAGGGGGCGTAGCTCAGATGGTAGAGCGCTCGCTTAGCATGCGAGAGGTACTGGGATCGATACCCAGCGCCTCCAGAATTTTTAACACCCCTACATGCGCACCTTGCCATGCAAGTGGAGTAATTCACAGCCAGCAGATGTGTCTAGGCAGATACAAGAGAACGATTAGCATCCACAATTGGCAAGCGAGCTGTTATTCGTGCGCAGGAAGCACCCTCCTCCAACTCCTACACTTAATTTATAAACAGTACAAGTGTTCCCATAACATTCTTAAGCCTACGTCGGAAAGATCTGCCTTACGCCAGGTTCACGTAAATCCCACTGCACATTCCTATTCTTTGCGTGCAGTCGGCTGCTACTGGTGTTGCTAGTTGTGACTTCTGATAACAGATGCCGTAGCAATCAGTTCATGGAGTGATTTGTATGTTTTGCGATAGTCTGTCTCTGACAAGCAAGCACAGGTGACATAGGTGCGAACGCAGGAAGCTTGCAGCCCCTCGCTGCCTGCAGACACCGAGCAGCCACACTAGGAGGGCGGCCTAAGCCGTAGGCGAAATGTGCTCATTCGCTTTGGGGCGACGTCGAACTATAAATGAGGCTGTCACTAGCATGAGCGTCGTGTAAAGTCGTAAAAGTCGGCTGCATGGGCGAGTGCCATGTTTGGGGAGCGTTTCGTAGTTTGCGCAGTGCAATGGAGACGTGGAAACTTGTTGTGGCCCAGTGTTTTGCAGTTGGACGACAAGAGTGGTACACAGTAGCAAAGAGCGAGGCACTGAGTTTGCATGAACAGTGGAGTGCAGAATGGGGCTCGAGATGTGCTTGTTACCTCAGGTGCTGTGTGATTGTCGACAAGGAGTGAAAACGGAGCAATTTGTGACCCCCCTTTCAATTTAAGACGTTAAAAACAGACGGAATTTGCATTCGTAATACCAGAGCATCGAAACTACTTGGAACTCTTGTGTATATGAACGTGTCCGCGCCTTTGTACTCTGGTCCCTTCAGCGCTACAAACCAACCAAGCATCGTGTCCGTGCACATCAGAGTCTCAAGGAATGGAGAATAGCGCAGTTTGGTCGCGGATGGGGGCGTAGCTCAGTTGGTAGAGCGTTCGCTTTGCATGTGAAAGGTCCCGGGTTCAAGCCCCGGCGCCTCCATGTTTTGTGGTCAGTGGATGCCAAGTGTTGATCGCGGCGAACCTAAAAGCACGCAAGATGTTGCAAAGCCAGCGTCACAGACTTGTATGATGCATACTGACGTAAGGAGTGCAAGATGTATGTGTGGGGACCGGCTGTCATCGAGTGCAGGTCTGTCTTAGGTATCACGGCTTAACGTCATTGAAGTCTAGAGAGTGGACAACACGTTCGTCTTACTCAGAGCGGTGTCCGAATTCTATTTTCGACGTGATGCGTGCCACTTCCATTGTGGCCAACTACGATTCAATACAGAATGCACGAAACCTGAAAGACACCCTCACAGATACATAGAGAGTAGTGTTTGTCTGCGGAATAATGGGAGTGCAAGCGTCTGTGACATTGATATTGCTGTATGTAGCACAATTTATCATGGAGGGGGCGTAGCTCAGATGGTAGAGCGCTCGCTTAGCATGCGAGAGGTACTGGGATCGATACCCAGCGCCTCCAGAATTTTTAACACCCCTACATGCGCACCTTGCCATGCAAGTGGAGTAATTCACAGCCAGCAGATGTGTCTAGGCAGATACAAGAGAACGATTAGCATCCACAATTGGCAAGCGAGCTGTTATTCGTGCGCAGGAAGCACCCTCCTCCAACTCCTACACTTAATTTACAAACAGTACAAGTGTTCCCATAAGATTCTTAAGCCTACGTCGGAAAGATCTGCCTTACGCCAGGTTCACGTAAATCCCACTGCACATTCCTATTCTTTGCGTGCAGTCGGCTGCTACTGGTGTTGCTAGTTGTGACTTCTGATAACAGATGCCGTAGCAATCAGTTCATGGAGTGATTTGTATGTTTTGCGATAGTCTGTCTCTGACAAGCAAGCACAGGTGACATAGGTGCGAACGCAGGAAGCTTGCAGCCCCTCGCTGCCTGCAGACACCGAGCAGCCACACTAGGAGGGCGGCCTAAGCCGTAGGCGAAATGTGCTCATTCGCTTTGGGGCGACGTCGAACTATAAATGAGGCTGTCACTAGCATGAGCGTCGTGTAAAGTCGTAAAAGTCGGCTGCATGGGCGAGTGCCATGTTTGGGGAGCGTTTCGTAGTTTGCGCAGTGCAATGGTGACGTGGAAACTTGTTGTGGCCCAGTGTTTTGCAGTTGGACGACAAGAGTGGTACACAGTAGCAAAGAGCGAGGCACTGAGTTTGCATGAACAGTGGAGTGCAGAATGGGGCTCGAGATGTGCTTGTTACCTCAGGTGCTGTGTGATTGTCGACAAGGAGTGAAAACGGAGCAATTTGTGACCCCCCTTTCAATTTAAGACGTTAAAAACAGACGGAATTTGCATTCGTAATACCAGAGCATCGAAACTACTTGGAACTCTTGTGTATATGAACGTGTCCGCGCCTTTGTACTCTGGTCCCTTCAGCGCTACAAACCAACCAAGCATCGTGTCCGTGCACATCAGAGTCTCAAGGAATGGAGAATAGCGCAGTTTGGTCGCGGATGGGGGCGTAGCTCAGTTGGTAGAGCGTTCGCTTTGCATGTGAAAGGTCCCGGGTTCAAGCCCCGGCGCCTCCATGTTTTGTGGTCAGTGGATGCCAAGTGTTGATCGCGGCGAACCTAAAAGCACGCAAGATGTTGCAAAGCCAGCGTCACAGACTTGTATGATGCATACTGACGTAAGGAGTGCAAGATGTATGTGTGGGGACCGGCTGTCATCGAGTGCAGGTCTGTCTTAGGTATCACGGCTTAACGTCATTGAAGTCTAGAGAGTGGACAACACGTTCGTCTTACTCAGAGCGGTGTCCGAATTCTATTTTCGACGTGATGCGTGCCACTTCCATTGTGGCCAACTACGATTCAATACAGAATGCACGAAACCTGAAAGACACCCTCACAGATACATAGAGAGTAGTGTTTGTCTGCGGAATAATGGGAGTGCAAGCGTCTGTGACATTGATATTGCTGTATGTAGCACAATTTATCATGGAGGGGGCGTAGCTCAGATGGTAGAGCGCTCGCTTAGCATGCGAGAGGTACTGGGATCGATACCCAGCGCCTCCAGAATTTTTAACACCCCTACATGCGCACCTTGCCATGCAAGTGGAGTAATTCACAGCCAGCAGATGTGTCTAGGCAGATACAAGAGAACGATTAGCATCCACAATTGGCAAGCGAGCTGTTATTCGTGCGCAGGAAGCACCCTCCTCCAACTCCTACACTTAATTTACAAACAGTACAAGTGTTCCCATAAGATTCTTAAGCCTACGTCGGAAAGATCTGCCTTACGCCAGGTTCACGTAAATCCCACTGCACATTCCTATTCTTTGCGTGCAGTCGGCTGCTACTGGTGTTGCTAGTTGTGACTTCTGATAACAGATGCCGTAGCAATCAGTTCATGGAGTGATTTGTATGTTTTGCGATAGTCTGTCTCTGACAAGCAAGCACAGGTGACATAGGTGCGAACGCAGGAAGCTTGCAGCCCCTCGCTGCCTGCAGACACCGAGCAGCCACACTAGGAGGGCGGCCTAAGCCGTAGGCGAAATGTGCTCATTCGCTTTGGGGCGACGTCGAACTATAAATGAGGCTGTCACTAGCATGAGCGTCGTGTAAAGTCGTAAAAGTCGGCTGCATGGGCGAGTGCCATGTTTGGGGAGCGTTTCGTAGTTTGCGCAGTGCAATGGAGACGTGGAAACTTGTTGTGGCCCAGTGTTTTGCAGTTGGACGACAAGAGTGGTACACAGTAGCAAAGAGCGAGGCACTGAGTTTGCATGAACAGTGGAGTGCAGAATGGGGCTCGAGATGTGCTTGTTACCTCAGGTGCTGTGTGATTGTCGACAAGGAGTGAAAACGGAGCAATTTGTGATCCCCCTTTCAATTTAAGACGTTAAAAACAGACGGAATTTGCATTCGTAATACCAGAGCATCGAAACTACTTGGAACTCTTGTGTATATGAACGTGTCCGCGCCTTTGTACTCTGGTCCCTTCAGCGCTACAAACCAACCAAGCATCGTGTCCGTGCACATCAGAGTCTCAAGGAATGGAGAATAGCGCAGTTTGGTCGCGGATGGGGGCGTAGCTCAGTTGGTAGAGCGTTCGCTTTGCATGTGAAAGGTCCCGGGTTCAAGCCCCGGCGCCTCCATGTTTTGTGGTCAGTGGATGCCAAGTGTTGATCGCGGCGAACCTAAAAGCACGCAAGATGTTGCAAAGCCAGCGTCACAGACTTGTATGATGCATACTGACGTAAGGAGTGCAAGATGTATGTGTGGGGACCGGCTGTCATCGAGTGCAGGTCTGTCTTAGGTATCACGGCTTAACGTCATTGAAGTCTAGAGAGTGGACAACACGTTCGTCTTACTCAGAGCGGTGTCCGAATTCTATTTTCGACGTGATGCGTGCCACTTCCATTGTGGCCAACTACGATTCAATACAGAATGCACGAAACCTGAAAGACACCCTCACAGATACATAGAGAGTAGTGTTTGTCTGCGGAATAATGGGAGTGCAAGCGTCTGTGACATTGATATTGCTGTATGTAGCACAATTTATCATGGAGGGGGCGTAGCTCAGATGGTAGAGCGCTCGCTTAGCATGCGAGAGGTACTGGGATCGATACCCAGCGCCTCCAGAATTTTTAACACCCCTACATGCGCACCTTGCCATGCAAGTGGAGTAATTCACAGCCAGCAGATGTGTCTAGGCAGATACAAGAGAACGATTAGCATCCACAATTGGCAAGCGAGCTGTTATTCGTGCGCAGGAAGCACCCTCCTCCAACTCCTACACTTAATTTACAAACAGTACAAGTGTTCCCATAACATTCTTAAGCCTACGTCGGAAAGATCTGCCTTACGCCAGGTTCACGTAAATCCCACTGCACATTCCTATTCTTTGCGTGCAGTCGGCTGCTACTGGTGTTGCTAGTTGTGACTTCTGATAACAGATGCCGTAGCAATCAGTTCATGGAGTGATTTGTATGTTTTGCGATAGTCTGTCTCTGACAAGCAAGCACAGGTGACATAGGTGCGAACGCAGGAAGCTTGCAGCCCCTCGCTGCCTGCAGACACCGAGCAGCCACACTAGGAGGGCGGCCTAAGCCGTAGGCGAAATGTGCTCATTCGCTTTGGGGCGACGTCGAACTATAAATGAGGCTGTCACTAGCGTGAGCGTTGCGTGAGCGTCGTGTAAAGTCGTAAAAGTCGGCTGCATGGGCGAGTGCCATGTTTGGGGAGCGTTTCGTAGTTTGCGCAGTGCAATGGAGACGTGGAAACTTGTTGTGGCCCAGTGTTTTGCAGTTGGACGACAAGAGTGGTACACAGTAGCAAAGAGCGAGGCACTGAGTTTGCATGAACAGTGGAGTGCAGAATGGGGCTCGAGATGTGCTTGTTACCTCAGGTGCTGTGTGATTGTCGACAAGGAGTGAAAACGGAGCAATTTGTGACCCCCCTTTCAATTTAAGACGTTAAAAACAGACGGAATTTGCATTCGTAATACCAGAGCATCGAAACTACTTGGAACTCTTGTGTATATGAACGTGTCCGCGCCTTTGTACTCTGGTCCCTTCAGCGCTACAAACCAACCAAGCATCGTGTCCGTGCACATCAGAGTCTCAAGGAATGGAGAATAGCGCAGTTTGGTCGCGGATGGGGGCGTAGCTCAGTTGGTAGAGCGTTCGCTTTGCATGTGAAAGGTCCCGGGTTCAAGCCCCGGCGCCTCCATGTTTTGTGGTCAGTGGATGCCAAGTGTTGATCGCGGCGAACCTAAAAGCACGCAAGATGTTGCAAAGCCAGCGTCACAGACTTGTATGATGCATACTGACGTAAGGAGAGCAAGATGTATGTGTGGGGACCGGCTGTCATCGAGTGCAGGTCTGTCTTAGGTATCACGGCTTAACGTCATTGAAGTCTAGAGAGTGGACAACACGTTCGTCTTACTCAGAGCGGTGTCCGAATTCTATTTTCGACGTGATGCGTGCCACTTCCATTGTGGCCAACTACGATTCAATACAGAATGCACGAAACCTCAAAGACACCCTCACAGATACATAGAGAGTAGTGTTTGTCTGCGGAATAATGGGAGTGCAAGCGTCTGTGACATTGATATTGCTGTATGTAGCACAATTTATCATGGAGGGGGCGTAGCTCAGATGGTAGAGCGCTCGCTTAGCATGCGAGAGGTACTGGGATCGATACCCAGCGCCTCCAGAATTTTTAACACCCCTACATGCGCACCTTGCCATGCAAGTGGAGTAATTCACAGCCAGCAGATGTGTCTAGGCAGATACAAGAGAACGATTAGCATCCACAATTGGCAAGCGAGCTGTTATTCGTGCGCAGGAAGCACCCTCCTCCAACTCCTACACTTAATTTATAAACAGTACAAGTGTTCCCATAACATTCTTAAGCCTACGTCGGAAAGATCTGCCTTACGCCAGGTTCACGTAAATCCCACTGCACATTCCTATTCTTTGCGTGCAGTCGGCTGCTACTGGTGTTGCTAGTTGTGACTTCTGATAACAGATGCCGTAGCAATCAGTTCATGGAGTGATTTGTATGTTTTGCGATAGTCTGTCTCTGACAAGCAAGCACAGGTGACATAGGTGCGAACGCAGGAAGCTTGCAGCCCCTCGCTGCCTGCAGACACCGAGCAGCCACACTAGGAGGGCGGCCTAAGCCGTAGGCGAAATGTGCTCATTCGCTTTGGGGCGACGTCGAACTATAAATGAGGCTGTCACTAGCGTGAGCGTCGTGTAAAGTCGTAAAAGTCGGCTGCATGGGCGAGTGCCATGTTTGGGGAGCGTTTCGTAGTTTGCGCAGTGCAATGGAGACGTGGAAACTTGTTGTGGCCAAGTGTTTTGCAGTTGGACGACAAGAGTGGTACACAGTAGCAAAGAGCGAGGCACTGAGTTTGCATGAACAGTGGAGTGCAGAATGGGGCTCGAGATGTGCTTGTTTCCTCAGGTGCTGTGTGATTGTCGACAAGGAGTGAAAACGGAGCAATTTGTGACCCCCCTTTCAATTTAAGACGTTAAAAACAGACGGAATTTGCATTCGTAATACCAGAGCATCGAAACTACTTGGAACTCTTGTGTATATGAACGTGTCCGCGCCTTTGTACTCTGGTCCCTTCAGCGCTACAAACCAACCAAGCATCGTGTCCGTGCACATCAGAGTCTCAAGGAATGGAGAATAGCGCAGTTTGGTCGCGGATGGGGGCGTAGCTCAGTTGGTAGAGCGTTCGCTTTGCATGTGAAAGGTCCCAGGTTCAAGCCCCGGCGCCTCCATGTTTTGTGGTCAGTGGATGCCAAGTGTTGATCGCGGCGAACCTAAAAGCACGCAAGATGTTGCAAAGCCAGCGTCACAGACTTGTATGATGCATACTGACGTAAGGAGAGCAAGATGTATGTGTGGGGACCGGCTGTCATCGAGTGCAGGTCTGTCTTAGGTATCACGGCTTAACGTCATTGAAGTCTAGAGAGTGGACAACACGTTCGTCTTACTCAGAGCGGTGTCCGAATTCTATTTTCGACGTGATGCGTGCCACTTCCATTGTGGCCAACTACGATTCAATACAGAATGCACGAAACCTGAAAGACACCCTCACAGATACATAGAGAGTAGTGTTTGTCTGCGGAATAATGGGAGTGCAAGCGTCTGTGACATTGATATTGCTGTATGTAGCACAATTTATCATGGAGGGGGCGTAGCTCAGATGGTAGAGCGCTCGCTTAGCATGCGAGAGGTACTGGGATCGATACCCAGCGCCTCCAGAATTTTTAACACCCCTACATGCGCACCTTGCCATGCAAGTGGAGTAATTCACAGCCAGCAGATGTGTCTAGGCAGATACAAGAGAACGATTAGCATCCACAATTGGCAAGCGAGCTGTTATTCGTGCGCAGGAAGCACCCTCCTCCAACTCCTACACTTAATTTATAAACAGTACAAGTGTTCCCATAACATTCTTAAGCCTACGTCGGAAAGATCTGCCTTACGCCAGGTTCACGTAAATCCCACTGCACATTCCTATTCTTTGCGTGCAGTCGGCTGCTACTGGTGTTGCTAGTTGTGACTTCTGATAACAGATGCCGTAGCAATCAGTTCATGGAGTGATTTGTATGTTTTGCGATAGTCTGTCTCTGACAAGCAAGCACAGGTGACATAGGTGCGAACGCAGGAAGCTTGCAGCCCCTCGCTGCCTGCAGACACCGAGCAGCCACACTAGGAGGGCGGCCTAAGCCGTAGGCGAAATGTGCTCATTCGCTTTGGGGCGACGTCGAACTATAAATGAGGCTGTCACTAGCGTGAGCGTCGTGTAAAGTCGTAAAAGTCGGCTGCATGGGCGAGTGCCATGTTTGGGGAGCGTTTCGTAGTTTGCGCAGTGCAATGGAGACGTGGAAACTTGTTGTGGCCAAGTGTTTTGCAGTTGGACGACAAGAGTGGTACACAGTAGCAAAGAGCGAGGCACTGAGTTTGCATGAACAGTGGAGTGCAGAATGGGGCTCGAGATGTGCTTGTTTCCTCAGGTGCTGTGTGATTGTCGACAAGGAGTGAAAACGGAGCAATTTGTGACCCCCCTTTCAATTTAAGACGTTAAAAACAGACGGAATTTGCATTCGTAATACCAGAGCATCGAAACTACTTGGAACTCTTGTGTATATGAACGTGTCCGCGCCTTTGTACTCTGGTCCCTTCAGCGCTACAAACCAACCAAGCATCGTGTCCGTGCACATCAGAGTCTCAAGGAATGGAGAATAGCGCAGTTTGGTCGCGGATGGGGGCGTAGCTCAGTTGGTAGAGCGTTCGCTTTGCATGTGAAAGGTCCCGGGTTCAAGCCCCGGCGCCTCCATGTTTTGTGGTCAGTGGATGCCAAGTGTTGATCGCGGCGAACCTAAAAGCACGCAAGATGTTGCAAAGCCAGCGTCACAGACTTGTATGATGCATACTGACGTAAGGAGAGCAAGATGTATGTGTGGGGACCGGCTGTCATCGAGTGCAGGTCTGTCTTAGGTATCACGGCTTAACGTCATTGAAGTCTAGAGAGTGGACAACACGTTCGTCTTACTCAGAGCGGTGTCCGAATTCTATTTTCGACGTGATGCGTGCCACTTCCATTGTGGCCAACTACGATTCAATACAGAATGCACGAAACCTGAAAGACACCCTCACAGATACATAGAGAGTAGTGTTTGTCTGCGGAATAATGGGAGTGCAAGCGTCTGTGACATTGATATTGCTGTATGTAGCACAATTTATCATGGAGGGGGCGTAGCTCAGATGGTAGAGCGCTCGCTTAGCATGCGAGAGGTACTGGGATCGATACCCAGCGCCTCCATAATTTTTAACACCCCTACATGCGCACCTTGCCATGCAAGTGGAGTAATTCACAGCCAGCAGATGTGTCTAGGCAGATACAAGAGAACGATTAGCATCCACAATTGGCAAGCGAGCTGTTATTCGTGCGCAGGAAGCACCCTCCTCCAACTCCTACACTTAATTTATAAACAGTACAAGTGTTCCCATAACATTCTTAAGCCTACGTCGGAAAGATCTGCCTTACGCCAAGTTCACGTAAATCCCACTGCACATTCCTATTCTTTGCGTGCAGTCGGCTGCTACTGGTGTTGCTAGTTGTGACTTCTGATAACAGATGCCGTAGCAATCAGTTCATGGAGTGATTTGTATGTTTTGCGATAGTCTGTCTCTGACAAGCAAGCACAGGTGACATAGGTGCGAACGCAGGAAGCTTGCAGCCCCTCGCTGCCTGCAGACACCGAGCAGCCACACTAGGAGGGCGGCCTAAGCCGTAGGCGAAATGTGCTCATTCGCTTTGGGGCGACGTCGAACTATAAATGAGGCTGTCACTAGCGTGAGCGTCGTGTAAAGTCGTAAAAGTCGGCTGCATGGGCGAGTGCCATGTTTGGGGAGCGTTTCGTAGTTTGCGCAGTGCAATGGAGACGTGGAAACTTGTTGTGGCCAAGTGTTTTGCAGTTGGACGACAAGAGTGGTACACAGTAGCAAAGAGCGAGGCACTGAGTTTGCATGAACAGTGGAGTGCAGAATGGGGCTCGAGATGTGCTTGTTACCTCAGGTGCTGTGTGATTGTCGACAAGGAGTGAAAACGGAGCAATTTGTGACCCCCCTTTCAATTTAAGACGTTAAAAACAGACGGAATTTGCATTCGTAATACCAGAGCATCGAAACTACTTGGAACTCTTGTGTATATGAACGTGTCCGCGCCTTTGTACTCTGGTCCCTTCAGCGCTACAAACCAACCAAGCATCGTGTCCGTGCACATCAGAGTCTCAAGGAATGGAGAATAGCGCAGTTTGGTCGCGGATGGGGGCGTAGCTCAGTTGGTAGAGCGTTCGCTTCGCATGTGAAAGGTCCCGGGTTCAAGCCCCGGCGCCTCCATGTTTTGTGGTCAGTGGATGCCAAGTGTTGATCGCGGCGAACCTAAAAGCACGCAAGATGTTGCAAAGCCAGCGTCACAGACTTGTATGATGCATACTGACGTAAGGAGAGCAAGATGTATGTGTGGGGACCGGCTGTCATCGAGTGCAGGTCTGTCTTAGGTATCACGGCTTAACGTCATTGAAGTCTAGAGAGTGGACAACACGTTCGTCTTACTCAGAGCGGTGTCCGAATTCTATTTTCGACGTGATGCGTGCCACTTCCATTGTGGCCAACTACGATTCAATACAGAATGCACGAAACCTGAAAGACACCCTCACAGATACATAGAGAGTAGTGTTTGTCTGCGGAATAATGGGAGTGCAAGCGTCTGTGACATTGATATTGCTGTATGTAGCACAATTTATCATGGAGGGGGCGTAGCTCAGATGGTAGAGCGCTCGCTTAGCATGCGAGAGGTACTGGGATCGATACCCAGCGCCTCCAGAATTTTTAACACCCCTACATGCGCACCTTGCCATGCAAGTGGAGTAATTCACAGCCAGCAGATGTGTCTAGGCAGATACAAGAGAACGATTAGCATCCACAATTGGCAAGCGAGCTGTTATTCGTGCGCAGGAAGCACCCTCCTCCAACTCCTACACTTAATTTACAAACAGTACAAGTGTTCCCATAACATTCTTAAGCCTACGTCGGAAAGATCTGCCTTACGCCAGGTTCACGTAAATCCCACTGCACATTCCTATTCTTTGCGTGCAGTCGGCTGCTACTGGTGTTGCTAGTTGTGACTTCTGATAACAGATGCCGTAGCAATCAGTTCATGGAGTGATTTGTATGTTTTGCGATAGTCTGTCTCTGACAAGCAAGCACAGGTGACATAGGTGCGAACGCAGGAAGCTTGCAGCCCCTCGCTGCCTGCAGACACCGAGCAGCCACACTAGGAGGGCGGCCTAAGCCGTAGGCGAAATGTGCTCATTCGCTTTGGGGCGACGTCGAACTATAAATGAGGCTGTCACTAGCGTGAGCGTCGTGTAAAGTCGTAAAAGTCGGCTGCATGGGCGAGTGCCATGTTTGGGGAGCGTTTCGTAGTTTGCGCAGTGCAATGGAGACGTGGAAACTTGTTGTGGCCCAGTGTTTTGCAGTTGGACGACAAGAGTGGTACACAGTAGCAAAGAGCGAGGCACTGAGTTTGCATGAACAGTGGAGTGCAGAATGGGGCTCGAGATGTGCTTGTTACCTCAGGTGCTGTGTGATTGTCGACAAGGAGTGAAAACGGAGCAATTTGTGACCCCCCTTTCAATTTAAGACGTTAAAAACAGACGGAATTTGCATTCGTAATACCAGAGCATCGAAACTACTTGGAACTCTTGTGTATATGAACGTGTCCGCGCCTTTGTACTCTGGTCCCTTCAGCGCTACAAACCAACCAAGCATCGTGTCCGTGCACATCAGAGTCTCAAGGAATGGAGAATAGCGCAGTTTGGTCCCGGATGGGGGCGTAGCTCAGTTGGTAGAGCGTTCGCTTCGCATGTGAAAGGTCCCGGGTTCAAGCCCCGGCGCCTCCATGTTTTGTGGTCAGTGGATGCCAAGTGTTGATCGCGGCGAACCTAAAAGCACGCAAGATGTTGCAAAGCCAGCGTCACAGACTTGTATGATGCATACTGACGTAAGGAGAGCAAGATGTATGTGTGGGGACCGGCTGTCATCGAGTGCAGGTCTCTCTTAGGTATCACGGCTTAACGTCATTGAAGTCTAGAGAGTGGACAACACGTTCGTCTTACTCAGAGCGGTGTCCGAATTCTATTTTCGACGTGATGCGTGCCACTTCCATTGTGGCCAACTACGATTCAATACAGAATGCACGAAACCTGAAAGACACCCTCACAGATACATAGAGAGTAGTGTTTGTCTGCGGAATAATGGGAGTGCAAGCGTCTGTTACATTGATATTGCTGTATGTAGCACAATTTATCATGGAGGGGGCGTAGCTCAGATGGTAGAGCGCTCGCTTAGCATGCGAGAGGTACTGGGATCGATACCCAGCGCCTCCAGAATTTTTAACACCCCTACATGCGCACCTTGCCATGCAAGTGGAGTAATTCACAGCCAGCAGATGTGTCTAGGCAGATACAAGAGAACGATTAGCATCCACAATTGGCAAGCGAGCTGTTATTCGTGCGCAGGAAGCACCCTCCTCCAACTCCTACACTTAATTTATAAACAGTACAAGTGTTCCCATAACATTCTTAAGCCTACGTCGGAAAGATCTGCCTTACGCCAGGTTCACGTAAATCCCACTGCACATTCCTATTCTTTGCGTGCAGTCGGCTGCTACTGGTGTTGCTAGTTGTGACTTCTGATAACAGATGCCGTAGCAATCAGTTCATGGAGTGATTTGTATGTTTTGCGATAGTCTGTCTCTGACAAGCAAGCACAGGTGACATAGGTGCGAACGCAGGAAGCTTGCAGCCCCTCGCTGCCTGCAGACACCGAGCAGCCACACTAGGAGGGCGGCCTAAGCCGTAGGCGAAATGTGCTCATTCGCTTTGGGGCGACGTCGAACTATAAATGAGGCTGTCACTAGCGTGAGCGTCGTGTAAAGTCGTAAAAGTCGGCTGCATGGGCGAGTGCCATGTTTGGGGAGCGTTTCGTAGTTTGCGCAGTGCAATGGAGACGTGGAAACTTGTTGTGGCCAAGTGTTTTGCAGTTGGACGACAAGAGTGGTACACAGTAGCAAAGAGCGAGGCACTGAGTTTGCATGAACAGTGGAGTGCAGAATGGGGCTCGAGATGTGCTTGTTACCTCAGGTGCTGTGTGATTGTCGACAAGGAGTGAAAACGGAGCAATTTGTGACCCCCCTTTCAATTTAAGACGTTAAAAACAGACGGAATTTGCATTCGTAATACCAGAGCATCGAAACTACTTGGAACTCTTGTGTATATGAACGTGTCCGCGCCTTTGTACTCTGGTCCCTTCAGCGCTACAAACCAACCAAGCATCGTGTCCGTGCACATCAGAGTCTCAAGGAATGGAGAATAGCGCAGTTTGGTCGCGGATGGGGGCGTAGCTCAGTTGGTAGAGCGTTCGCTTCGCATGTGAAAGGTCCCGGGTTCAAGCCCCGGCGCCTCCATGTTTTGTGGTCAGTGGATGCCAAGTGTTGATCGCGGCGAACCTAAAAGCACGCAAGATGTTGCAAAGCCAGCGTCACAGACTTGTATGATGCATACTGACGTAAGGAGAGCAAGATGTATGTGTGGGGACCGGCTGTCATCGAGTGCAGGTCTGTCTTAGGTATCACGGCTTAACGTCATTGAAGTCTAGAGAGTGGACAACACGTTCGTCTTACTCAGAGCGGTGTCCGAATTCTATTTTCGACGTGATGCGTGCCACTTCCATTGTGGCCAACTACGATTCAATACAGAATGCACGAAACCTGAAAGACACCCTCACAGATACATAGAGAGTAGTGTTTGTCTGCGGAATAATGGGAGTGCAAGCGTCTGTGACATTGATATTGCTGTATGTAGCACAATTTATCATGGAGGGGGCGTAGCTCAGATGGTAGAGCGCTCGCTTAGCATGCGAGAGGTACTGGGATCGATACCCAGCGCCTCCAGAATTTTTAACACCCCTACATGCGCACCTTGCCATGCAAGTGGAGTAATTCACAGCCAGCAGATGTGTCTAGGCAGATACAAGAGAACGATTAGCATCCACAATTGGCAAGCGAGCTGTTATTCGTGCGCAGGAAGCACCCTCCTCCAACTCCTACACTTAATTTACAAACAGTACAAGTGTTCCCATAACATTCTTAAGCCTACGTCGGAAAGATCTGCCTTACGCCAGGTTCACGTAAATCCCACTGCACATTCCTATTCTTTGCGTGCAGTCGGCTGCTACTGGTGTTGCTAGTTGTGACTTCTGATAACAGATGCCGTAGCAATCAGTTCATGGAGTGATTTGTATGTTTTGCGATAGTCTGTCTCTGACAAGCAAGCACAGGTGACATAGGTGCGAACGCAGGAAGCTTGCAGCCCCTCGCTGCCTGCAGACACCGAGCAGCCACACTAGGAGGGCGGCCTAAGCCGTAGGCGAAATGTGCTCATTCGCTTTGGGGCGACGTCGAACTATAAATGAGGCTGTCACTAGCGTGAGCGTCGTGTAAAGTCGTAAAAGTCGGCTGCATGGGCGAGTGCCATGTTTGGGGAGCGTTTCGTAGTTTGCGCAGTGCAATGGAGACGTGGAAACTTGTTGTGGCCCAGTGTTTTGCAGTTGGACGACAAGAGTGGTACACAGTAGCAAAGAGCGAGGCACTGAGTTTGCATGAACAGTGGAGTGCAGAATGGGGCTCGAGATGTGCTTGTTACCTCAGGTGCTGTGTGATTGTCGACAAGGAGTGAAAACGGAGCAATTTGTGACCCCCCTTTCAATTTAAGACGTTAAAAACAGACGGAATTTGCATTCGTAATACCAGAGCATCGAAACTACTTGGAACTCTTGTGTATATGAACGTGTCCGCGCCTTTGTACTCTGGTCCCTTCAGCGCTACAAACCAACCAAGCATCGTGTCCGTGCACATCAGAGTCTCAAGGAATGGAGAATAGCGCAGTTTGGTCCCGGATGGGGGCGTAACTCAGTTGGTAGAGCGTTCGCTTCGCATGTGAAAGGTCCCGGGTTCAAGCCCCGGCGCCTCCATGTTTTGTGGTCAGTGGATGCCAAGTGTTGATCGCGGCGAACCTAAAAGCACGCAAGATGTTGCAAAGCCAGCGTCACAGACTTGTATGATGCATACTGACGTAAGGAGAGCAAGATGTATGTGTGGGGACCGGCTGTCATCGAGTGCAGGTCTGTCTTAGGTATCACGGCTTAACGTCATTGAAGTCTAGAGAGTGGACAACACGTTCGTCTTACTCAGAGCGGTGTCCGAATTCTATTTTCGACGTGATGCGTGCCACTTCCATTGTGGCCAACTACGATTCAATACAGAATGCACGAAACCTGAAAGACACCCTCACAGATACATAGAGAGTAGTGTTTGTCTGCGGAATAATGGGAGTGCAAGCGTCTGTGACATTGATATTGCTGTATGTAGCACAATTTATCATGGAGGGGGCGTAGCTCAGATGGTAGAGCGCTCGCTTAGCATGCGAGAGGTACTGGGATCGATACCCAGCGCCTCCAGAATTTTTAACACCCCTACATGCGCACCTTGCCATGCAAGTGGAGTAATTCACAGCCAGCAGATGTGTCTAGGCAGATACAAGAGAACGATTAGCATCCACAATTGGCAAGCGAGCTGTTATTCGTGCGCAGGAAGCACCCTCCTCCAACTCCTACACTTAATTTATAAACAGTACAAGTGTTCCCATAACATTCTTAAGCCTACGTCGGAAAGATCTGCCTTACGCCAGGTTCACGTAAATCCCACTGCACATTCCTATTCTTTGCGTGCAGTCGGCTGCTACTGGTGTTGCTAGTTGTGACTTCTGATAACAGATGCCGTAGCAATCAGTTCATGGAGTGATTTGTATGTTTTGCGATAGTCTGTCTCTGACAAGCAAGCACAGGTGACATAGGTGCGAACGCAGGAAGCTTGCAGCCCCTCGCTGCCTGCAGACACCGAGCAGCCACACTAGGAGGGCGGCCTAAGCCGTAGGCGAAATGTGCTCATTCGCTTTGGGGCGACGTCGAACTATAAATGAGGCTGTCACTAGCGTGAGCGTCGTGTAAAGTCGTAAAAGTCGGCTGCATGGGCGAGTGCCATGTTTGGGGAGCGTTTCGTAGTTTGCGCAGTGCAATGGAGACGTGGAAACTTGTTGTGGCCAAGTGTTTTGCAGTTGGACGACAAGAGTGGTACACAGTAGCAAAGAGCGAGGCACTGAGTTTGCATGAACAGTGGAGTGCAGAATGGGGCTCGAGATGTGCTTGTTACCTCAGGTGCTGTGTGATTGTCGACAAGGAGTGAAAACGGAGCAATTTGTGACCCCCCTTTCAATTTAAGACGTTAAAAACAGACGGAATTTGCATTCGTAATACCAGAGCATCGAAACTACTTGGAACTCTTGTGTATATGAACGTGTCCGCGCCTTTGTACTCTGGTCCCTTCAGCGCTACAAACCAACCAAGCATCGTGTCCGTGCACATCAGAGTCTCAAGGAATGGAGAATAGCGCAGTTTGGTCGCGGATGGGGGCGTAGCTCAGTTGGTAGAGCGTTCGCTTCGCATGTGAAAGGTCCCGGGTTCAAGCCCCGGCGCCTCCATGTTTTGTGGTCAGTGGATGCCAAGTGTTGATCGCGGCGAACCTAAAAGCACGCAAGATGTTGCAAAGCCAGCGTCACAGACTTGTATGATGCATACTGACGTAAGGAGAGCAAGATGTATGTGTGGGGACCGGCTGTCATCGAGTGCAGGTCTGTCTTAGGTATCACGGCTTAACGTCATTGAAGTCTAGAGAGTGGACAACACGTTCGTCTTACTCAGAGCGGTGTCCGAATTCTATTTTCGACGTGATGCGTGCCACTTCCATTGTGGCCAACTACGATTCAATACAGAATGCACGAAACCTGAAAGACACCCTCACAGATACATAGAGAGTAGTGTTTGTCTGCGGAATAATGGGAGTGCAAGCGTCTGTGACATTGATATTGCTGTATGTAGCACAATTTATCATGGAGGGGGCGTAGCTCAGATGGTAGAGCGCTCGCTTAGCATGCGAGAGGTACTGGGATCGATACCCAGCGCCTCCAGAATTTTTAACACCCCTACATGCGCACCTTGCCATGCAAGTGGAGTAATTCACAGCCAGCAGATGTGTCTAGGCAGATACAAGAGAACGATTAGCATCCACAATTGGCAAGCGAGCTGTTATTCGTGCGCAGGAAGCACCCTCCTCCAACTCCTACACTTAATTTACAAACAGTACAAGTGTTCCCATAACATTCTTAAGCCTACGTCGGAAAGATCTGCCTTACGCCAGGTTCACGTAAATCCCACTGCACATTCCTATTCTTTGCGTGCAGTCGGCTGCTACTGGTGTTGCTAGTTGTGACTTCTGATAACAGATGCCGTAGCAATCAGTTCATGGAGTGATTTGTATGTTTTGCGATAGTCTGTCTCTGACAAGCAAGCACAGGTGACATAGGTGCGAACGCAGGAAGCTTGCAGCCCCTCGCTGCCTGCAGACACCGAGCAGCCACACTAGGAGGGCGGCCTAAGCCGTAGGCGAAATGTGCTCATTCGCTTTGGGGCGACGTCGAACTATAAATGAGGCTGTCACTAGCGTGAGCGTTGCGTGAGCGTCGTGTAAAGTCGTAAAAGTCGGCTGCATGGGCGAGTGCCATGTTTGGGGAGCGTTTCGTAGTTTGCGCAGTGCAATGGAGACGTGGAAACTTGTTGTGGCCCAGTGTTTTGCAGTTGGACGACAAGAGTGGTACACAGTAGCAAAGAGCGAGGCACTGAGTTTGCATGAACAGTGGAGTGCAGAATGGGGCTCGAGATGTGCTTGTTACCTCAGGTGCTGTGTGATTGTCGACAAGGAGTGAAAACGGAGCAATTTGTGACCCCCCTTTCAATTTAAGACGTTAAAAACAGACGGAATTTGCATTCGTAATACCAGAGCATCGAAACTACTTGGAACTCTTGTGTATATGAACGTGTCCGCGCCTTTGTACTCTGGTCCCTTCAGCGCTACAAACCAACCAAGCATCGTGTCCGTGCACATCAGAGTCTCAAGGAATGGAGAATAGCGCAGTTTGGTCGCGGATGGGGGCGTAGCTCAGTTGGTAGAGCGTTCGCTTTGCATGTGAAAGGTCCCGGGTTCAAGCCCCGGCGCCTCCATGTTTTGTGGTCAGTGGATGCCAAGTGTTGATCGCGGCGAACCTAAAAGCACGCAAGATGTTGCAAAGCCAGCGTCACAGACTTGTATGATGCATACTGACGTAAGGAGAGCAAGATGTATGTGTGGGGACCGGCTGTCATCGAGTGCAGGTCTGTCTTAGGTATCACGGCTTAACGTCATTGAAGTCTAGAGAGTGGACAACACGTTCGTCTTACTCAGAGCGGTGTCCGAATTCTATTTTCGACGTGATGCGTGCCACTTCCATTGTGGCCAACTACGATTCAATACAGAATGCACGAAACCTGAAAGACACCCTCACAGATACATAGAGAGTAGTGTTTGTCTGCGGAATAATGGGAGTGCAAGCGTCTGTTACATTGATATTGCTGTATGTAGCACAATTTATCATGGAGGGGGCGTAGCTCAGGTGGTAGAGCGCTCGCTTAGCATGCGAGAGGTACTGGGATCGATACCCAGCGCCTCCAGAATTTTTAACACCCCTACATGCGCACCTTGCCATGCAAGTGGAGTAATTCACAGCCAGCAGATGTGTCTAGGCAGATACAAGAGAACGATTAGCATCCACAATTGGCAAGCGAGCTGTTATTCGTGCGCAGGAAGCACCCTCCTCCAACTCCTACACTTAATTTACAAACAGTACAAGTGTTCCCATAACATTCTTAAGCCTACGTCGGAAAGATCTGCCTTACGCCGGGTTCACGTAAATCCCACTGCACATTCCTATTCTTTGCGTGCAGTCGGCTGCTACTGGTGTTGCTAGTTGTGACTTCTGATAACAGATGCCGTAGCAATCAGTTCATGGAGTGATTTGTATGTTTTGCGATAGTCTGTCTCTGACAAGCAAGCACAGGTGACATAGGTGCGAACGCAGGAAGCTTGCAGCCCCTCGCTGCCTGCAGACACCGAGCAGCCACACTAGGAGGGCGGCCTAAGCCGTAGGCGAAATGTGCTCATTCGCTTTGGGGCGACGTCGAACTATAAATGAGGCTGTCACTAGCGTGAGCGTCGTGTAAAGTCGTAAAAGTCGGCTGCATGGGCGAGTGCCATGTTTGGGGAGCGTTTCGTAGTTTGCGCAGTGCAATGGAGACGTGGAAACTTGTTGTGGCCCAGTGTTTTGCAGTTGGACGACAAGAGTGGTACACAGTAGCAAAGAGCGAGGCACTGAGTTTGCATGAACAGTGGAGTGCAGAATGGGGCTCGAGATGTGCTTGTTACCTCAGGTGCTGTGTGATTGTCGACAAGGAGTGAAAACGGAGCAATTTGTGACCCCCCTTTCAATTTAAGACGTTAAAAACAGACGGAAGTTGCATTCGTAATACCAGAGCATCGAAACTACTTGGAACTCTTGTGTATATGAACGTGTCCGCGCCTTTGTACTCTGGTCCCTTCAGCGCTACAAACCAACCAAGCATCGTGTCCGTGCACATCAGAGTCTCAAGGAGTGGAGAATAGCGCAGTTTGGTCGCGGATGGGGGCGTAGCTCAGTTGGTAGAGCGTTCGCTTTGCATGTGAAAGGTCCCGGGTTCAAGCCCCGGCGCCTCCATGTTTTGTGGTCAGTGGATGCCAAGTGTTGATCGCGGCGAACCTAAAAGCACGCAAGATGTTGCAAAGCCAGCGTCACAGACTTGTATGATGCATACTGACGTAAGGAGAGCAAGATGTATGTGTGGGGACCGGCTGTCATCGAGTGCAGGTCTGTCTTAGGTATCACGGCTTAACGTCGTTGAAGTCTAGAGAGTGGACAACACGTTCGTCTTACTCAGAGCGGTGTCCGAATTCTATTTTCGACGTGATGCGTGCCACTTCCATTGTGGCCAACTACGATTCAATACAGAATGCACGAAACCTGAAAGACACCCTCACAGATACATAGAGAGTAGTGTTTGTCTGCGGAATAATGGGAGTGCAAGCGTCTGTTACATTGATATTGCTGTATGTAGCACAATTTATCATGGAGGGGGCGTAGCTCAGATGGTAGAGCGCTCGCTTAGCATGCGAGAGGTACTGGGATCGATACCCAGCGCCTCCAGAATTTTTAACACCCCTACATGCGCACCTTGCCATGCAAGTGGAGTAATTCACAGCCAGCAGATGTGTCTAGGCAGATACAAGAGAACGATTAGCATCCACAATTGGCAAGCGAGCTGTTATTCGTGCGCAGGAAGCACCCTCCTCCAACTCCTACACTTAATTTACAAAAAGTACAAGTGTTCCCATAACATTCTTAAGCCTACGTCGGAAAGATCTGCCTTACGCCGGGTTCACGTAAATCCCACTGCACATTCCTATTCTTTGCGTGCAGTCGGCTGCTACTGGTGTTGCTAGTTGTGACTTCTGATAACAGATGCCGTAGCAATCAGTTCATGGAGTGATTTGTATGTTTTGCGATAGTCTGTCTCTGACAAGCAAGCACAGGTGACATAGGTGCGAACGCAGGAAGCTTGCAGCCCCTCGCTGCCTGCAGACACCGAGCAGCCACACTAGGAGGGCGGCCTAAGCCGTAGGCGAAATGTGCTCATTCGCTTTGGGGCGACGTCGAACTATAAATGAGGCTGTCCCTAGCGTGAGCGTCGTGTAAAGTCGTAAAAGTCGGCTGCATGGGCGAGTGCCATGTTTGGGGAGCGTTTCGTAGTTTGCGCAGTGCAATGGAGACGTGGAAACTTGTTGTGGCCCAGTGTTTTGCAGTTGGACGACAAGAGTGGTACACAGTAGCAAAGAGCGAGGCACTGAGTTTGCATGAACAGTGGAGTGCAGAATGGGGCTCGAGATGTGCTTGTTACCTCAGGTGCTGTGTGATTGTCGACAAGGAGTGAAAACGGAGCAATTTGTGACCCCCCTTTCAATTTAAGACGTTAAAAACAGACGGAAGTTGCATTCGTAATACCAGAGCATCGAAACTACTTGGAACTCTTGTGTATATGAACGTGTCCGCGCCTTTGTACTCTGGTCCCTTCAGCGCTACAAACCAACCAAGCATCGTGTCCGTGCACATCAGAGTCTCAAGGAGTGGAGAATAGCGCAGTTTGGTCGCGGATGGGGGCGTAGCTCAGTTGGTAGAGCGTTCGCTTCGCATGTGAAAGGTCCCGGGTTCAAGCCCCGGCGCCTCCATGTTTTGTGGTCAGTGGATGCCAAGTGTTGATCGCGGCGAACCTAAAAGCACGCAAGATGTTGCAAAGCCAGCGTCACAGACTTGTATGATGCATACTGACGTAAGGAGAGCAAGATGTATGTGTGGGGACCGGCTGTCATCGAGTGCAGGTCTGTCTTAGGTATCACGGCTTAACGTCGTTGAAGTCTAGAGAGTGGACAACACGTTCGTCTTACTCAGAGCGGTGTCCGAATTCTATTTTCGACGTGATGCGTGCCACTTCCATTGTGGCCAACTACGATTCAATACAGAATGCACGAAACCTGAAAGACACCCTCACAGATACATAGAGAGTAGTGTTTGTCTGCGGAATAATGGGAGTGCAAGCGTCTGTTACATTGATATTGCTGTATGTTGCACAATTTATCATGGAGGGGGCGTAGCTCAGATGGTAGAGCGCTCGCTTAGCATGCGAGAGGTACTGGGATCGATACCCAGCGCCTCCAGAATTTTTAACACCCCTACATGCGCACCTTGCCATGCAAGTGGAGTAATTCACAGCCAGCAGATGTGTCTAGGCAGATACAAGAGAACGATTAGCATCCACAATTGGCAAGCGAGCTGTTATTCGTGCGCAGGAAGCACCCTCCTCCAACTCCTACACTTAATTTACAAACAGTACAAGTGTTCCCATAACATTCTTAAGCCTACGTCGGAAAGATCTGCCTTACGCCGGGTTCACGTAAATCCCACTGCACATTCCTATTCTTTGCGTGCAGTCGGCTGCTACTGGTGTTGCTAGTTGTGACTTCTGATAACAGATGCCGTAGCAATCAGTTCATGGAGTGATTTGTATGTTTTGCGATAGTCTGTCTCTGACAAGCAAGCACAGGTGACATAGGTGCGAACGCAGGAAGCTTGCAGCCCCTCGCTGCCTGCAGACACCGAGCAGCCACACTAGGAGGGCGGCCTAAGCCGTAGGCGAAATGTGCTCATTCGCTTTGGGGCGACGTCGAACTATAAATGAGGCTGTCACTAGCGTGAGCGTCCTGTAAAGTCGTAAAAGTCGGCTGCATGGGCGAGTGCCATGTTTGGGGAGCGTTTCGTAGTTTGCGCAGTGCAATGGAGACATGGAAACTTGTTGTGGCCCAGTGTTTTGCAGTTGGACGACAAGAGTGGTACACAGTAGCAAAGAGCGAGGCACTGAGTTTGCATGAACAGTGGAGTGCAGAATGGGGCTCGAGATGTGCTTGTTACCTCAGGTGCTGTGTGATTGTCGACAAGGAGTGAAAACGGAGCAATTTGTGACCCCCCTTTCAATTTAAGACGTTAAAAACAGACGGAATTTGCATTCGTAATACCAGAGCATCGAAACTACTTGGAACTCTTGTGTATATGAACGTGTCCGCGCCTTTGTACTCTGGTCCCTTCAGCGCTACAAACCAACCAAGCATCGTGTCCGTGCACATCAGAGTCTCAAGGAATGGAGAATAGCGCAGTTTGGTCCCGGATGGGGGCGTAGCTCAGTTGGTAGAGCGTTCGCTTTGCATGTGAAAGGTCCCGGGTTCAAGCCCCGGCGCCTCCATGTTTTGTGGTCAGTGGATGCCAAGTGTTGATCGCGGCGAACCTAAAAGCACGCAAGATGTTGCAAAGCCAGCGTCACAGACTTGTATGATGCATACTGACGTAAGGAGAGCAAGATGTATGTGTGGGGACCGGCTGTCATCGAGTGCAGGTCTGTCTTAGGTATCACGGCTTAACGTCATTGAAGTCTAGAGAGTGGACAACACGTTCGTCTTACTCAGAGCGGTGTCCGAATTCTATTTTCGACGTGATGCGTGCCACTTCCATTGTGGCCAACTACGATTCAATACAGAATGCACGAAACCTGAAAGACACCCTCACAGATACATAGAGAGTAGTGTTTGTCTGCGGAATAATGGGAGTGCAAGCGTCTGTGACATTGATATTGCTGTATGTAGCACAATTTATCATGGAGGGGGCGTAGCTCAGATGGTAGAGCGCTCGCTTAGCATGCGAGAGGTACTGGGATCGATACCCAGCGCCTCCAGAATTTTTAACACCCCTACATGCGCACCTTGCCATGCAAGTGGAGTAATTCACAGCCAGCAGATGTGTCTAGGCAGATACAAGAGAACGATTAGCATCCACAATTGGCAAGCGAGCTGTTATTCGTGCGCAGGAAGCACCCTCCTCCAACTCCTACACTTAATTTACAAACAGTACAAGTGTTCCCATAACATTCTTAAGCCTACGTCGGAAAGATCTGCCTTACGCCAGGTTCACGTAAATCCCACTGCACATTCCTATTCTTTGCGTGCAGTCGGCTGCTACTGGTGTTGCTAGTTGTGACTTCTGATAACAGATGCCGTAGCAATCAGTTCATGGAGTGATTTGTATGTTTTGCGATAGTCTGTCTCTGACAAGCAAGCACAGGTGACATAGGTGCGAACGCAGGAAGCTTGCAGCCCCTCGCTGCCTGCAGACACCGAGCAGCCACACTAGGAGGGCGGCCTAAGCCGTAGGCGAAATGTGCTCATTCGCTTTGGGGCGACGTCGAACTATAAATGAGGCTGTCACTAGCGTGAGCGTCGTGTAAAGTCGTAAAAGTCGGCTGCATGGGCGAGTGCCATGTTTGGGGAGCGTTTCGTAGTTTGCGCAGTGCAATGGAGACGTGGAAACTTGTTGTGGCCAAGTGTTTTGCAGTTGGACGACAAGAGTGGTACACAGTAGCAAAGAGCGAGGCACTGAGTTTGCATGAACAGTGGAGTGCAGAATGGGGCTCGAGATGTGCTTGTTACCTCAGGTGCTGTGTGATTGTCGACAAGGAGTGAAAACGGAGCAATTTGTGACCCCCCTTTCAATTTAAGACGTTAAAAACAGAAGGAATTTGCATTCGTAATACCAGAGCATCGAAACTACTTGGAACTCTTGTGTATATGAACGTGTCCGCGCCTTTGTACTCTGGTCCCTTCAGCGCTACAAACCAACCAAGCATCGTGTCCGTGCACATCAGAGTCTCAAGGAATGGAGAATAGCGCAGTTTGGTCGCGGATGGGGGCGTAGCTCAGTTGGTAGAGCGTTCGCTTTGCATGTGAAAGGTCCCGGGTTCAAGCCCCGGCGCCTCCATGTTTTGTGGTCAGTGGATGCCAAGTGTTGATCGCGGCGAACCTAAAAGCACGCAAGATGTTGCAAAGCCAGCGTCACAGACTTGTATGATGCATACTGACGTAAGGAGAGCAAGATGTATGTGTGGGGACCGGCTGTCATCGAGTGCAGGTCTGTCTTAGGTATCACGGCTTAACGTCATTGAAGTCTAGAGAGTGGACAACACGTTCGTCTTACTCAGAGCGGTGTCCGAATTCTATTTTCGACGTGATGCGTGCCACTTCCATTGTGGCCAACTACGATTCAATACAGAATGCACGAAACCTGAAAGACACCCTCACAGATACATAGAGAGTAGTGTTTGCCTGCGGAATAATGGGAGTGCAAGCGTCTGTGACATTGATATTGCTGTATGTAGCACAATTTATCATGGAGGGGGCGTAGCTCAGATGGTAGAGCGCTCGCTTAGCATGCGAGAGGTACTGGGATCGATACCCAGCGCCTCCAGAATTTTTAACACCCCTACATGCGCACCTTGCCATGCAAGTGGAGTAATTCACAGCCAGCAGATGTGTCTAGGCAGATACAAGAGAACGATTAGCATCCACAATTGGCAAGCGAGCTGTTATTCGTGCGCAGGAAGCACCCTCCTCCAACTCGTACACTTAATTTACAAACAGTACAAGTGTTCCCATAACATTCTTAAGCCTACGTCGGAAAGATCTGCCTTACGCCAGGTTCACGTAAATCCTACTGCACATTCCTATTCTTTGCGTGCAGTCGGCTGCTACTGGTGTTGCTAGTTGTGACTTCTGATAACAGATGCCGTAGCAATCAGTTCATGGAGTGATTTGTATGTTTTGCGATAGTCTGTCTCTGACAAGCAAGCACAGGTGACATAGGTGCGAACGCAGGAAGCTTGCAGCCCCTCGCTGCCTGCAGACACCGAGCAGCCACACTAGGAGGGCGGCCTAAGCCGTAGGCGAAATGTGCTCATTCGCTTTGGGGCGACGTCGAACTATAAATGAGGCTGTCACTAGCGTGAGCGTTGCGTGAAGTCGTAAAAGTCGGCTGCATGGGCGAGTGCCATGTTTGGGGAGCGTTTCGTAGTTTGCGCAGTGCAATGGAGACGTGGAAACTTGTTGTGGCCCAGTGTTTTGCAGTTGGACGACAAGAGTGGTACACAGTAGCAAAGAGCGAGGCACTGAGTTTGCATGAACAGTGGAGTGCAGAATGGGGCTCGAGATGTGCTTGTTACCTCAGGTGCTGTGTGATTGTCGACAAGGAGTGAAAACGGAGCAATTTGTGACCCCCCTTTCAATTTAAGACGTTAAAAACAGAAGGAATTTGCATTCGTAATACCAGAGCATCGAAACTACTTGGAACTCTTGTGTATATGAACGTGTCCGCGCCTTTGTACTCTGGTCCCTTCAGCGCTACAAACCAACCAAGCATCGTGTCCGTGCACATCAGAGTCTCAAGGAATGGAGAATAGCGCAGTTTGGTCGCGGATGGGGGCGTAGCTCAGTTGGTAGAGCGTTCGCTTTGCATGTGAAAGGTCCCGGGTTCAAGCCCCGGCGCCTCCATGTTTTGTGGTCAGTGGATGCCAAGTGTTGATCGCGGCGAACCTAAAAGCACGCAAGATGTTGCAAAGCCAGCGTCACAGACTTGTATGATGCATACTGACGTAAGGAGAGCAAGATGTATGTGTGGGGACCGGCTGTCATCGAGTGCAGGTCTGTCTTAGGTATCACGGCTTAACGTCATTGAAGTCTAGAGAGTGGACAACACGTTCGTCTTACTCAGAGCGGTGTCCGAATTCTATTTTCGACGTGATGCGTGCCACTTCCATTGTGGCCAACTACGATTCAATACAGAATGCACGAAACCTGAAAGACACTCTCACAGATACATAGAGAGTAGTGTTTGTCTGCGGAATAATGGGAGTGCAAGCGTCTGTTACATTGATATTGCTGTATGTAGCACAATTTATCATGGAGGGGGCGTAGCTCAGATGGTAGAGCGCTCGCTTAGCATGCGAGAGGTACTGGGATCGATACCCAGCGCCTCCAGAATTTTTAACACCCCTACATGCGCACCTTGCCATGCAAGTGGAGTAATTCACAGCCAGCAGATGTGTCTAGGCAGATACAAGAGAACGATTAGCATCCACAATTGGCAAGCGAGCTGTTATTCGTGCGCAGGAAGCACCCTCCTCCAACTCCTACACTTAATTTACAAACAGTACAAGTGTTCCCATAACATTCTTAAGCCTACGTCGGAAAGATCTGCCTTACGCCGGGTTCACGTAAATCCCACTGCACATTCCTATTCTTTGCGTGCAGTCGGCTGCTACTGGTGTTGCTAGTTGTGACTTCTGATAACAGATGCCGTAGCAATCAGTTCATGGAGTGATTTGTATGTTTTGCGATAGTCTGTCTCTGACAAGCAAGCACAGGTGACATAGGTGCGAACGCAGGAAGCTTGCAGCCCCTCGCTGCCTGCAGACACCGAGCAGCCACACTAGGAGGGCGGCCTAAGCCGTAGGCGAAATGTGCTCATTCGCTTTGGGGCGACGTCGAACTATAAATGAGGCTGTCACTAGCGTGAGCGTCGTGTAAAGTCGTAAAAGTCGGCTGCATGGGCGAGTGCCATGTTTGGGGAGCGTTTCGTAGTTTGCGCAGTGCAATGGAGACGTGGAAACTTGTTGTGGCCCAGTGTTTTGCAGTTGGACGACAAGAGTGGTACACAGTAGCAAAGAGCGAGGCACTGAGTTTGCATGAACAGTGGAGTGCAGAATGGGGCTCGAGATGTGCTTGTTACCTCAGGTGCTGTGTGATTGTCGACAAGGAGTGAAAACGGAGCAATTTGTGACCCCCCTTTCAATTTAAGACGTTAAAAACAGACGGAAGTTGCATTCGTAATACCAGAGCATCGAAACTACTTGGAACTCTTGTGTATATGAACGTGTCCGCGCCTTTGTACTCTGGTCCCTTCAGCGCTACAAACCAACCAAGCATCGTGTCCGTGCACATCAGAGTCTCAAGGAGTGGAGAATAGCGCAGTTTGGTCGCGGATGGGGGCGTAGCTCAGTTGGTAGAGCGTTCGCTTTGCATGTGAAAGGTCCCGGGTTCAAGCCCCGGCGCCTCCATGTTTTGTGGTCAGTGGATGCCAAGTGTTGATCGCGGCGAACCTAAAAGCACGCAAGATGTTGCAAAGCCAGCGTCACAGACTTGTATGATGCATACTGACGTAAGGAGAGCAAGATGTATGTGTGGGGACCGGCTGTCATCGAGTGCAGGTCTGTCTTAGGTATCACGGCTTAACGTCGTTGAAGTCTAGAGAGTGGACAACACGTTCGTCTTACTCAGAGCGGTGTCCGAATTCTATTTTCGACGTGATGCGTGCCACTTCCATTGTGGCCAACTACGATTCAATACAGAATGCACGAAACCTGAAAGACACCCTCACAGATACATAGAGAGTAGTGTTTGTCTGCGGAATAATGGGAGTGCAAGCGTCTGTTACATTGATATTGCTGTATGTAGCACAATTTATCATGGAGGGGGCGTAGCTCAGATGGTAGAGCGCTCGCTTAGCATGCGAGAGGTACTGGGATCGATACCCAGCGCCTCCAGAATTTTTAACACCCCTACATGCGCACCTTGCCATGCAAGTGGAGTAATTCACAGCCAGCAGATGTGTCTAGGCAGATACAAGAGAACGATTAGCATCCACAATTGGCAAGCGAGCTGTTATTCGTGCGCAGGAAGCACCCTCCTCCAACTCCTACACTTAATTTACAAAAAGTACAAGTGTTCCCATAACATTCTTAAGCCTACGTCGGAAAGATCTGCCTTACGCCGGGTTCACGTAAATCCCACTGCACATTCCTATTCTTTGCGTGCAGTCGGCTGCTACTGGTGTTGCTAGTTGTGACTTCTGATAACAGATGCCGTAGCAATCAGTTCATGGAGTGATTTGTATGTTTTGCGATAGTCTGTCTCTGACAAGCAAGCACAGGTGACATAGGTGCGAACGCAGGAAGCTTGCAGCCCCTCGCTGCCTGCAGACACCGAGCAGCCACACTAGGAGGGCGGCCTAAGCCGTAGGCGAAATGTGCTCATTCGCTTTGGGGCGACGTCGAACTATAAATGAGGCTGTCACTAGCGTGAGCGTCGTGTAAAGTCGTAAAAGTCGGATGCATGGGCGAGTGCCATGTTTGGGGAGCGTTTCGTAGTTTGCGCAGTGCAATGGAGACGTGGAAACTTGTTGTGGCCAAGTGTTTTGCAGTTGGACGACAAGAGTGGTACACAGTAGCAAAGAGCGAGGCACTGAGTTTGCATGAACAGTGGAGTGCAGAATGGGGCTCGAGATGTGCTTGTTACCTCAGGTGCTGTGTGATTGTCGACAAGGAGTGAAAACGGAGCAATTTGTGACCCCCCTTTCAATTTAAGACGTTAAAAACAGACGGAATTTGCATTCGTAATACCAGAGCATCGAAACTACTTGGAACTCTTGTGTATATGAACGTGTCCGCGCCTTTGTACTCTGGTCCCTTCAGCGCTACAAACCAACCAAGCATCGTGTCCGTGCACATCAGAGTCTCAAGGAATGGAGAATAGCGCAGTTTGGTCGCGGATGGGGGCGTAGCTCAGTTGGTAGAGCGTTCGCTTTGCATGTGAAAGGTCCCGGGTTCAAGCCCCGGCGCCTCCATGTTTTGTGGTCAGTGGATGCCAAGTGTTGATCGCGGCGAACCTAAAAGCACGCAAGATGTTGCAAAGCCAGCGTCACAGACTTGTATGATGCATACTGACGTAAGGAGAGCAAGATGTATGTGTGGGGACCGGCTGTCATCGAGTGCAGGTCTGTCTTAGGTATCACGGCTTAACGTCATTGAAGTCTAGAGAGTGGACAACACGTTCGTCTTACTCAGAGCGGTGTCCGAATTCTATTTTCGACGTGATGCGTGCCACTTCCATTGTGGCCAACTACGATTCAATACAGAATGCACGAAACCTGAAAGACACCCTCACAGATACATAGAGAGTAGTGTTTGTCTGCGGAATAATGGGAGTGCAAGCGTCTGTGACATTGATATTGCTGTATGTAGCACAATTTATCATGGAGGGGGCGTAGCTCAGATGGTAGAGCGCTCGCTTAGCATGCGAGAGGTACTGGGATCGATACCCAGCGCCTCCAGAATTTTTAACACCCCTACATGCGCACCTTGCCATGCAAGTGGAGTAATTCACAGCCAGCAGATGTGTCTAGGCAGATACAAGAGAACGATTAGCATCCACAATTGGCAAGCGAGCTGTTATTCGTGCGCAGGAAGCACCCTCCTCCAACTCCTACACTTAATTTACAAACAGTACAAGTGTTCCCATAACATTCTTAAGCCTACGTCGGAAAGATCTGCCTTACGCCAGGTTCACGTAAATCCCACTGCACATTCCTATTCTTTGCGTGCAGTCGGCTGCTACTGGTGTTGCTAGTTGTGACTTCTGATAACAGATGCCGTAGCAATCAGTTCATGGAGTGATTTGTATGTTTTGCGATAGTCTGTCTCTGACAAGCAAGCACAGGTGACATAGGTGCGAACGCAGGAAGCTTGCAGCCCCTCGCTGCCTGCAGACACCGAGCAGCCACACTAGGAGGGCGGCCTAAGCCGTAGGCGAAATGTGCTCATTCGCTTTGGGGCGACGTCGAACTATAAATGAGGCTGTCACTAGCGTGAGCGTCGTGTAAAGTCGTAAAAGTCGGCTGCATGGGCGAGTGCCATGTTTGGGGAGCGTTTCGTAGTTTGCGCAGTGCAATGGAGACGTGGAAACTTGTTGTGGCCAAGTGTTTTGCAGTTGGACGACAAGAGTGGTACACAGTAGCAAAGAGCGAGGCACTGAGTTTGCATGAACAGTGGAGTGCAGAATGGGGCTCGAGATGTGCTTGTTACCTCAGGTGCTGTGTGATTGTCGACAAGGAGTGAAAACGGAGCAATTTGTGACCCCCCTTTCAATTTAAGACGTTAAAAACAGAAGTAATTTGCATTCGTAATACCAGAGCATCGAAACTACTTGGAACTCTTGTGTATATGAACGTGTCCGCGCCTTTGTACTCTGGTCCCTTCAGCGCTACAAACCAACCAAGCATCGTGTCCGTGCACATCAGAGTCTCAAGGAATGGAGAATAGCGCAGTTTGGTCGCGGATGGGGGCGTAGCTCAGTTGGTAGAGCGTTCGCTTTGCATGTGAAAGGTCCCGGGTTCAAGCCCCGGCGCCTCCATGTTTTGTGGTCAGTGGATGCCAAGTGTTGATCGCGGCGAACCTAAAAGCACGCAAGATGTTGCAAAGCCAGCGTCACAGACTTGTATGATGCATACTGACGTAAGGAGAGCAAGATGTATGTGTGGGGACCGGCTGTCATCGAGTGCAGGTCTGTCTTAGGTATCACGGCTTAACGTCATTGAAGTCTAGAGAGTGGACAACACGTTCGTCTTACTCAGAGCGGTGTCCGAATTCTATTTTCGACGTGATGCGTGCCACTTCCATTGTGGCCAACTACGATTCAATACAGAATGCACGAAACCTGAAAGACACCCTCACAGATACATAGAGAGTAGTGTTTGTCTGCGGAATAATGGGAGTGCAAGCGTCTGTGAGATTGATATTGCTGTATGTAGCACAATTTGTCATGGAGGGGGCGTAGCTCAGATGGTAGAGCGCTCGCTTAGCATGCGAGAGGTACTGGGATCGATACCCAGCGCCTCCAGAATTTTTAACACCCCTACATGCGCACCTTGCCATGCAAGTGGAGTAATTCACAGCCAGCAGATGTGTCTAGGCAGATACAAGAGAACGATTAGCATCCACAATTGCCAAGCGAGCTGTTATTCGTGCGCAGGAAGCACCCTCCTCCAACTCCTACACTTAATTTACAAACAGTACAAGTGTTCCCATAACATTCTTAAGCCTACGTCGGAAAGATCTGCCTTACGCCAGGTTCACGTAAATCCCACTGCACATTCCTATTCTTTGCGTGCAGTCGGCTGCTACTGGTGTTGCTAGTTGTGACTTCTGATAACAGATGCCGTAGCAATCAGTTCATGGAGTGATTTGTATGTTTTGCGATAGTCTGTCTCTGACAAGCAAGCACAGGTGACATAGGTGCGAACGCAGGAAGCTTGCAGCCCCTCGCTGCCTGCAGACACCGAGCAGCCACACTAGGAGGGCGGCCTAAGCCGTAGGCGAAATGTGCTCATTCGCTTTGGGGCGACGTCGAACTATAAATGAGGCTGTCACTAGCGTGAGCGTCGTGTAAAGTCGTAAAAGTCGGCTGCATGGGCGAGTGCCATGTTTGGGGAGCGTTTCGTAGTTTGCGCAGTGCAATGGAGACGTGGAAACTTGTTGTGGCCCAGTGTTTTGCAGTTGGACGACAAGAGTGGTACACAGTAGCAAAGAGCGAGGCACTGAGTTTGCATGAACAGTGGAGTGCAGAATGGGGCTCGAGATGTGCTTGTTACCTCAGGTGCTGTGTGATTGTCGACAAGGAGTGAAAACGGAGCAATTTGTGACCCCCCTTTCAATTTAAGACGTTAAAAACAGACGGAATTTGCATTCGTAATACCAGAGCATCGAAACTACTTGGAAATCTTGTGTATATGAACGTGTCCGCGCCTTTGTACTCTGGTCCCTTCAGCGCTACAAACCAACCAAGCATCGTGTCCGTGCACATCAGAGTCTCAAGGAATGGAAAATAGCGCAGTTTGGTCGCGGATGGGGGCGTAGCTCAGTTGGTAGAGCGTTCGCTTTGCATGTGAAAGGTCCCGGGTTCAAGCCCCGGCGCCTCCATGTTTTGTGGTCAGTGGATGCCAAGTGTTGATCGCGGCGAACCTAAAAGCACGCAAGATGTTGCAAAGCCAGCGTCACAGACTTGTATGATGCATACTGACGTAAGGAGAGCAAGATGTATGTGTGGGGACCGGCTGTCATCGAGTGCAGGTCTGTCTTAGGTATCACGGCTTAACGTCATTGAAGTCTAGAGAGTGGACAACACGTTCGTCTTACTCAGAGCGGTGTCCGAATTCTATTTTCGACGTGATGCGTGCCACTTCCATTGTGGCCAACTACGATTCAATACAGAATGCACGAAACCTGAAAGACACCCTCACAGATACATAGAGAGTAGTGTTTGTCTGCGGAATAATGGGAGTGCAAGCGTCTGTGACATTGATATTGCTGTATGTAGCACAATTTATCATGGAGGGGGCGTAGCTCAGATGGTAGAGCGCTCGCTTAGCATGCGAGAGGTACTGGGATCGATACCCAGCGCCTCCAGAATTTTTAACACCCCTACATGCGCACCTTGCCATGCAAGTGGAGTAATTCACAGCCAGCAGATGTGTCTAGGCAGATACAAGAGAACGATTAGCATCCACAATTGGCAAGCGAGCTGTTATTCGTGCGCAGGAAGCACCCTCCTCCAACTCCTACACTTAATTTACAAACAGTACAAGTGTTCCCATAACATTCTTAAGCCTACGTCGGAAAGATCTGCCTTACGCCAGGTTCACGTAAATCCTACTGCACATTCCTATTCTTTGCGTGCAGTCGGCTGCTACTGGTGTTGCTAGTTGTGACTTCTGATAACAGATGCCGTAGCAATCAGTTCATGGAGTGATTTGTATGTTTTGCGATAGTCTGTCTCTGACAAGCAAGCACAGGTGACATAGGTGCGAACGCAGGAAGCTTGCAGCCCCTCGCTGCCTGCAGACACCGAGCAGCCACACTAGGAGGGCGGCCTAAGCCGTAGGCGAAATGTGCTCATTCGCTTTGGGGCGACGTCGAACTATAAATGAGGCTGTCACTAGCGTGAGCGTCGTGTAAAGTCGTAAAAGTCGGCTGCATGGGCGAGTGCCATGTTTGGGGAGCGTTTCGTAGTTTGCGCAGTGCAATGGAGACGTGGAAACTTGTTGTGGCCCAGTGTTTTGCAGTTGGACGACAAGAGTGGTACACAGTAGCAAAGAGCGAGGCACTGAGTTTGCATGAACAGTGGAGTGCAGAATGGGGCTCGAGATGTGCTTGTTACCTCAGGTGCTGTGTGATTGTCGACAAGGAGTGAAAACGGAGCAATTTGTGACCCCCCTTTCAATTTAAGACGTTAAAAACAGACGGAATTTGCATTCGTAATACCAGAGCATCGAAACTACTTGGAAATCTTGTGTATATGAACGTGTCCGCGCCTTTGTACTCTGGTCCCTTCAGCGCTACAAACCAACCAAGCATCGTGTCCGTGCACATCAGAGTCTCAAGGAATGGAAAATAGCGCAGTTTGGTCGCGGATGGGGGCGTAGCTCAGTTGGTAGAGCGTTCGCTTTGCATGTGAAAGGTCCCGGGTTCAAGCCCCGGCGCCTCCATGTTTTGTGGTCAGTGGATGCCAAGTGTTGATCGCGGCGAACCTAAAAGCACGCAAGATGTTGCAAAGCCAGCGTCACAGACTTGTATGATGCATACTGACATAAGGAGAGCAAGATGTATGTGTGGGGACCGGCTGTCATCGAGTGCAGGTCTGCCTTAGGTATCACGGCTTAACGTCATTGAAGTCTAGAGAGTGGACAACACGTTCGTCTTACTCAGAGCGGTGTCCGAATTCTATTTTCGACGTGATGCGTGCCACTTCCATTGTGGCCAACTACGATTCAATACAGAATGCACGAAACCTGAAAGACACCCTCACAGATACATAGAGAGTAGTGTTTGTCTGCGGAATAATGGGAGTGCAAGCGTCTGTGACATTGATATTGCTGTATGTAGCACAATTTATCATGGAGGGGGCGTAGCTCAGATGGTAGAGCGCTCGCTTAGCATGCGAGAGGTACTGGGATCGATACCCAGCGCCTCCAGAATTTTTAACACCCCTACATGCGCACCTTGCCATGCAAGTGGAGTAATTCACAGCCAGCAGATGTGTCTAGGCAGATACAAGAGAACGATTAGCATCCACAATTGGCAAGCGAGCTGTTATTCGTGCGCAGGAAGCACCCTCCTCCAACTCCTACACTTAATTTACAAACAGTACAAGTGTTCCCATAACATTCTTAAGCCTACGTCGGAAAGATCTGCCTTACGCCAGGTTCACGTAAATCCTACTGCACATTCCTATTCTTTGCGTGCAGTCGGCTGCTACTGGTGTTGCTAGTTGTGACTTCTGATAACAGATGCCGTAGCAATCAGTTCATGGAGTGATTTGTATGTTTTGCGATAGTCTGTCTCTGACAAGCAAGCACAGGTGACATAGGTGCGAACGCAGGAAGCTTGCAGCCCCTCGCTGCCTGCAGACACCGAGCAGCCACACTAGGAGGGCGGCCTAAGCCGTAGGCGAAATGTGCTCATTCGCTTTGGGGCGACGTCGAACTATAAATGAGGCTGTCACTAGCGTGAGCGTCGTGTAAAGTCGTAAAAGTCGGCTGCATGGGCGAGTGCCATGTTTGGGGAGCGTTTCGTAGTTTGCGCAGTGCAATGGAGACGTGGAAACTTGTTGTGGCCCAGTGTTTTGCAGTTGGACGACAAGAGTGGTACACAGTAGCAAAGAGCGAGGCACTGAGTTTGCATGAACAGTGGAGTGCAGAATGGGGCTCGAGATGTGCTTGTTACCTCAGGTGCTGTGTGATTGTCGACAAGGAGTGAAAACGGAGCAATTTGTGACCCCCCTTTCAATTTAAGACGTTAAAAACAGACGGAATTTGCATTCGTAATACCAGAGCATCGAAACTACTTGGAACTCTTGTGTATATGAACGTGTCCGCGCCTTTGTACTCTGGTCCCTTCAGCGCTACAAACCAACCAAGCATCGTGTCCGTGCACATCAGAGTCTCAAGGAATGGAAAATAGCGCAGTTTGGTCGCGGATGGGGGCGTAGCTCAGTTGGTAGAGGGTTCGCTTTGCATGTGAAAGGTCCCGGGTTCAAGCCCCGGCGCCTCCATGTTTTGTGGTCAGTGGATGCCAAGTGTTGATCGCGGCGAACCTAAAAGCACGCAAGATGTTGCAAAGCCAGCGTCACAGACTTGTATGATGCATACTGACGTAAGGAGAGCAAGATGTATGTGTGGGGACCGGCTGTCATCGAGTGCAGGTCTGTCTTAGGTATCACGGCTTAACGTCATTGAAGTCTAGAGAGTGGACAACACGTTCGTCTTACTCAGAGCGGTGTCCGAATTCTATTTTCGACGTGATGCGTGCCACTTCCATTGTGGCCAACTACGATTCAATACAGAATGCACGAAACCTGAAAGACACCCTCACAGATACATAGAGAGTAGTGTTTGTCTGCGGAATAATGGGAGTGCAAGCGTCTGTGACATTGATATTGCTGTATGTAGCACAATTTATCATGGAGGGGGCGTAGCTCAGATGGTAGAGCGCTCGCTTAGCATGCGAGAGGTACTGGGATCGATACCCAGCGCCTCCAGAATTTTTAACACCCCTACATGCGCACCTTGCCATGCAAGTGGAGTAATTCACAGCCAGCAGATGTGTCTAGGCAGATACAAGAGAACGATTAGCATCCACAATTGGCAAGCGAGCTGTTATTCGTGCGCAGGAAGCACCCTCCTCCAACTCCTACACTTAATTTACAAACAGTACAAGTGTTCCCATAACATTCTTAAGCCTACGTCGGAAAGATCTGCCTTACGCCAGGTTCACGTAAATCCCACTGCACATTCCTATTCTTTGCGTGCAGTCGGCTGCTACTGGTGTTGCTAGTTGTGACTTCTGATAACAGATGCCGTAGCAATCAGTTCATGGAGTGATTTGTATGTTTTGCGATAGTCTGTCTCTGACAAGCAAGCACAGGTGACATAGGTGCGAACGCAGGAAGCTTGCAGCCCCTCGCTGCCTGCAGACACCGAGCAGCCACACTAGGAGGGCGGCCTAAGCCGTAGGCGAAATGTGCTCATTCGCTTTGGGGCGACGTCGAACTATAAATGAGGCTGTCACTAGCGTGAGCGTTGCGTAAGCGTCGTGTAAAGTCGTAAAAGTCGGCTGCATGGGCGAGTGCCATGTTTGGGGAGCGTTTCGTAGTTTGCGCAGTGCAATGGAGACGTGGAAACTTGTTGTGGCCCAGTGTTTTGCAGTTGGACGACAAGAGTGGTACACAGTAGCAAAGAGCGAGGCACTGAGTTTGCATGAACAGTGGAGTGCAGAATGGGGCTCGAGATGTGCTTGTTACCTCAGGTGCTGTGTGATTGTCGACAAGGAGTGAAAACGGAGCAATTTGTGACCCCCCTTTCAATTTAAGACGTTAAAAACAGACGGAATTTGCATTCGTAATACCAGAGCATCGAAACTACTTGGAAATCTTGTGTATATGAACGTGTCCGCGCCTTTGTACTCTGGTCCCTTCAGCGCTACAAACCAACCAAGCATCGTGTCCGTGCACATCAGAGTCTCAAGGAATGGAAAATAGCGCAGTTTGGTCGCGGATGGGGGCGTAGCTCAGTTGGTAGAGCGTTCGCTTTGCATGTGAAAGGTCCCGGGTTCAAGCCCCGGCGCCTCCATGTTTTGTGGTCAGTGGATGCCAAGTGTTGATCGCGGCGAACCTAAAAGCACGCAAGATGTTGCAAAGCCAGCGTCACAGACTTGTATGATGCATACTGACGTAAGGAGAGCAAGATGTATGTGTGGGGACCGGCTGTCATCGAGTGCAGGTCTGTCTTAGGTATCACGGCTTAACGTCATTGAAGTCTAGAGAGTGGACAACACGTTCGTCTTACTCAGAGCGGTGTCCGAATTCTATTTTCGACGTGATGCGTGCCACTTCCATTGTGGCCAACTACGATTCAATACAGAATGCACGAAACCTGAAAGACACCCTCACAGATACATAGAGAGTAGTGTTTGTCTGCGGAATAATGGGAGTGCAAGCGTCTGTGACATTGATATTGCTGTATGTAGCACAATTTATCATGGAGGGGGCGTAGCTCAGATGGTAGAGCGCTCGCTTAGCATGCGAGAGGTACTGGGATCGATACCCAGCGCCTCCAGAATTTTTAAAACCCCTACATGCGCACCTTGCCATGCAAGTGGAGTAATTCACAGCCAGCAGATGTGTCTAGGCAGATACAAGAGAACGATTAGCATCCACAATTGGCAAGCGAGCTGTTATTCGTGCGCAGGAAGCACCCTCCTCCAACTCCTACACTTAATTTACAAACAGTACAAGTGTTCCCATAACATTCTTAAGCCTACGTCGGAAAGATCTGCCTTACGCCAGGTTCACGTAAATCCCACTGCACATTCCTATTCTTTGCGTGCAGTCGGCTGCTACTGGTGTTGCTAGTTGTGACTTCTGATAACAGATGCCGTAGCAATCAGTTCATGGAGTGATTTGTATGTTTTGCGATAGTCTGTCTCTGACAAGCAAGCACAGGTGACATAGGTGCGAACGCAGGAAGCTTGCAGCCCCTCGCTGCCTGCAGACACCGAGCAGCCACACTAGGAGGGCGGCCTAAGCCGTAGGCGAAATGTGCTCATTCGCTTTGGGGCGACGTCGAACTATAAATGAGGCTGTCACTAGCGTGAGCGTCGTGTAAAGTCGTAAAAGTCGGCTGCATGGGCGAGTGCCATGTTTGGGGAGCGTTTCGTAGTTTGCGCAGTGCAATGGAGACGTGGAAACTTGTTGTGGCCCAGTGTTTTGCAGTTGGACGACAAGAGTGGTACACAGTAGCAAAGAGCGAGGCACTGAGTTTGCATGAACAGTGGAGTGCAGAATGGGGCTCGAGATGTGCTTGTTACCTCAGGTGCTGTGTGATTGTCGACAAGGAGTGAAAACGGAGCAATTTGTGACCCCCCTTTCAATTTAAGACGTTAAAAACAGACGGAATTTGCATTCGTAATACCAGAGCATCGAAACTACTTGGAAATCTTGTGTATATGAACGTGTCCGCGCCTTTGTACTCTGGTCCCTTCAGCGCTACAAACCAACCAAGCATCGTGTCCGTGCACATCAGAGTCTCAAGGAATGGAAAATAGCGCAGTTTGGTCGCGGATGGGGGCGTAGCTCAGTTGGTAGAGGGTTCGCTTTGCATGTGAAAGGTCCCGGGTTCAAGCCCCGGCGCCTCCATGTTTTGTGGTCAGTGGATGCCAAGTGTTGATCGCGGCGAACCTAAAAGCACGCAAGATGTTGCAAAGCCAGCGTCACAGACTTGTATGATGCATACTGACGTAAGGAGAGCAAGATGTATGTGTGGGGACCGGCTGTCATCGAGTGCAGGTCTGTCTTAGGTATCACGGCTTAACGTCATTGAAGTCTAGAGAGTGGACAACACGTTCGTCTTACTCAGAGCGGTGTCCGAATTCTATTTTCGACGTGATGCGTGCCACTTCCATTGTGGCCAACTACGATTCAATACAGAATGCACGAAACCTGAAAGACACCCTCACAGATACATAGAGAGTAGTGTTTGTCTGCGGAATAATGGGAGTGCAAGCGTCTGTGACATTGATATTGCTGTATGTAGCACAATTTATCATGGAGGGGGCGTAGCTCAGATGGTAGAGCGCTCGCTTAGCATGCGAGAGGTACTGGGATCGATACCCAGCGCCTCCAGAATTTTTAACACCCCTACATGCGCACCTTGCCATGCAAGTGGAGTAATTCACAGCCAGCAGATGTGTCTAGGCAGATACAAGAGAACGATTAGCATCCACAATTGGCAAGCGAGCTGTTATTCGTGCGCAGGAAGCACCCTCCTCCAACTCCTACACTTAATTTACAAACAGTACAAGTGTTCCCATAACATTCTTAAGCCTACGTCGGAAAGATCTGCCTTACGCCAGGTTCACGTAAATCCCACTGCACATTCCTATTCTTTGCGTGCAGTCGGCTGCTACTGGTGTTGCTAGTTGTGACTTCTGATAACAGATGCCGTAGCAATCAGTTCATGGAGTGATTTGTATGTTTTGCGATAGTCTGTCTCTGACAAGCAAGCACAGGTGACATAGGTGCGAACGCAGGAAGCTTGCAGCCCCTCGCTGCCTGCAGACACCGAGCAGCCACACTAGGAGGGCGGCCTAAGCCGTAGGCGAAATGTGCTCATTCGCTTTGGGGCGACGTCGAACTATAAATGAGGCTGTCACTAGCGTGAGCGTTGCGTAAGCGTCGTGTAAAGTCGTAAAAGTCGGCTGCATGGGCGAGTGCCATGTTTGGGGAGCGTTTCGTAGTTTGCGCAGTGCAATGGAGACGTGGAAACTTGTTGTGGCCCAGTGTTTTGCAGTTGGACGACAAGAGTGGTACACAGTAGCAAAGAGCGAGGCACTGAGTTTGCATGAACAGTGGAGTGCAGAATGGGGCTCGAGATGTGCTTGTTACCTCAGGTGCTGTGTGATTGTCGACAAGGAGTGAAAACGGAGCAATTTGTGACCCCCCTTTCAATTTAAGACGTTAAAAACAGACGGAATTTGCATTCGTAATACCAGAGCATCGAAACTACTTGGAAATCTTGTGTATATGAACGTGTCCGCGCCTTTGTACTCTGGTCCCTTCAGCGCTACAAACCAACCAAGCATCGTGTCCGTGCACATCAGAGTCTCAAGGAATGGAAAATAGCGCAGTTTGGTCGCGGATGGGGGCGTAGCTCAGTTGGTAGAGCGTTCGCTTTGCATGTGAAAGGTCCCGGGTTCAAGCCCCGGCGCCTCCATGTTTTGTGGTCAGTGGATGCCAAGTGTTGATCGCGGCGAACCTAAAAGCACGCAAGATGTTGCAAAGCCAGCGTCACAGACTTGTATGATGCATACTGACGTAAGGAGAGCAAGATGTATGTGTGGGGACCGGCTGTCATCGAGTGCAGGTCTGTCTTAGGTATCACGGCTTAACGTCATTGAAGTCTAGAGAGTGGACAACACGTTCGTCTTACTCAGAGCGGTGTCCGAATTCTATTTTCGACGTGATGCGTGCCACTTCCATTGTGGCCAACTACGATTCAATACAGAATGCACGAAACCTGAAAGACACCCTCACAGATACATAGAGAGTAGTGTTTGTCTGCGGAATAATGGGAGTGCAAGCGTCTGTGACATTGATATTGCTGTATGTAGCACAATTTATCATGGAGGGGGCGTAGCTCAGATGGTAGAGCGCTCGCTTAGCATGCGAGAGGTACTGGGATCGATACCCAGCGCCTCCAGAATTTTTAAAACCCCTACATGCGCACCTTGCCATGCAAGTGGAGTAATTCACAGCCAGCAGATGTGTCTAGGCAGATACAAGAGAACGATTAGCATCCACAATTGGCAAGCGAGCTGTTATTCGTGCGCAGGAAGCACCCTCCTCCAACTCCTACACTTAATTTACAAACAGTACAAGTGTTCCCATAACATTCTTAAGCCTACGTCGGAAAGATCTGCCTTACGCCAGGTTCACGTAAATCCCACTGCACATTCCTATTCTTTGCGTGCAGTCGGCTGCTACTGGTGTTGCTAGTTGTGACTTCTGATAACAGATGCCGTAGCAATCAGTTCATGGAGTGATTTGTATGTTTTGCGATAGTCTGTCTCTGACAAGCAAGCACAGGTGACATAGGTGCGAACGCAGGAAGCTTGCAGCCCCTCGCTGCCTGCAGACACCGAGCAGCCACACTAGGAGGGCGGCCTAAGCCGTAGGCGAAATGTGCTCATTCGCTTTGGGGCGACGTCGAACTATAAATGAGGCTGTCACTAGCGTGAGCGTCGTGTAAAGTCGTAAAAGTCGGCTGCATGGGCGAGTGCCATGTTTGGGGAGCGTTTCGTAGTTTGCGCAGTGCAATGGAGACGTGGAAACTTGTTGTGGCCCAGTGTTTTGCAGTTGGACGACAAGAGTGGTACACAGTAGCAAAGAGCGAGGCACTGAGTTTGCATGAACAGTGGAGTGCAGAATGGGGCTCGAGATGTGCTTGTTACCTCAGGTGCTGTGTGATTGTCGACAAGGAGTGAAAACGGAGCAATTTGTGACCCCCCTTTCAATTTAAGACGTTAAAAACAGACGGAATTTGCATTCGTAATACCAGAGCATCGAAACTACTTGGAAATCTTGTGTATATGAACGTGTCCGCGCCTTTGTACTCTGGTCCCTTCAGCGCTACAAACCAACCAAGCATCGTGTCCGTGCACATCAGAGTCTCAAGGAATGGAAAATAGCGCAGTTTGGTCGCGGATGGGGGCGTAGCTCAGTTGGTAGAGGGTTCGCTTTGCATGTGAAAGGTCCCGGGTTCAAGCCCCGGCGCCTCCATGTTTTGTGGTCAGTGGATGCCAAGTGTTGATCGCGGCGAACCTAAAAGCACGCAAGATGTTGCAAAGCCAGCGTCACAGACTTGTATGATGCATACTGACGTAAGGAGAGCAAGATGTATGTGTGGGGACCGGCTGTCATCGAGTGCAGGTCTGTCTTAGGTATCACGGCTTAACGTCATTGAAGTCTAGAGAGTGGACAACACGTTCGTCTTACTCAGAGCGGTGTCCGAATTCTATTTTCGACGTGATGCGTGCCACTTCCATTGTGGCCAACTACGATTCAATACAGAATGCACGAAACCTGAAAGACACCCTCACAGATACATAGAGAGTAGTGTTTGTCTGCGGAATAATGGGAGTGCAAGCGTCTGTGACATTGATATTGCTGTATGTAGCACAATTTATCATGGAGGGGGCGTAGCTCAGATGGTAGAGCGCTCGCTTAGCATGCGAGAGGTACTGGGATCGATACCCAGCGCCTCCAGAATTTTTAACACCCCTACATGCGCACCTTGCCATGCAAGTGGAGTAATTCACAGCCAGCAGATGTGTCTAGGCAGATACAAGAGAACGATTAGCATCCACAATTGGCAAGCGAGCTGTTATTCGTGCGCAGGAAGCACCCTCCTCCAACTCCTACACTTAATTTACAAACAGTACAAGTGTTCCCATAACATTCTTAAGCCTACGTCGGAAAGATCTGCCTTACGCCAGGTTCACGTAAATCCCACTGCACATTCCTATTCTTTGCGTGCAGTCGGCTGCTACTGGTGTTGCTAGTTGTGACTTCTGATAACAGATGCCGTAGCAATCAGTTCATGGAGTGATTTGTATGTTTTGCGATAGTCTGTCTCTGACAAGCAAGCACAGGTGACATAGGTGCGAACGCAGGAAGCTTGCAGCCCCTCGCTGCCTGCAGACACCGAGCAGCCACACTAGGAGGGCGGCCTAAGCCGTAGGCGAAATGTGCTCATTCGCTTTGGGGCGACGTCGAACTATAAATGAGGCTGTCACTAGCGTGAGCGTTGCGTAAGCGTCGTGTAAAGTCGTAAAAGTCGGCTGCATGGGCGAGTGCCATGTTTGGGGAGCGTTTCGTAGTTTGCGCAGTGCAATGGAGACGTGGAAACTTGTTGTGGCCCAGTGTTTTGCAGTTGGACGACAAGAGTGGTACACAGTAGCAAAGAGCGAGGCACTGAGTTTGCATGAACAGTGGAGTGCAGAATGGGGCTCGAGATGTGCTTGTTACCTCAGGTGCTGTGTGATTGTCGACAAGGAGTGAAAACGGAGCAATTTGTGACCCCCCTTTCAATTTAAGACGTTAAAAACAGACGGAATTTGCATTCGTAATACCAGAGCATCGAAACTACTTGGAACTCTTGTGTATATGAACGTGTCCGCGCCTTTGTACTCTGGTCCCTTCAGCGCTACAAACCAACCAAGCATCGTGTCCGTGCACATCAGAGTCTCAAGGAATGGAGAATAGCGCAGTTTGGTCGCGGATGGGGGCGTAGCTCAGTTGGTAGAGCGTTCGCTTTGCATGTGAAAGGTCCCGGGTTCAAGCCCCGGCGCCTCCATGTTTTGTGGTCAGTGGATGCCAAGTGTTGATCGCGGCGAACCTAAAAGCACGCAAGATGTTGCAAAGCCAGCGTCACAGACTTGTATGATGCATACTGACGTAAGGAGAGCAAGATGTATGTGTGGGGACCGGCTGTCATCGAGTGCAGGTCTGTCTTAGGTATCACGGCTTAACGTCATTGAAGTCTAGAGAGTGGACAACACGTTCGTCTTACTCAGAGCGGTGTCCGAATTCTATTTTCGACGTGATGCGTGCCACTTCCATTGTGGCCAACTACGATTCAATACAGAATGCACGAAACCTGAAAGACACCCTCACAGATACATAGAGAGTAGTGTTTGTCTGCGGAATAATGGGAGTGCAAGCGTCTGTGACATTGATATTGCTGTATGTAGCACAATGTATCATGGAGGGGGCGTAGCTCAGATGGTAGAGCGCTCGCTTAGCATGCGAGAGGTACTGGGATCGATACCCAGCGCCTCCAGAATTTTTAACACCCCTACATGCGCACCTTGCCATGCAAGTGGAGTAATTCACAGCCAGCAGATGTGTCTAGGCAGATACAAGAGAACGATTAGCATCCACAATTGGCAAGCGAGCTGTTATTCGTGCGCAGGAAGCACCCTCCTCCAACTCCTACACTTAATTTACAAACAGTACAAGTGTTCCCATAACATTCTTAAGCCTACGTCGGAAAGATCTGCCTTACGCCAGGTTCACGTAAATCCCACTGCACATTCCTATTCTTTGCGTGCAGTCGGCTGCTACTGGTGTTGCTAGTTGTGACTTCTGATAACAGATGCCGTAGCAATCAGTTCATGGAGTGATTTGTATGTTTTGCGATAGTCTGTCTCTGACAAGCAAGCACAGGTGACATAGGTGCGAACGCAGGAAGCTTGCAGCCCCTCGCTGCCTGCAGACACCGAGCAGCCACACTAGGAGGGCGGCCTAAGCCGTAGGCGAAATGTGCTCATTCGCTTTGGGGCGACGTCGAACTATAAATGAGGCTGTCACTAGCGTGAGCGTCGTGTAAAGTCGTAAAAGTCGGCTGCATGGGCGAGTGCCATGTTTGGGGAGCGTTTCGTAGTTTGCGCAGTGCAATGGAGACGTGGAAACTTGTTGTGGCCCAGTGTTTTGCAGTTGGACGACAAGAGTGGTACACAGTAGCAAAGAGCGAGGCACTGAGTTTGCATGAACAGTGGAGTGCAGAATGGGGCTCGAGATGTGCTTGTTACCTCAGGTGCTGTGTGATTGTCGACAAGGAGTGAAAACGGAGCAATTTGTGACCCCCCTTTCAATTTAAGACGTTAAAAACAGACGGAATTTGCATTCGTAATACCAGAGCATCGAAACTACTTGGAAATCTTGTGTATATGAACGTGTCCGCGCCTTTGTACTCTGGTCCCTTCAGCGCTACAAACCAACCAAGCATCGTGTCCGTGCACATCAGAGTCTCAAGGAATGGAAAATAGCGCAGTTTGGTCGCGGATGGGGGCGTAGCTCAGTTGGTAGAGCGTTCGCTTTGCATGTGAAAGGTCCCGGGTTCAAGCCCCGGCGCCTCCATGTTTTGTGGTCAGTGGATGCCAAGTGTTGATCGCGGCGAACCTAAAAGCACGCAAGATGTTGCAAAGCCAGCGTCACAGACTTGTATGATGCATACTGACGTAAGGAGAGCAAGATGTATGTGTGGGGACCGGCTGTCATCGAGTGCAGGTCTGTCTTAGGTATCACGGCTTAACGTCATTGAAGTCTAGAGAGTGGACAACACGTTCGTCTTACTCAGAGCGGTGTCCGAATTCTATTTTCGACGTGATGCGTGCCACTTCCATTGTGGCCAACTACGATTCAATACAGAATGCACGAAACCTGAAAGACACCCTCACAGATACATAGAGAGTAGTGTTTGTCTGCGGAATAATGGGAGTGCAAGCGTCTGTGACATTGATATTGCTGTATGTAGCACAATTTATCATGGAGGGGGCGTAGCTCAGATGGTAGAGCGCTCGCTTAGCATGCGAGAGGTACTGGGATCGATACCCAGCGCCTCCAGAATTTTTAACACCCCTACATGCGCACCTTGCCATGCAAGTGGAGTAATTCACAGCCAGCAGATGTGTCTAGGCAGATACAAGAGAACGATTAGCATCCACAATTGGCAAGCGAGCTGTTATTCGTGCGCAGGAAGCACCCTCCTCCAACTCCTACACTTAATTTACAAACAGTACAAGTGTTCCCATAACATTCTTAAGCCTACGTCGGAAAGATCTGCCTTACGCCAGGTTCACGTAAATCCCACTGCACATTCCTATTCTTTGCGTGCAGTCGGCTGCTACTGGTGTTGCTAGTTGTGACTTCTGATAACAGATGCCGTAGCAATCAGTTCATGGAGTGATTTGTATGTTTTGCGATAGTCTGTCTCTGACAAGCAAGCACAGGTGACATAGGTGCGAACGCAGGAAGCTTGCAGCCCCTCGCTGCCTGCAGACACCGAGCAGCCACACTAGGAGGGCGGCCTAAGCCGTAGGCGAAATGTGCTCATTCGCTTTGGGGCGACGTCGAACTATAAATGAGGCTGTCACTAGCGTGAGCGTCGTGTAAAGTCGTAAAAGTCGGCTGCATGGGCGAGTGCCATGTTTGGGGAGCGTTTCGTAGTTTGCGCAGTGCAATGGAGACGTGGAAACTTGTTGTGGCCCAGTGTTTTGCAGTTGGACGACAAGAGTGGTACACAGTAGCAAAGAGCGAGGCACTGAGTTTGCATGAACAGTGGAGTGCAGAATGGGGCTCGAGATGTGCTTGTTACCTCAGGTGCTGTGTGATTGTCGACAAGGAGTGAAAACGGAGCAATTTGTGACCCCCCTTTCAATTTAAGACGTTAAAAACAGACGGAATTTGCATTCGTAATACCAGAGCATCGAAACTACTTGGAAATCTTGTGTATATGAACGTGTCCGCGCCTTTGTACTCTGGTCCCTTCAGCGCTACAAACCAACCAAGCATCGTGTCCGTGCACATCAGAGTCTCAAGGAATGGAAAATAGCGCAGTTTGGTCGCGGATGGGGGCGTAGCTCAGTTGGTAGTGCGTTCGCTTTGCATGTGAAAGGTCCCGGGTTCAAGCCCCGGCGCCTCCATGTTTTGTGGTCAGTGGATGCCAAGTGTTGATCGCAGCGAACCTAAAAGCACGCAAGATGTTGCAAAGCCAGCGTCACAGACTTGTATGATGCATACTGACGTAAGGAGAGCAAGATGTATGTGTGGGGACCGGCTGTCATCGAGTGCAGGTCTGTCTTAGGTATCACGGCTTAACGTCATTGAAGTCTAGAGAGTGGACAACACGTTCGTCTTACTCAGAGCGGTGTCCGAATTCTATTTTCGACGTGATGCGTGCCACTTCCATTGTGGCCAACTACGATTCAATACAGAATGCACGAAACCTGAAAGACACCCTCACAGATACATAGAGAGTAGTGTTTGTCTGCGGAATAATGGGAGTGCAAGCGTCTGTGACATTGATATTGCTGTATGTAGCACAATTTATCATGGAGGGGGCGTAGCTCAGATGGTAGAGCGCTCGCTTAGCATGCGAGAGGTACTGGGATCGATACCCAGCGCCTCCAGAATTTTTAACACCCCTACATGCGCACCTTGCCATGCAAGTGGAGTAATTCACAGCCAGCAGATGTGTCTAGGCAGATACAAGAGAACGATTAGCATCCACAATTGGCAAGCGAGCTGTTATTCGTGCGCAGGAAGCACCCTCCTCCAACTCCTACACTTAATTTACAAACAGTACAAGTGTTCCCATAACATTCTTAAGCCTACGTCGGAAAGATCTGCCTTACGCCAGGTTCACGTAAATCCCACTGCACATTCCTATTCTTTGCGTGCAGTCGGCTGCTACTGGTGTTGCTAGTTGTGACTTCTGATAACAGATGCCGTAGCAATCAGTTCATGGAGTGATTTGTATGTTTTGCGATAGTCTGTCTCTGACAAGCAAGCACAGGTGACATAGGTGCGAACGCAGGAAGCTTGCAGCCCCTCGCTGCCTGCAGACACCGAGCAGCCACACTAGGAGGGCGGCCTAAGCCGTAGGCGAAATGTGCTCATTCGCTTTGGGGCGACGTCGAACTATAAATGAGGCTGTCACTAGCGTGAGCGTCGTGTAAAGTCGTAAAAGTCGGCTGCATGTGCGAGTGCCATGTTTGGGGAGCGTTTCGTAGTTTGCGCAGTGCAATGGAGACGTGGAAACTTGTTGTGGCCCAGTGTTTTGCAGTTGGACGACAAGAGTGGTACACAGTAGCAAAGAGCGAGGCACTGAGTTTGCATGAACAGTGGAGTGCAGAATGGGGCTCGAGATGTGCTTGTTACCTCAGGTGCTGTGTGATTGTCGACAAGGAGTGAAAACGGAGCAATTTGTGACCCCCCTTTCAATTTAAGACGTTAAAAACAGAAGTAATTTGCATTCGTAATACCAGAGCATCGAAACTACTTGGAAATCTTGTGTATATGAACGTGTCCGCGCCTTTGTACTCTGGTCCCTTCAGCGCTACAAACCAACCAAGCATCGTGTCCGTGCACATCAGAGTCTCAAGGAATGGAAAATAGCGCAGTTTGGTCGCGGATGGGGGCGTAGCTCAGTTGGTAGAGCGTTCGCTTTGCATGTGAAAGGTCCCGGGTTCAAGCCCCGGCGCCTCCATGTTTTGTGGTCAGTGGATGCCAAGTGTTGATCGCGGCGAACCTAAAAGCACGCAAGATGTTGCAAAGCCAGCGTCACAGACTTGTATGATGCATACTGACGTAAGGAGAGCAAGATGTATGTGTGGGGACCGGCTGTCATCGAGTGCAGGTCTGTCTTAGGTATCACGGCTTAACGTCATTGAAGTCTAGAGAGTGGACAACACGTTCGTCTTACTCAGAGCGGTGTCCGAATTCTATTTTCGACGTGATGCGTGCCACTTCCATTGTGGCCAACTACGATTCAATACAGAATGCACGAAACCTGAAAGACACCCTCACAGATACATAGAGAGTAGTGTTTGTCTGCGGAATAATGGGAGTGCAAGCGTCTGTGACATCGATATTGCTGTATGTAGCACAATTTATCATGGAGGGGGCGTAGCTCAGATGGTAGAGCGCTCGCTTAGCATGCGAGAGGTACTGGGATCGATACCCAGCGCCTCCAGAATTTTTAACACCCCTACATGCGCACCTTGCCATGCAAGTGGAGTAATTCACAGCCAGCAGATGTGTCTAGGCAGATACAAGAGAACGATTAGCATCCACAATTGGCAAGCGAGCTGTTATTCGTGCGCAGGAAGCACCCTCCTCCAACTCCTACACTTAATTTACAAACAGTACAAGTGTTCCCATAACATTCTTAAGCCTACGTCGGAAAGATCTGCCTTACGCCAGGTTCACGTAAATCCCACTGCACATTCCTATTCTTTGCGTGCAGTCGGCTGCTACTGGTGTTGCTAGTTGTGACTTCTGATAACAGATGCCGTAGCAATCAGTTCATGGAGTGATTTGTATGTTTTGCGATAGTCTGTCTCTGACAAGCAAGCACAGGTGACATAGGTGCGAACGCAGGAAGCTTGCAGCCCCTCGCTGCCTGCAGACACCGAGCAGCCACACTAGGAGGGCGGCCTAAGCCGTAGGCGAAATGTGCTCATTCGCTTTGGGGCGACGTCGAACTATAAATGAGGCTGTCACTAGCGTGAGCGTCGTGTAAAGTCGTAAAAGTCGGCTGCATGGGCGAGTGCCATGTTTGGGGAGCGTTTCGTAGTTTGCGCAGTGCAATGGAGACGTGGAAACTTGTTGTGGCCCAGTGTTTTGCAGTTGGACGACAAGAGTGGTACACAGTAGCAAAGAGCGAGGCACTGAGTTTGCATGAACAGTGGAGTGCAGAATGGGGCTCGAGATGTGCTTGTTACCTCAGGTGCTGTGTGATTGTCGACAAGGAGTGAAAACGGAGCAATTTGTGACCCCCCTTTCAATTTAAGACGTTAAAAACAGACGGAATTTGCATTCGTAATACCAGAGCATCGAAACTACTTGGAAATCTTGTGTATATGAACGTGTCCGCGCCTTTGTACTCTGGTCCCTTCAGCGCTACAAACCAACCAAGCATCGTGTCCGTGCACATCAGAGTCTCAAGGAATGGAAAATAGCGCAGTTTGGTCGCGGATGGGGGCTTAGCTCAGTTGGTAGAGCGTTCGCTTTGCATGTGAAAGGTCCCGGGTTCAAGCCCCGGCGCCTCCATGTTTTGTGGTCAGTGGATGCCAAGTGTTGATCGCGGCGAACCTAAAAGCACGCAAGATGTTGCAAAGCCAGCGTCACAGACTTGTATGATGCATACTGACGTAAGGAGAGCAAGATGTATGTGTGGGGACCGGCTGTCATCGAGTGCAGGTCTGTCTTAGGTATCACGGCTTAACGTCATTGAAGTCTAGAGAGTGGACAACACGTTCGTCTTACTCAGAGCGGTGTCCGAATTCTATTTTCGACGTGATGCGTGCCACTTCCATTGTGGCCAACTACGATTCAATACAGAATGCACGAAACCTGAAAGACACCCTCACAGATACATAGAGAGTAGTGTTTGTCTGCGGAATAATGGGAGTGCAAGCGTCTGTGACATCGATATTGCTGTATGTAGCACAATTTATCATGGAGGGGGCGTAGCTCAGATGGTAGAGCGCTCGCTTAGCATGCGAGAGGTACTGGGATCGATACCCAGCGCCTCCAGAATTTTTAACACCCCTACATGCGCACCTTGCCATGCAAGTGGAGTAATTCACAGCCAGCAGATGTGTCTAGGCAGATACAAGAGAACGATTAGCATCCACAATTGGCAAGCGAGCTGTTATTCGTGCGCAGGAAGCACCCTCCTCCAACTCCTACACTTAATTTACAAACAGTACAAGTGTTCCCATAACATTCTTAAGCCTACGTCGGAAAGATCTGCCTTACGCCAGGTTCACGTAAATCCCACTGCACATTCCTATTCTTTGCGTGCAGTCGGCTGCTACTGGTGTTGCTAGTTGTGACTTCTGATAACAGATGCCGTAGCAATCAGTTCATGGAGTGATTTGTATGTTTTGCGATAGTCTGTCTCTGACAAGCAAGCACAGGTGACATAGGTGCGAACGCAGGAAGCTTGCAGCCCCTCGCTGCCTGCAGACACCGAGCAGCCACACTAGGAGGGCGGCCTAAGCCGTAGGCGAAATGTGCTCATTCGCTTTGGGGCGACGTCGAACTATAAATGAGGCTGTCACTAGCGTGAGCGTCGTGTAAAGTCGTAAAAGTCGGCTGCATGGGCGAGTGCCATGTTTGGGGAGCGTTTCGTAGTTTGCGCAGTGCAATGGAGACGTGGAAACTTGTTGTGGCCCAGTGTTTTGCAGTTGGACGACAAGAGTGGTACACAGTAGCAAAGAGCGAGGCACTGAGTTTGCATGAACAGTGGAGTGCAGAATGGGGCTCGAGATGTGCTTGTTACCTCAGGTGCTGTGTGATTGTCGACAAGGAGTGAAAACGGAGCAATTTGTGACCCCCCTTTCAATTTAAGACGTTAAAAACAGACGGAATTTGCATTCGTAATACCAGAGCATCGAAACTACTTGGAAATCTTGTGTATATGAACGTGTCCGCGCCTTTGTACTCTGGTCCCTTCAGCGCTACAAACCAACCAAGCATCGTGTCCGTGCACATCAGAGTCTCAAGGAATGGAAAATAGCGCAGTTTGGTCGCGGATGGGGGCGTAGCTCAGTTGGTAGAGCGTTCGCTTTGCATGTGAAAGGTCCCGGGTTCAAGCCCCGGCGCCTCCATGTTTTGTGGTCAGTGGATGCCAAGTGTTGATCGCGGCGAACCTAAAAGCACGCAAGATGTTGCAAAGCCAGCGTCACAGACTTGTATGATGCATACTGACGTAAGGAGAGCAAGATGTATGTGTGGGGACCGGCTGTCATCGAGTGCAGGTCTGTCTTAGGTATCACGGCTTAACGTCATTGAAGTCTAGAGAGTGGACAACACGTTCGTCTTACTCAGAGCGGTGTCCGAATTCTATTTTCGACGTGATGCGTGCCACTTCCATTGTGGCCAACTACGATTCAATACAGAATGCACGAAACCTGAAAGACACCCTCACAGATACATAGAGAGTAGTGTTTGTCTGCGGAATAATGGGAGTGCAAGCGTCTGTGACATTGATATTGCTGTATGTAGCACAATTTATCATGGAGGGGGCGTAGCTCAGATGGTAGAGCGCTCGCTTAGCATGCGAGAGGTACTGGGATCGATACCCAGCGCCTCCAGAATTTTTAACACCCCTACATGCGCACCTTGCCATGCAAGTGGAGTAATTCACAGCCAGCAGATGTGTCTAGGCAGATACAAGAGAACGATTAGCATCCACAATTGGCAAGCGAGCTGTTATTCGTGCGCAGGAAGCACCCTCCTCCAACTCCTACACTTAATTTACAAACAGTACAAGTGTTCCCATAACATTCTTAAGCCTACGTCGGAAAGATCTGCCTTACGCCAGGTTCACGTAAATCCTACTGCACATTCCTATTCTTTGCGTGCAGTCGGCTGCTACTGGTGTTGCTAGTTGTGACTTCTGATAACAGATGCCGTAGCAATCAGTTCATGGAGTGATTTGTATGTTTTGCGATAGTCTGTCTCTGACAAGCAAGCACAGGTGACATAGGTGCGAACGCAGGAAGCTTGCAGCCCCTCGCTGCCTGCAGACACCGAGCAGCCACACTAGGAGGGCGGCCTAAGCCGTAGGCGAAATGTGCTCATTCGCTTTGGGGCGACGTCGAACTATAAATGAGGCTGTCACTATCGTGAGCGTTGCGTGAGCGTCGTGTAAAGTCGTAAAAGTCGGCTGCATGGGCGAGTGCCATGTTTGGGGAGCGTTTCGTAGTTTGCGCAGTGCAATGGAGACGTGGAAACTTGTTGTGGCCCAGTGTTTTGCAGTTGGACGACAAGAGTGGTACACAGTAGCAAAGAGCGAGGCACTGAGTTTGCATGAACAGTGGAGTGCAGAATGGGGCTCGAGATGTGCTTGTTACCTCAGGTGCTGTGTGATTGTCGACAAGGAGTGAAAACGGAGCAATTTGTGACCCCCCTTTCAATTTAAGACGTTAAAAACAGACGGAATTTGCATTCGTAATACCAGAGCATCGAAACTACTTGGAAATCTTGTGTATATGAACGTGTCCGCGCCTTTGTACTCTGGTCCCTTCAGCGCTACAAACCAACCAAGCATCGTGTCCGTGCACATCAGAGTCTCAAGGAATGGAAAATAGCGCAGTTTGGTCGCGGATGGGGGCGTAGCTCAGTTGGTAGAGCGTTCGCTTTGCATGTGAAAGGTCCCGGGTTCAAGCCCCGGCGCCTCCATGTTTTGTGGTCAGTGGATGCCAAGTGTTGATCGCGGCGAACCTAAAAGCACGCAAGATGTTGCAAAGCCAGCGTCACAGACTTGTATGATGCATACTGACGTAAGGAGAGCAAGATGTATGTGTGGGGACCGGCTGTCATCGAGTGCAGGTCTGTCTTAGGTATCACGGCTTAACGTCATTGAAGTCTAGAGAGTGGACAACACGTTCGTCTTACTCAGAGCGGTGTCCGAATTCTATTTTCGACGTGATGCGTGCCACTTCCATTGTGGCCAACTACGATTCAATACAGAATGCACGAAACCTGAAAGACACCCTCACAGATACATAGAGAGTAGTGTTTGTCTGCGGAATAATGGGAGTGCAAGCGTCTGTGACATTGATATTGCTGTATGTAGCACAATTTATCATGGAGGGGGCGTAGCTCAGATGGTAGAGCGCTCGCTTAGCATGCGAGAGGTACTGGGATCGATACCCAGCGCCTCCAGAATTTTTAACACCCCTACATGCGCACCTTGCCATCCAAGTGGAGTAATTCACAGCCAGCAGATGTGTCTAGGCAGATACAAGAGAACGATTAGCATCCACAATTGGCAAGCGAGCTGTTATTCGTGCGCAGGAAGCACCCTCCTCCAACTCCTACACTTAATTTACAAACAGTACAAGTGTTCCCATAACATTCTTAAGCCTACGTCGGAAAGATCTGCCTTACGCCAGGTTCACGTAAATCCCACTGCACATTCCTATTCTTTGCGTGCAGTCGGCTGCTACTGGTGTTGCTAGTTGTGACTTCTGATAACAGATGCCGTAGCAATCAGTTCATGGAGTGATTTGTATGTTTTGCGATAGTCTGTCTCTGACAAGCAAGCACAGGTGACATAGGTGCGAACGCAGGAAGCTTGCAGCCCCTCGCTGCCTGCAGACACCGAGCAGCCACACTAGGAGGGCGGCCTAAGCCGTAGGCGAAATGTGCTCATTCGCTTTGGGGCGACGTCGAACTATAAATGAGGCTGTCACTAGCGTGAGCGTCGTGTAAAGTCGTAAAAGTCGGCTGCATGGGCGAGTGCCATGTTTGGGGAGCGTTTCGTAGTTTGCGCAGTGCAATGGAGACGTGGAAACTTGTTGTGGCCCAGTGTTTTGCAGTTGGACGACAAGAGTGGTACACAGTAGCAAAGAGCGAGGCACTGAGTTTGCATGAACAGTGGAGTGCAGAATGGGGCTCGAGATGTGCTTGTTACCTCAGGTGCTGTGTGATTGTCGACAAGGAGTGAAAACGGAGCAATTTGTGACCCCCCTTTCAATTTAAGACGTTAAAAACAGACGGAATTTGCATTCGTAATACCAGAGCATCGAAACTACTTGGAAATCTTGTGTATATGAACGTGTCCGCGCCTTTGTACTCTGGTCCCTTCAGCGCTACAAACCAACCAAGCATCGTGTCCGTGCACATCAGAGTCTCAAGGAATGGAAAATAGCGCAGTTTGGTCGCGGATGGGGGCGTAGCTCAGTTGGTAGAGCGTTCGCTTTGCATGTGAAAGGTCCCGGGTTCAAGCCCCGGCGCCTCCATGTTTTGTGGTCAGTGGATGCCAAGTGTTGATCGCGGCGAACCTAAAAGCACGCAAGATGTTGCAAAGCCAGCGTCACAGACTTGTATGATGCATACTGACGTAAGGAGAGCAAGATGTATGTGTGGGGACCGGCTGTCATCGAGTGCAGGTCTGTCTTAGGTATCACGGCTTAACGTCATTGAAGTCTAGAGAGTGGACAACACGTTCGTCTTACTCAGAGCGGTGTCCGAATTCTATTTTCGACGTGATGCGTGCCACTTCCATTGTGGCCAACTACGATTCAATACAGAATGCACGAAACCTGAAAGACACCCTCACAGATACATAGAGAGTAGTGTTTGTCTGCGGAATAATGGGAGTGCAAGCGTCTGTGACATTGATATTGCTGTATGTAGCACAATTTATCATGGAGGGGGCGTAGCTCAGATGGTAGAGCGCTCGCTTAGCATGCGAGAGGTACTGGGATCGATACCCAGCGCCTCCAGAATTTTTAACACCCCTACATGCGCACCTTGCCATGCAAGTGGAGTAATTCACAGCCAGCAGATGTGTCTAGGCAGATACAAGAGAACGATTAGCATCCACAATTGGCAAGCGAGCTGTTATTCGTGCGCAGGAAGCACCCTCCTCCAACTCCTACACTTAATTTACAAACAGTACAAGTGTTCCCATAACATTCTTAAGCCTACGTCGGAAAGATCTGCCTTACGCCAGGTTCACGTAAATCCCACTGCACATTCCTATTCTTTGCGTGCAGTCGGCTGCTACTGGTGTTGCTAGTTGTGACTTCTGATAACAGATGCCGTAGCAATCAGTTCATGGAGTGATTTGTATGTTTTGCGATAGTCTGTCTCTGACAAGCAAGCACAGGTGACATAGGTGCGAACGCAGGAAGCTTGCAGCCCCTCGCTGCCTGCAGACACCGAGCAGCCACACTAGGAGGGCGGCCTAAGCCGTAGGCGAAATGTGCTCATTCGCTTTGGGGCGACGTCGAACTATAAATGAGGCTGTCACTAGCGTGAGCGTCGTGTAAAGTCGTAAAAGTCGGCTGCATGGGCGAGTGCCATGTTTGGGGAGCGTTTCGTAGTTTGCGCAGTGCAATGGAGACGTGGAAACTTGTTGTGGCCCAGTGTTTTGCAGTTGGACGACAAGAGTGGTACACAGTAGCAAAGAGCGAGGCACTGAGTTTGCATGAACAGTGGAGTGCAGAATGGGGCTCGAGATGTGCTTGTTACCTCAGGTGCTGTGTGATTGTCGACAAGGAGTGAAAACGGAGCAATTTGTGACCCCCCTTTCAATTTAAGACGTTAAAAACAGACGGAATTTGCATTCGTAATACCAGAGCATCGAAACTACTTGGAAATCTTGTGTATATGAACGTGTCCGCGCCTTTGTACTCTGGTCCCTTCAGCGCTACAAACCAACCAAGCATCGTGTCCGTGCACATCAGAGTCTCAAGGAATGGAAAATAGCGCAGTTTGGTCGCGGATGGGGGCGTAGCTCAGTTGGTAGAGCGTTCGCTTTGCATGTGAAAGGTCCCGGGTTCAAGCCCCGGCGCCTCCATGTTTTGTGGTCAGTGGATGCCAAGTGTTGATCGCGGCGAACCTAAAGGCACGCAAGATGTTGCAAAGCCAGCGTCACAGACTTGTATGATGCATACTGACGTAAGGAGAGCAAGATGTATGTGTGGGGACCGGCTGTCATCGAGTGCAGGTCTGTCTTAGGTATCACGGCTTAACGTCATTGAAGTCTAGAGAGTGGACAACACGTTCGTCTTACTCAGAGCGGTGTCCGAATTCTATTTTCGACGTGATGCGTGCCACTTCCATTGTGGCCAACTACGATTCAATACAGAATGCACGAAACCTGAAAGACACCCTCACAGATACATAGAGAGTAGTGTTTGTCTGCGGAATAATGGGAGTGCAAGCGTCTGTGACATTGATATTGCTGTATGTAGCACAATTTATCATGGAGGGGGCGTAGCTCAGATGGTAGAGCGCTCGCTTAGCATGCGAGAGGTACTGGGATCGATACCCAGCGCCTCCAGAATTTTTAACACCCCTACATGCGCACCTTGCCATGCAAGTGGAGTAATTCACAGCCAGCAGATGTGTCTAGGCTGATACAAGAGAACGATTAGCATCCACAATTGGCAAGCGAGCTGTTATTCGTGTGCAGGAAGCACCCTCCTCCAACTCCTACACTTAATTTACAAACAGTACAAGTGTTCCCATAACATTCTTAAGCCTACGTCGGAAAGATCTGCCTTACGCCAGGTTCACGTAAATCCCACTGCACATTCCTATTCTTTGCGTGCAGTCGGCTGCTACTGGTGTTGCTAGTTGTGACTTCTGATAACAGATGCCGTAGCAATCAGTTCATGGAGTGATTTGTATGTTTTGCGATAGTCTGTCTCTGACAAGCAAGCACAGGTGACATAGGTGCGAACGCAGGAAGCTTGCAGCCCCTCGCTGCCTGCAGACACCGAGCAGCCACACTAGGAGGGCGGCCTAAGCCGTAGGCGAAATGTGCTCATTCGCTTTGGGGCGACGTCGAACTATAAATGAGGCTGTCACTAGCGTGAGCGTCGTGTAAAGTCGTAAAAGTCGGCTGCATGGGCGAGTGCCATGTTTGGGGAGCGTTTCGTAGTTTGCGCAGTGCAATGGAGACGTGGAAACTTGTTGTGGCCCAGTGTTTTGCAGTTGGACGACAAGAGTGGTACACAGTAGCAAAGAGCGAGGCACTGAGTTTGCATGAACAGTGGAGTGCAGAATGGGGCTCGAGATGTGCTTGTTACCTCAGGTGCTGTGTGATTGTCGACAAGGAGTGAAAACGGAGCAATTTGTGACCCCCCTTTCAATTTAAGACGTTAAAAACAGACGGAATTTGCATTCGTAATACCAGAGCATCGAAACTACTTGGAAATCTTGTGTATATGAACGTGTCCGCGCCTTTGTACTCTGGTCCCTTCAGCGCTACAAACCAACCAAGCATCGTGTCCGTGCACATCAGAGTCTCAAGGAATGGAAAATAGCGCAGTTTGGTCGCGGATGGGGGCGTAGCTCAGTTGGTAGAGCGTTCGCTTTGCATGTGAAAGGTCCCGGGTTCAAGCCCCGGCGCCTCCATGTTTTGTGGTCAGTGGATGCCAAGTGTTGATCGCGGCGAACCTAAAAGCACGCAAGATGTTGCAAAGCCAGCGTCACAGACTTGTATGATGCATACTGACGTAAGGAGAGCAAGATGTATGTGTGGGGACCGGCTGTCATCGAGTGCAGGTCTGTCTTAGGTATCACGGCTTAACGTCATTGAAGTCTAGAGAGTGGACAACACGTTCGTCTTACTCAGAGCGGTGTCCGAATTCTATTTTCGACGTGATGCGTGCCACTTCCATTGTGGCCAACTACGATTCAATACAGAATGCACGAAACCTGAAAGACACCCTCACAGATACATAGAGAGTAGTGTTTGTCTGCGGAATAATGGGAGTGCAAGCGTCTGTGACATTGATATTGCTGTATGTAGCACAATTTATCATGGAGGGGGCGTAGCTCAGATGGTAGAGCGCTCGCTTAGCATGCGAGAGGTACTGGGATCGATACCCAGCGCCTCCAGAATTTTTAACACCCCTACATGCGCACCTTGCCATGCAAGTGGAGTAATTCACAGCCAGCAGATGTGTCTAGGCAGATACAAGAGAACGATTAGCATCCACAATTGGCAAGCGAGCTGTTATTCGTGCGCAGGAAGCACCCTCCTCCAACTCCTACACTTAATTTACAAACAGTACAAGTGTTCCCATAACATTCTTAAGCCTACGTCGGAAAGATCTGCCTTACGCCAGGTTCACGTAAATCCCACTGCACATTCCTATTCTTTGCGTGCAGTCGGCTGCTACTGGTGTTGCTAGTTGTGACTTCTGATAACAGATGCCGTAGCAATCAGTTCATGGAGTGATTTGTATGTTTTGCGATAGTCTGTCTCTGACAAGCAAGCACAGGTGACATAGGTGCGAACGCAGGAAGCTTGCAGCCCCTCGCTGCCTGCAGACACCGAGCAGCCACACTAGGAGGGCGGCCTAAGCTGTAGGCGAAATGTGCTCATTCGCTTTGGGGCGACGTCGAACTATAAATGAGGCTGTCACTAGCGTGAGCGTCGTGTAAAGTCGTAAAAGTCGGCTGCATGGGCGAGTGCCATGTTTGGGGAGCGTTTCGTAGTTTGCGCAGTGCAATGGAGACGTGGAAACTTGTTGTGGCCCAGTGTTTTGCAGTTGGACGACAAGAGTGGTACACAGTAGCAAAGAGCGAGGCACTGAGTTTGCATGAACAGTGGAGTGCAGAATGGGGCTCGAGATGTGCTTGTTACCTCAGGTGCTGTGTGATTGTCGACAAGGAGTGAAAACGGAGCAATTTGTGACCCCCCTTTCAATTTAAGACGTTAAAAACAGACGGAATTTGCATTCGTAATACCAGAGCATCGAAACTACTTGGAACTCTTGTGTATATGAACGTGTCCGCGCCTTTGTACTCTGGTCCCTTCAGCGCTACAAACCAACCAAGCATCGTGTCCGTGCACATCAGAGTCTCAAGGAATGGAGAATAGCACCGTTTGGTCGCGGATGGGGGCGTAGCTCAGTTGGTAGAGCGTTCGCTTTGCATGTGAAAGGTCCCGGGTTCAAGCCCCGGCGCCTCCATGTTTTGTGGTCAGTGGATGCCAAGTGTTGATCGCGGCGAACCTAAAAGCACGCAAGATGTTGCAAAGCCAGCGTCACAGACTTGTATGATGCATACTGACGTAAGGAGAGCAAGATGTATGTGTGGGGACCGGCTGTCATCGAGTGCAGGTCTGTCTTAGGTATCACGGCTTAACGTCATTGAAGTCTAGAGAGTGGACAACACGTTCGTCTTACTCAGAGCGGTGTCCGAATTCTATTTTCGACGTGATGCGTGCCACTTCCATTGTGGCCAACTACGATTCAATACAGAATGCACGAAACCTGAAAGACACCCTCACAGATACATAGAGAGTAGTGTTTGTCTGCGGAATAATGGGAGTGCAAGCGTCTGTGACATTGATATTGCTGTATGTAGCACAATTTATCATGGAGGGGGCGTAGCTCAGATGGTAGAGCGCTCGCTTAGCATGCGAGAGGTACTGGGATCGATACCCAGCGCCTCCAGAATTTTTAACACCCCTACATGCGCACCTTGCCATGCAAGTGGAGTAATTCACAGCCAGCAGATGTGTCTAGGCAGATACAAGAGAACGATTAGCATCCACAATTGGCAAGCGAGCTGTTATTCGTGCGCAGGAAGCACCCTCCTCCAACTCCTACACTTAATTTACAAACAGTACAAGTGTTCCCATAACATTCTTAAGCCTACGTCGGAAAGATCTGCCTTACGCCAGGTTCACGTAAATCCCACTGCACATTCCTATTCTTTGCGTGCAGTCGGCTGCTACTGGTGTTGCTAGTTGTGACTTCTGATAACAGATGCCGTAGCAATCAGTTCATGGAGTGATTTGTATGTTTTGCGATAGTCTGTCTCTGACAAGCAAGCACAGGTGACATAGGTGCGAACGCAGGAAGCTTGCAGCCCCTCGCTGCCTGCAGACACCGAGCAGCCACACTAGGAGGGCGGCCTAAGCCGTAGGCGAAATGTGCTCATTCGCTTTGGGGCGACGTCGAACTATAAATGAGGCTGTCACTAGCGTGAGCGTCGTGTAAAGTCGTAAAAGTCGGCTGCATGGGCGAGTGCCATGTTTGGGGAGCGTTTCGTAGTTTGCGCAGTGCAATGGAGACGTGGAAACTTGTTGTGGCCCAGTGTTTTGCAGTTGGACGACAAGAGTGGTACACAGTAGCAAAGAGCGAGGCACTGAGTTTGCATGAACAGTGGAGTGCAGAATGGGGCTCGAGATGTGCTTGTTACCTCAGGTGCTGTGTGATTGTCGACAAGGAGTGAAATCGGAGCAATTTGTGACCCCCCTTTCAATTTAAGACGTTAAAAACAGACGGAATTTGCATTCGTAATACCAGAGCATCGAAACTACTTGGAACTCTTGTGTATATGAACGTGTCCGCGCCTTTGTACTCTGGTCCCTTCAGCGCTACAAACCAACCAAGCATCGTGTCCGTGCACATCAGAGTCTCAAGGAATGGAGAATAGCGCAGTTTGGTCGCGGATGGGGGCGTAGCTCAGTTGGTAGAGCGTTCGCTTTGCATGTGAAAGGTCCCGGGTTCAAGCCCCGGCGCCTCCATGTTTTGTGGTCAGTGGATGCCAAGTGTTGATCGCGGCGAACCTAAAAGCACGCAAGATGTTGCAAAGCCAGCGTCACAGACTTGTATGATGCATACTGACGTAAGGAGAGCAAGATGTATGTGTGGGGACCGGCTGTCATCGAGTGCAGGTCTGTCTTAGGTATCACGGCTTAACGTCATTGAAGTCTAGAGAGTGGACAACACGTTCGTCTTACTCAGAGCGGTGTCCGAATTCTATTTTCGACGTGATGCGTGCCACTTCCATTGTGGCCAACTACGATTCAATACAGAATGCACGAAACCTGAAAGACACCCTCACAGATACATAGAGAGTAGTGTTTGTCTGCGGAATAATGGGAGTGCAACGTCTGTGACATTGATATTGCTGTATGTAGCACAATTTATCATGGAGGGGGCGTAGCTCAGATGGTAGAGCGCTCGCTTAGCATGCGAGAGGTACTGGGATCGATACCCAGCGCCTCCAGAATTTTTAACACCCCTACATGCGCACCTTGCCATGCAAGTGGAGTAATTCACAGCCAGCAGATGTGTCTAGGCAGATACAAGAGAACGATTAGCATCCACAATTGGCAAGCGAGCTGTTATTCGTGCGCAGGAAGCACCCTCCTCCAACTCCTACACTTAATTTACAAACAGTACAAGTGTTCCCATAACATTCTTAAGCCTACGTCGGAAAGATCTGCCTTACGCCAGGTTCACGTAAATCCCACTGCACATTCCTATTCTTTGCGTGCAGTCGGCTGCTACTGGTGTTGCTAGTTGTGACTTCTGATAACAGATGCCGTAGCAATCAGTTCATGGAGTGATTTGTATGTTTTGCGATAGTCTGTCTCTGACAAGCAAGCACAGGTGACATAGGTGCGAACGCAGGAAGCTTGCAGCCCCTCGCTGCCTGCAGACACCGAGCAGCCACACTAGGAGGGCGGCCTAAGCCGTAGGCGAAATGTGCTCATTCGCTTTGGGGCGACGTCGAACTATAAATGAGGCTGTCACTAGCGTGAGCGTCGTGTAAAGTCGTAAAAGTCGGCTGCATGGGCGAGTGCCATGTTTGGGGAGCGTTTCGTAGTTTGCGCAGTGCAATGGAGACGTGGAAACTTGTTGTGGCCCAGTGTTTTGCAGTTGGACGACAAGAGTGGTACACAGTAGCAAAGAGCGAGGCACTGAGTTTGCATGAACAGTGGAGTGCAGAATGGGGCTCGAGATGTGCTTGTTACCTCAGGTGCTGTGTGATTGTCGACAAGGAGTGAAAACGGAGCAATTTGTGACCCCCCTTTCAATTTAAGACGTTAAAAACAGACGGAATTTGCATTCGTAATACCAGAGCATCGAAACTACTTGGAACTCTTGTGTATATGAACGTGTCCGCGCCTTTGTACTCTGGTCCCTTCAGCGCTACAAACCAACCAAGCATCGTGTCCGTGCACATCAGAGTCTCAAGGAATGGAGAATAGCGCAGTTTGGTCGCGGATGGGGGCGTAGCTCAGTTGGTAGAGCGTTCGCTTTGCATGTGAAAGGTCCCGGGTTCAAGCCCCGGCGCCTCCATGTTTTGTGGTCAGTGGATGCCAAGTGTTGATCGCGGCGAACCTAAAAGCACGCAAGATGTTGCAAAGCCAGCGTCACAGACTTGTATGATGCATACTGACGTAAGGAGAGCAAGATGTATGTGTGGGGACCGGCTGTCATCGAGTGCAGGTCTGTCTTAGGTATCACGGCTTAACGTCATTGAAGTCTAGAGAGTGGACAACACGTTCGTCTTACTCAGAGCGGTGTCCGAATTCTATTTTCGACGTGATGCGTGCCACTTCCATTGTGGCCAACTACGATTCAATACAGAATGCACGAAACCTGAAAGACACCCTCACAGATACATAGAGAGTAGTGTTTGTCTGCGGAATAATGGGAGTGCAAGCGTCTGTGACATTGATATTGCTGTATGTAGCACAATTTATCATGGAGGGGGCGTAGCTCAGATGGTAGAGCGCTCGCTTAGCATGCGAGAGGTACTGGGATCGATACCCAGCGCCTCCAGAATTTTTAACACCCCTACATGCGCACCTTGCCATGCAAGTGGAGTAATTCACAGCCAGCAGATGTGTCTAGGCAGATACAAGAGAACGATTAGCATCCACAATTGGCAAGCGAGCTGTTATTCGTGCGCAGGAAGCACCCTCCTCCAACTCCTACACTTAATTTACAAACAGTACAAGTGTTCCCATAACATTCTTAAGCCTACGTCGGAAAGATCTGCCTTACGCCAGGTTCACGTAAATCCCACTGCACATTCCTATTCTTTGCGTGCAGTCGGCTGCTACTGGTGTTGCTAGTTGTGACTTCTGATAACAGATGCCGTAGCAATCAGTTCATGGAGTGATTTGTATGTTTTGCGATAGTCTGTCTCTGACAAGCAAGCACAGGTGACATAGGTGCGAACGCAGGAAGCTTGCAGCCCCTCGCTGCCTGCAGACACCGAGCAGCCACACTAGGAGGGCGGCCTAAGCTGTAGGCGAAATGTGCTCATTCGCTTTGGGGCGACGTCGAACTATAAATGAGGCTGTCACTAGCGTGAGCGTTGCGTGAGCGTCGTGTAAAGTCGTAAAAGTCGGCTGCATGGGCGAGTGCCATGTTTGGGGAGCGTTTCGTAGTTTGCGCAGTGCAATGGAGACGTGGAAACTTGTTGTGGCCCAGTGTTTTGCAGTTGGACGACAAGAGTGGTACACAGTAGCAAAGAGCGAGGCACTGAGTTTGCATGAACAGTGGAGTGCAGAATGGGGCTCGAGATGTGCTTGTTACCTCAGGTGCTGTGTGATTGTCGACAAGGAGTGAAAACGGAGCAATTTGTGACCCCCCTTTCAATTTAAGACGTTAAAAACAGACGGAATTTGCATTCGTAATACCAGAGCATCGAAACTACTTGGAACTCTTGTGTATATGAACGTGTCCGCGCCTTTGTACTCTGGTCCCTTCAGCGCTACAAACCAACCAAGCATCGTGTCCGTGCACATCAGAGTCTCAAGGAATGGAGAATAGCACAGTTTGTTCGCGGATGGGGGCGTAGCTCAGTTGGTAGAGCGTTCGCTTTGCGTGTGAAAGGTCCCGGGTTCAAGCCCCGGCGCCTCCATGTTTTGTGGTCAGTGGATGCCAAGTGTTGATCGCGGCGAACCTAAAAGCACGCAAGATGTTGCAAAGCCAGCGTCACAGACTTGTATGATGCATACTGACGTAAGGAGAGCAAGATGTATGTGTGGGGACCGGCTGTCATCGAGTGCAGGTCTGTCTTAGGTATCACGGCTTAACGTCATTGAAGTCTAGAGAGTGGACAACACGTTCGTCTTACTCAGAGCGGTGTCCGAATTCTATTTTCGACGTGATGCGTGCCACTTCCATTGTGGCCAACTACGATTCAATACAGAATGCACGAAACCTGAAAGACACCCTCACAGATACATAGAGAGTAGTGTTTGTCTGCGGAATAATGGGAGTGCAAGCGTCTGTGACATTGATATTGCTGTATGTAGCACAATTTATCATGGAGGGGGCGTAGCTCAGATGGTAGAGCGCTCGCTTAGCATGCGAGAGGTACTGGGATCGATACCCAGCGCCTCCAGAATTTTTAACACCCCTACATGCGCACCTTGCCATGCAAGTGGAGTAATTCACAGCCAGCAGATGTGTCTAGGCAGATACAAGAGAACGATTAGCATCCACAATTGGCAAGCGAGCTGTTATTCGTGCGCAGGAAGCACCCTCCTCCAACTCCTACACTTAATTTACAAACAGTACAAGTGTTCCCATAACATTCTTAAGCCTACGTCGGAAAGATCTGCCTTACGCCAGGTTCACGTAAATCCCACTGCACATTCCTATTCTTTGCGTGCAGTCGGCTGCTACTGGTGTTGCTAGTTGTGACTTCTGATAACAGATGCCGTAGCAATCAGTTCATGGAGTGATTTGTATGTTTTGCGATAGTCTGTCTCTGACAAGCAAGCACAGGTGACATAGGTGCGAACGCAGGAAGCTTGCAGCCCCTCGCTGCCTGCAGACACCGAGCAGCCACACTAGGAGGGCGGCCTAAGCCGTAGGCGAAATGTGCTCATTCGCTTTGGGGCGACGTCGAACTATAAATGAGGCTGTCACTAGCGTGAGCGTCGTGTAAAGTCGTAAAAGTCGGCTGCATGGGCGAGTGCCATGTTTGGGGAGCGTTTCGTAGTTTGCGCAGTGCAATGGAGACGTGGAAACTTGTTGTGGCCCAGTGTTTTGCAGTTGGACGACAAGAGTGGTACACAGTAGCAAAGAGCGAGGCACTGAGTTTGCATGAACAGTGGAGTGCAGAATGGGGCTCGAGATGTGCTTGTTACCTCAGGTGCTGTGTGATTGTCGACAAGGAGTGAAAACGGAGCAATTTGTGACCCCCCTTTCAATTTAAGACGTTAAAAACAGACGGAATTTGCATTCGTAATACCAGAGCATCGAAACTACTTGGAACTCTTGTGTATATGAACGTGTCCGCGCCTTTGTACTCTGGTCCCTTCAGCGCTACAAACCAACCAAGCATCGTGTCCGTGCACATCAGAGTCTCAAGGAATGGAGAATAGCGCAGTTTGGTCGCGGATGGGGGCGTAGCTCAGTTGGTAGAGCGTTCGCTTTGCATGTGAAAGGTCCCGGGTTCAAGCCCCGGCGCCTCCATGTTTTGTGGTCAGTGGATGCCAAGTGTTGATCGCGGCGAACCTAAAAGCACGCAAGATGTTGCAAAGCCAGCGTCACAGACTTGTATGATGCATACTGACGTAAGGAGAGCAAGATGTATGTGTGGGGACCGGCTGTCATCGAGTGCAGGTCTGTCTTAGGTATCACGGCTTAACGTCATTGAAGTCTAGAGAGTGGACAACACGTTCGTCTTACTCAGAGCGGTGTCCGAATTCTATTTTCGACGTGATGCGTGCCACTTCCATTGTGGCCAACTACGATTCAATACAGAATGCACGAAACCTGAAAGACACCCTCACAGATACATAGAGAGTAGTGTTTGTCTGCGGAATAATGGGAGTGCAAGCGTCTGTGACATTGATATTGCTGTATGTAGCACAATTTATCATGGAGGGGGCGTAGCTCAGATGGTAGAGCGCTCGCTTAGCATGCGAGAGGTACTGGGATCGATACCCAGCGCCTCCAGAATTTTTAACACCCCTACATGCGCACCTTGCCATGCAAGTGGAGTAATTCACAGCCAGCAGATGTGTCTAGGCAGATACAAGAGAACGATTAGCATCCACAATTGGCAAGCGAGCTGTTATTCGTGCGCAGGAAGCACCCTCCTCCAACTCCTACACTTAATTTACAAACAGTACAAGTGTTCCCATAACATTCTTAAGCCTACGTCGGAAAGATCTGCCTTACGCCAGGTTCACGTAAATCCCACTGCACATTCCTATTCTTTGCGTGCAGTCGGCTGCTACTGGTGTTGCTAGTTGTGACTTCTGATAACAGATGCCGTAGCAATCAGTTCATGGAGTGATTTGTATGTTTTGCGATAGTCTGTCTCTGACAAGCAAGCACAGGTGACATAGGTGCGAACGCAGGAAGCTTGCAGCCCCTCGCTGCCTGCAGACACCGAGCAGCCACACTAGGAGGGCGGCCTAAGCTGTAGGCGAAATGTGCTCATTCGCTTTGGGGCGACGTCGAACTATAAATGAGGCTGTCACTAGCGTGAGCGTCGTGTAAAGTCGTAAAAGTCGGCTGCATGGGCGAGTGCCATGTTTGGGGAGCGTTTCGTAGTTTGCGCAGTGCAATGGAGACGTGGAAACTTGTTGTGGCCCAGTGTTTTGCAGTTGGACGACAAGAGTGGTACACAGTAGCAAAGAGCGAGGCACTGAGTTTGCATGAACAGTGGAGTGCAGAATGGGGCTCGAGATGTGCTTGTTACCTCAGGTGCTGTGTGATTGTCGACAAGGAGTGAAAACGGAGCAATTTGTGACCCCCCTTTCAATTTAAGACGTTAAAAACAGACGGAATTTGCATTCGTAATACCAGAGCATCGAAACTACTTGGAACTCTTGTGTATATGAACGTGTCCGCGCCTTTGTACTCTGGTCCCTTCAGCGCTACAAACCAACCAAGCATCGTGTCCGTGCACATCAGAGTCTCAAGGAATGGAGAATAGCACAGTTTGGTCGCGGATGGGGGCGTAGCTCAGTTGGTAGAGCGTTCGCTTTGCATGTGAAAGGTCCCGGGTTCAAGCCCCGGCGCCTCCATGTTTTGTGGTCAGTGGATGCCAAGTGTTGATCGCGGCGAACCTAAAAGCACGCAAGATGTTGCAAAGCCAGCGTCACAGACTTGTATGATGCATACTGACGTAAGGAGAGCAAGATGTATGTGTGGGGACCGGCTGTCATCGAGTGCAGGTCTGTCTTAGGTATCACGGCTTAACGTCATTGAAGTCTAGAGAGTGGACAACACGTTCGTCTTACTCAGAGCGGTGTCCGAATTCTATTTTCGACGTGATGCGTGCCACTTCCATTGTGGCCAACTACGATTCAATACAGAATGCACGAAACCTGAAAGACACCCTCACAGATACATAGAGAGTAGTGTTTGTCTGCGGAATAATGGGAGTGCAAGCGTCTGTGACATTGATATTGCTGTATGTAGCACAATTTATCATGGAGGGGGCGTAGCTCAGATGGTAGAGCGCTCGCTTAGCATGCGAGAGGTACTGGGATCGATACCCAGCGCCTCCAGAATTTTTAACACCCCTACATGCGCACCTTGCCATGCAAGTGGAGTAATTCACAGCCAGCAGATGTGTCTAGGCAGATACAAGAGAACGATTAGCATCCACAATTGGCAAGCGAGCTGTTATTCGTGCGCAGGAAGCACCCTCCTCCAACTCCTACACTTAATTTACAAACAGTACAAGTGTTCCCATAACATTCTTAAGCCTACGTCGGAAAGATCTGCCTTACGCCAGGTTCACGTAAATCCCACTGCACATTCCTATTCTTTGCGTGCAGTCGGCTGCTACTGGTGTTGCTAGTTGTGACTTCTGATAACAGATGCCGTAGCAATCAGTTCATGGAGTGATTTGTATGTTTTGCGATAGTCTGTCTCTGACAAGCAAGCACAGGTGACATAGGTGCGAACGCAGGAAGCTTGCAGCCCCTCGCTGCCTGCAGACACCGAGCAGCCACACTAGGAGGGCGGCCTAAGCCGTAGGCGAAATGTGCTCATTCGCTTTGGGGCGACGTCGAACTATAAATGAGGCTGTCACTAGCGTGAGCGTCGTGTAAAGTCGTAAAAGTCGGCTGCATGGGCGAGTGCCATGTTTGGGGAGCGTTTCGTAGTTTGCGCAGTGCAATGGAGACGTGGAAACTTGTTGTGGCCCAGTGTTTTGCAGTTGGACGACAAGAGTGGTACACAGTAGCAAAGAGCGAGGCACTGAGTTTGCATGAACAGTGGAGTGCAGAATGGGGCTCGAGATGTGCTTGTTACCTCAGGTGCTGTGTGATTGTCGACAAGGAGTGAAAACGGAGCAATTTGTGACCCCCCTTTCAATTTAAGACGTTAAAAACAGACGGAATTTGCATTCGTAATACCAGAGCATCGAAACTACTTGGAACTCTTGTGTATATGAACGTGTCCGCGCCTTTGTACTCTGGTCCCTTCAGCGCTACAAACCAACCAAGCATCGTGTCCGTGCACATCAGAGTCTCAAGGAATGGAGAATAGCGCAGTTTGGTCGCGGATGGGGGCGTAGCTCAGTTGGTAGAGCGTTCGCTTTGCATGTGAAAGGTCCCGGGTTCAAGCCCCGGCGCCTCCATGTTTTGTGGTCAGTGGATGCCAAGTGTTGATCGCGGCGAACCTAAAAGCACGCAAGATGTTGCAAAGCCAGCGTCACAGACTTGTATGATGCATACTGACGTAAGGAGAGCAAGATGTATGTGTGGGGACCGGCTGTCATCGAGTGCAGGTCTGTCTTAGGTATCACGGCTTAACGTCATTGAAGTCTAGAGAGTGGACAACACGTTCGTCTTACTCAGAGCGGTGTCCGAATTCTATTTTCGACGTGATGCGTGCCACTTCCATTGTGGCCAACTACGATTCAATACAGAATGCACGAAACCTGAAAGACACCCTCACAGATACATAGAGAGTAGTGTTTGTCTGCGGAATAATGGGAGTGCAAGCGTCTGTGACATTGATATTGCTGTATGTAGCACAATTTATCATGGAGGGGGCGTAGCTCAGATGGTAGAGCGCTCGCTTAGCATGCGAGAGGTACTGGGATCGATACCCAGCGCCTCCAGAATTTTTAACACCCCTACATGCGCACCTTGCCATGCAAGTGGAGTAATTCACAGCCAGCAGATGTGTCTAGGCAGATACAAGAGAACGATTAGCATCCACAATTGGCAAGCGAGCTGTTATTCGTGCGCAGGAAGCACCCTCCTCCAACTCCTACACTTAATTTACAAACAGTACAAGTGTTCCCATAACATTCTTAAGCCTACGTCGGAAAGATCTGCCTTACGCCAGGTTCACGTAAATCCCACTGCACATTCCTATTCTTTGCGTGCAGTCGGCTGCTACTGGTGTTGCTAGTTGTGACTTCTGATAACAGATGCCGTAGCAATCAGTTCATGGAGTGATTTGTATGTTTTGCGATAGTCTGTCTCTGACAAGCAAGCACAGGTGACATAGGTGCGAACGCAGGAAGCTTGCAGCCCCTCGCTGCCTGCAGACACCGAGCAGCCACACTAGGAGGGCGGCCTAAGCCGTAGGCGAAATGTGCTCATTCGCTTTGGGGCGACGTCGAACTATAAATGAGGCTGTCACTAGCGTGAGCGTCGTGTAAAGTCGTAAAAGTCGGCTGCATGGGCGAGTGCCATGTTTGGGGAGCGTTTCGTAGTTTGCGCAGTGCAATGGAGACGTGGAAACTTGTTGTGGCCCAGTGTTTTGCAGTTGGACGACAAGAGTGGTACACAGTAGCAAAGAGCGAGGCACTGAGTTTGCATGAACAGTGGAGTGCAGAATGGGGCTCGAGATGTGCTTGTTACCTCAGGTGCTGTGTGATTGTCGACAAGGAGTGAAAACGGAGCAATTTGTGACCCCCCTTTCAATTTAAGACGTTAAAAACAGACGGAATTTGCATTCGTAATACCAGAGCATCGAAACTACTTGGAACTCTTGTGTATATGAACGTGTCCGCGCCTTTGTACTCTGGTCCCTTCAGCGCTACAAACCAACCAAGCATCGTGTCCGTGCACATCAGAGTCTCAAGGAATGGAGAATAGCGCAGTTTGGTCGCGGATGGGGGCGTAGCTCAGTTGGTAGAGCGTTCGCTTTGCATGTGAAAGGTCCCGGGTTCAAGCCCCGGCGCCTCCATGTTTTGTGGTCAGTGGATGCCAAGTGTTGATCGCGGCGAACCTAAAAGCACGCAAGATGTTGCAAAGCCAGCGTCACAGACTTGTATGATGCATACTGACGTAAGGAGAGCAAGATGTATGTGTGGGGACCGGCTGTCATCGAGTGCAGGTCTGTCTTAGGTATCACGGCTTAACGTCATTGAAGTCTAGAGAGTGGACAACACGTTCGTCTTACTCAGAGCGGTGTCCGAATTCTATTTTCGACGTGATGCGTGCCACTTCCATTGTGGCCAACTACGATTCAATACAGAATGCACGAAACCTGAAAGACACCCTCACAGATACATAGAGAGTAGTGTTTGTCTGCGGAATAATGGGAGTGCAAGCGTCTGTGACATTGATATTGCTGTATGTAGCACAATTTATCATGGAGGGGGCGTAGCTCAGATGGTAGAGCGCTCGCTTAGCATGCGAGAGGTACTGGGATCGATACTCAGCGCCTCCAGAATTTTTAACACCCCTACATGCGCACCTTGCCATGCAAGTGGAGTAATTCACAGCCAGCAGATGTGTCTAGGCAGATACAAGAGAACGATTAGCATCCACAATTGGCAAGCGAGCTGTTATTCGTGCGCAGGAAGCACCCTCCTCCAACTCCTACACTTAATTTACAAACAGTACAAGTGTTCCCATAACATTCTTAAGCCTACGTCGGAAAGATCTGCCTTACGCCAGGTTCACGTAAATCCCACTGCACATTCCTATTCTTTGCGTGCAGTCGGCTGCTACTGGTGTTGCTAGTTGTGACTTCTGATAACAGATGCCGTAGCAATCAGTTCATGGAGTGATTTGTATGTTTTGCGATAGTCTGTCTCTGACAAGCAAGCACAGGTGACATAGGTGCGAACGCAGGAAGCTTGCAGCCCCTCGCTGCCTGCAGACACCGAGCAGCCACACTAGGAGGGCGGCCTAAGCCGTAGGCGAAATGTGCTCATTCGCTTTGGGGCGACGTCGAACTATAAATGAGGCTGTCACTAGCGTGAGCGTCGTGTAAAGTCGTAAAAGTCGGCTGCATGGGCGAGTGCCATGTTTGGGGAGCGTTTCGTAGTTTGCGCAGTGCAATGGAGACGTGGAAACTTGTTGTGGCCCAGTGTTTTGCAGTTGGACGACAAGAGTGGTACACAGTAGCAAAGAGCGAGGCACTGAGTTTGCATGAACAGTGGAGTGCAGAATGGGGCTCGAGATGTGCTTGTTACCTCAGGTGCTGTGTGATTGTCGACAAGGAGTGAAAACGGAGCAATTTGTGACCCCCCTTTCAATTTAAGACGTTAAAAACAGACGGAATTTGCATTCGTAATACCAGAGCATCGAAACTACTTGGAACTCTTGTGTATATGAACGTGTCCGCGCCTTTGTACTCTGGTCCCTTCAGCGCTACAAACCAACCAAGCATCGTGTCCGTGCACATCAGAGTCTCAAGGAATGGAGAATAGCGCACTTTGGTCGCGGATGGGGGCGTAGCTCAGTTGGTAGAGCGTTCGCTTTGCATGTGAAAGGTCCCGGGTTCAAGCCCCGGCGCCTCCATGTTTTGTGGTCAGTGGATGCCAAGTGTTGATCGCGGCGAACCTAAAAGCACGCAAGATGTTGCAAAGCCAGCGTCACAGACTTGTATGATGCATACTGACGTAAGGAGAGCAAGATGTATGTGTGGGGACCGGCTGTCATCGAGTGCAGGTCTGTCTTAGGTATCACGGCTTAACGTCATTGAAGTCTAGAGAGTGGACAACACGTTCGTCTTACTCAGAGCGGTGTCCGAATTCTATTTTCGACGTGATGCGTGCCACTTCCATTGTGGCCAACTACGATTCAATACAGAATGCACGAAACCTGAAAGACACCCTCACAGATACATAGAGAGTAGTGTTTGTCTGCGGAATAATGGGAGTGCAAGCGTCTGTGACATTGATATTGCTGTATGTAGCACAATTTATCATGGAGGGGGCGTAGCTCAGATGGTAGAGCGCTCGCTTAGCATGCGAGAGGTACTGGGATCGATACCCAGCGCCTCCAGAATTTTTAACACCCCTACATGCGCACCTTGCCATGCAAGTGGAGTAATTCACAGCCAGCAGATGTGTCTAGGCAGATACAAGAGAACGATTAGCATCCACAATTGGCAAGCGAGCTGTTATTCGTGCGCAGGAAGCACCCTCCTCCAACTCCTACACTTAATTTACAAACAGTACAAGTGTTCCCATAACATTCTTAAGCCTACGTCGGAAAGATCTGCCTTACGCCAGGTTCACGTAAATCCCACTGCACATTCCTATTCTTTGCGTGCAGTCGGCTGCTACTGGTGTTGCTAGTTGTGACTTCTGATAACAGATGCCGTAGCAATCAGTTCATGGAGTGATTTGTATGTTTTGCGATAGTCTGTCTCTGACAAGCAAGCACAGGTGACATAGGTGCGAACGCAGGAAGCTTGCAGCCCCTCGCTGCCTGCAGACACCGAGCAGCCACACTAGGAGGGCGGCCTAAGCCGTAGGCGAAATGTGCTCATTCGCTTTGGGGCGACGTCGAACTATAAATGAGGCTGTCACTAGCGTGAGCGTCGTGTAAAGTCGTAAAAGTCGGCTGCATGGGCGAGTGCCATGTTTGGGGAGCGTTTCGTAGTTTGCGCAGTGCAATGGAGACGTGGAAACTTGTTGTGGCCCAGTGTTTTGCAGTTGGACGACAAGAGTGGTACACAGTAGCAAAGAGCGAGGCACTGAGTTTGCATGAACAGTGGAGTGCAGAATGGGGCTCGAGATGTGCTTGTTACCTCAGGTGCTGTGTGATTGTCGACAAGGAGTGAAAACGGAGCAATTTGTGACCCCCCTTTCAATTTAAGACGTTAAAAACAGACGGAATTTGCATTCGTAATACCAGAGCATCGAAACTACTTGGAACTCTTGTGTATATGAACGTGTCCGCGCCTTTGTACTCTGGTCCCTTCAGCGCTACAAACCAACCAAGCATCGTGTCCGTGCACATCAGAGTCTCAAGGAATGGAGAATAGCACAGTTTGGTCGCGGATGGGGGCGTAGCTCAGTTGGTAGAGCGTTCGCTTTGCATGTGAAAGGTCCCGGGTTCAAGCCCCGGCGCCTCCATGTTTTGTGGTCAGTGGATGCCAAGTGTTGATCGCGGCGAACCTAAAAGCACGCAAGATGTTGCAAAGCCAGCGTCACAGACTTGTATGATGCATACTGACGTAAGGAGAGCAAGATGTATGTGTGGGGACCGGCTGTCATCGAGTGCAGGTCTGTCTTAGGTATCACGGCTTAACGTCATTGAAGTCTAGAGAGTGGACAACACGTTCGTCTTACTCAGAGCGGTGTCCGAATTCTATTTTCGACGTGATGCGTGCCACTTCCATTGTGGCCAACTACGATTCAATACAGAATGCACGAAACCTGAAAGACACCCTCACAGATACATAGAGAGTAGTGTTTGTCTGCGGAATAATGGGAGTGCAAGCGTCTGTGACATTGATATTGCTGTATGTAGCACAATTTATCATGGAGGGGGCGTAGCTCAGATGGTAGAGCGCTCGCTTAGCATGCGAGAGGTACTGGGAACGATACCCAGCGCCTCCAGAATTTTTAACACCCCTACATGCGCACCTTGCCATGCAAGTGGAGTAATTCACAGCCAGCAGATGTGTCTAGGCAGATACAAGAGAACGATTAGCATCCACAATTGGCAAGCGAGCTGTTATTCGTGCGCAGGAAGCACCCTCCTCCAACTCCTACACTTAATTTACAAACAGTACAAGTGTTCCCATAACATTCTTAAGCCTACGTCGGAAAGATCTGCCTTACGCCAGGTTCACGTAAATCCCACTGCACATTCCTATTCTTTGCGTGCAGTCGGCTGCTACTGGTGTTGCTAGTTGTGACTTCTGATAACAGATGCCGTAGCAATCAGTTCATGGAGTGATTTGTATGTTTTGCGATAGTCTGTCTCTGACAAGCAAGCACAGGTGACATAGGTGCGAACGCAGGAAGCTTGCAGCCCCTCGCTGCCTGCAGACACCGAGCAGCCACACTAGGAGGGCGGCCTAAGCCGTAGGCGAAATGTGCTCATTCGCTTTGGGGCGACGTCGAACTATAAATGAGGCTGTCACTAGCGTGAGCGTCGTGTAAAGTCGTAAAAGTCGGCTGCATGGGCGAGTGCCATGTTTGGGGAGCGTTTCGTAGTTTGCGCAGTGCAATGGAGACGTGGAAACTTGTTGTGGCCCAGTGTTTTGCAGTTGGACGACAAGAGTGGTACACAGTAGCAAAGAGCGAGGCACTGAGTTTGCATGAACAGTGGAGTGCAGAATGGGGCTCGAGATGTGCTTGTTACCTCAGGTGCTGTGTGATTGTCGACAAGGAGTGAAAACGGAGCAATTTGTGACCCCCCTTTCAATTTAAGACGTTAAAAACAGACGGAATTTGCATTCGTAATACCAGAGCATCGAAACTACTTGGAACTCTTGTGTATATGAACGTGTCCGCGCCTTTGTACTCTGGTCCCTTCAGCGCTACAAACCAACCAAGCATCGTGTCCGTGCACATCAGAGTCTCAAGGAATGGAGAATAGCGCAGTTTGGTCGCGGATGGGGGCGTAGCTCAGTTGGTAGAGCGTTCGCTTTGCATGTGAAAGGTCCCGGGTTCAAGCCCCGGCGCCTCCATGTTTTGTGGTCAGTGGATGCCAAGTGTTGATCGCGGCGAACCTAAAAGCACGCAAGATGTTGCAAAGCCAGCGTCACAGACTTGTATGATGCATACTGACGTAAGGAGAGCAAGATGTATGTGTGGGGACCGGCTGTCATCGAGTGCAGGTCTGTCTTAGGTATCACGGCTTAACGTCATTGAAGTCTAGAGAGTGGACAACACGTTCGTCTTACTCAGAGCGGTGTCCGAATTCTATTTTCGACGTGATGCGTGCCACTTCCATTGTGGCCAACTACGATTCAATACAGAATGCACGAAACCTGAAAGACACCCTCACAGATACATAGAGAGTAGTGTTTGTCTGCGGAATAATGGGAGTGCAAGCGTCTGTGACATTGATATTGCTGTATGTAGCACAATTTATAATGGAGGGGGCGTAGCTCAGATGGTAGAGCGCTCGCTTAGCATGCGAGAGGTACTGGGATCGATACCCAGCGCCTCCAGAATTTTTAACACCCCTACATGCGCACCTTGCCATGCAAGTGGAGTAATTCACAGCCAGCAGATGTGTCTAGGCAGATACAAGAGAACGATTAGCATCCACAATTGGCAAGCGAGCTGTTATTCGTGCGCAGGAAGCACCCTCCTCCAACTCCTACACTTAATTTACAAACAGTACAAGTGTTCCCATAACATTCTTAAGCCTACGTCGGAAAGATCTGCCTTACGCCAGGTTCACGTAAATCCCACTGCACATTCCTATTCTTTGCGTGCAGTCGGCTGCTACTGGTGTTGCTAGTTGTGACTTCTGATAACAGATGCCGTAGCAATCAGTTCATGGAGTGATTTGTATGTTTTGCGATAGTCTGTCTCTGACAAGCAAGCACAGGTGACATAGGTGCGAACGCAGGAAGCTTGCAGCCCCTCGCTGCCTGCAGACACCGAGCAGCCACACTAGGAGGGCGGCCTAAGCCGTAGGCGAAATGTGCTCATTCGCTTTGGGGCGACGTCGAACTATAAATGAGGCTGTCACTAGCGTGAGCGTCGTGTAAAGTCGTAAAAGTCGGCTGCATGGGCGAGTGCCATGTTTGGGGAGCGTTTCGTAGTTTGCGCAGTGCAATGGAGACGTGGAAACTTGTTGTGGCCCAGTGTTTTGCAGTTGGACGACAAGAGTGGTACACAGTAGCAAAGAGCGAGGCACTGAGTTTGCATGAACAGTGGAGTGCAGAATGGGGCTCGAGATGTGCTTGTTACCTCAGGTGCTGTGTGATTGTCGACAAGGAGTGAAAACGGAGCAATTTGTGACCCCCCTTTCAATTTAAGACGTTAAAAACAGACGGAATTTGCATTCGTAATACCAGAGCATCGAAACTACTTGGAACTCTTGTGTATATGAACGTGTCCGCGCCTTTGTACTCTGGTCCCTTCAGCGCTACAAACCAACCAAGCATCGTGTCCGTGCACATCAGAGTCTCAAGGAATGGAGAATAGCGCACTTTGGTCGCGGATGGGGGCGTAGCTCAGTTGGTAGAGCGTTCGCTTTGCATGTGAAAGGTCCCGGGTTCAAGCCCCGGCGCCTCCATGTTTTGTGGTCAGTGGATGCCAAGTGTTGATCGCGGCGAACCTAAAAGCACGCAAGATGTTGCAAAGCCAGCGTCACAGACTTGTATGATGCATACTGACGTAAGGAGAGCAAGATGTATGTGTGGGGACCGGCTGTCATCGAGTGCAGGTCTGTCTTAGGTATCACGGCTTAACGTCATTGAAGTCTAGAGAGTGGACAACACGTTCGTCTTACTCAGAGCGGTGTCCGAATTCTATTTTCGACGTGATGCGTGCCACTTCCATTGTGGCCAACTACGATTCAATACAGAATGCACGAAACCTGAAAGACACCCTCACAGATACATAGAGAGTAGTGTTTGTCTGCGGAATAATGGGAGTGCAAGCGTCTGTGACATTGATATTGCTGTATGTAGCACAATGTATCATGGAGGGGGCGTAGCTCAGATGGTAGAGCGCTCGCTTAGCATGCGAGAGGTACTGGGATCGATACCCAGCGCCTCCAGAATTTTTAACACCCCTACATGCGCACCTTGCCATGCAAGTGGAGTAATTCACAGCCAGCAGATGTGTCTAGGCAGATACAAGAGAACGATTAGCATCCACAATTGGCAAGCGAGCTGTTATTCGTGCGCAGGAAGCACCCTCCTCCAACTCCTACACTTAATTTACAAACAGTACAAGTGTTCCCATAACATTCTTAAGCCTACGTCGGAAAGATCTGCCTTACGCCAGGTTCACGTAAATCCCACTGCACATTCCTATTCTTTGCGTGCAGTCGGCTGCTACTGGTGTTGCTAGTTGTGACTTCTGATAACAGATGCCGTAGCAATCAGTTCATGGAGTGATTTGTATGTTTTGCGATAGTCTGTCTCTGACAAGCAAGCACAGGTGACATAGGTGCGAACGCAGGAAGCTTGCAGCCCCTCGCTGCCTGCAGACACCGAGCAGCCACACTAGGAGGGCGGCCTAAGCTGTAGGCGAAATGTGCTCATTCGCTTTGGGGCGACGTCGAACTATAAATGAGGCTGTCACTAGCGTGAGCGTCGTGTAAAGTCGTAAAAGTCGGCTGCATGGGCGAGTGCCATGTTTGGGGAGCGTTTCGTAGTTTGCGCAGTGCAATGGAGACGTGGAAACTTGTTGTGGCCAAGTGTTTTGCAGTTGGACGACAAGAGTGGTACACAGTAGCAAAGAGCGAGGCACTGAGTTTGCATGAACAGTGGAGTGCAGAATGGGGCTCGAGATGTGCTTGTTACCTCAGGTGCTGTGTGATTGTCGACAAGGAGTGAAAACGGAGCAATTTGTGACCCCCCTTTCAATTTAAGACGTTAAAAACAGACGGAATTTGCATTCGTAATACCAGAGCATCGAAACTACTTGGAACTCTTGTGTATATGAACGTGTCCGCGCCTTTGTACTCTGGTCCCTTCAGCGCTACAAACCAACCATGCATCGTGTCCGTGCACATCAGAGTCTCAAGGAATGGAGAATAGCGCAGTTTGGTCGCGGATGGGGGCGTAGCTCAGTTGGTAGAGCGTTCGCTTTGCATGTGAAAGGTCCCGGGTTCAAGCCCCGGCGCCTCCATGTTTTGTGGTCAGTGGATGCCAAGTGTTGATCGCGGCGAACCTAAAAGCACGCAAGATGTTGCAAAGCCAGCGTCACAGACTTGTATGATGCATACTGACGTAAGGAGAGCAAGATGTATGTGTGGGGACCGGCTGTCATCGAGTGCAGGTCTGTCTTAGGTATCACGGCTTAACGTCATTGAAGTCTAGAGAGTGGACAACACGTTCGTCTTACTCAGAGCGGTGTCCGAATTCTATTTTCGACGTGATGCGTGCCACTTCCATTGTGGCCAACTACGATTCAATACAGAATGCACGAAACCTGAAAGACACCCTCACAGATACATAGAGAGTAGTGTTTGTCTGCGGAATAATGGGAGTGCAAGCGTCTGTGACATTGATATTGCTGTATGTAGCACAATTTATCATGGAGGGGGCGTAGCTCAGATGGTAGAGCGCTCGCTTAGCATGCGAGAGGTACTGGGATCGATACCCAGCGCCTCCAGAATTTTTAACACCCCTACATGCGCACCTTGCCATGCAAGTGGAGTAATTCACAGCCAGCAGATGTGTCTAGGCAGATACAAGAGAACGATTAGCATCCACAATTGGCAAGCGAGCTGTTATTCGTGCGCAGGAAGCACCCTCCTCCAACTCCTACACTTAATTTACAAACAGTACAAGTGTTCCCATAACATTCTTAAGCCTACGTCGGAAAGATCTGCCTTACGCCAGGTTCACGTAAATCCCACTGCACATTCCTATTCTTTGCGTGCAGTCGGCTGCTACTGGTGTTGCTAGTTGTGACTTCTGATAACAGATGCCGTAGCAATCAGTTCATGGAGTGATTTGTATGTTTTGCGATAGTCTGTCTCTGACAAGCAAGCACAGGTGACATAGGTGCGAACGCAGGAAGCTTGCAGCCCCTCGCTGCCTGCAGACACCGAGCAGCCACACTAGGAGGGCGGCCTAAGCTGTAGGCGAAATGTGCTCATTCGCTTTGGGGCGACGTCGAACTATAAATGAGGCTGTCACTAGCGTGAGCGTCGTGTAAAGTCGTAAAAGTCGGCTGCATGGGCGAGTGCCATGTTTGGGGAGCGTTTCGTAGTTTGCGCAGTGCAATGGAGACGTGGAAACTTGTTGTGGCCAAGTGTTTTGCAGTTGGACGACAAGAGTGGTACACAGTAGCAAAGAGCGAGGCACTGAGTTTGCATGAACAGTGGAGTGCAGAATGGGGCTCGAGATGTGCTTGTTACCTCAGGTGCTGTGTGATTGTCGACAAGGAGTGAAAACGGAGCAATTTGTGACCCCCCTTTCAATTTAAGACGTTAAAAACAGACGGAATTTGCATTCGTAATACCAGAGCATCGAAACTACTTGGAACTCTTGTGTATATGAACGTGTCCGCGCCTTTGTACTCTGGTCCCTTCAGCGCTACAAACCAACCAAGCATCGTGTCCGTGCACATCAGAGTCTCAAGGAATGGAGAATAGCGCAGTTTGGTCGCGGATGGGGGCGTAGCTCAGTTGGTAGAGCGTTCGCTTTGCATGTGAAAGGTCCCGGGTTCAAGCCCCGGCGCCTCCATGTTTTGTGGTCAGTGGATGCCAAGTGTTGATCGCGGCGAACCTAAAAGCACGCAAGATGTTGCAAAGCCAGCGTCACAGACTTGTATGATGCATACTGACGTAAGGAGAGCAAGATGTATGTGTGGGGACCGGCTGTCATCGAGTGCAGGTCTGTCTTAGGTATCACGGCTTAACGTCATTGAAGTCTAGAGAGTGGACAACACGTTCGTCTTACTCAGAGCGGTGTCCGAATTCTATTTTCGACGTGATGCGTGCCACTTCCATTGTGGCCAACTACGATTCAATACAGAATGCACGAAACCTGAAAGACACCCTCACAGATACATAGAGAGTAGTGTTTGTCTGCGGAATAATGGGAGTGCAAGCGTCTGTGACATTGATATTGCTGTATGTAGCACAATTTATCGTGGAGGGGGCGTAGCTCAGATGGTAGAGCGCTCGCTTAGCATGCGAGAGGTACTGGGATCGATACCCAGCGCCTCCAGAATTTTTAACACCCCTACATGCGCACCTTGCCATGCAAGTGGAGTAATTCACAGCCAGCAGATGTGTCTAGGCAGATACAAGAGAACGATTAGCATCCACAATTGGCAAGCGAGCTGTTATTCGTGCGCAGGAAGCACCCTCCTCCAACTCCTACACTTAATTTACAAACAGTACAAGTGTTCCCATAACATTCTTAAGCCTACGTCGGAAAGATCTGCCTTACGCCAGGTTCACGTAAATCCCACTGCACATTCCTATTCTTTGCGTGCAGTCGGCTGCTACTGGTGTTGCTAGTTGTGACTTCTGATAACAGATGCCGTAGCAATCAGTTCATGGAGTGATTTGTATGTTTTGCGATAGTCTGTCTCTGACAAGCAAGCACAGGTGACATAGGTGCGAACGCAGGAAGCTTGCAGCCCCTCGCTGCCTGCAGACACCGAGCAGCCACACTAGGAGGGCGGCCTAAGCTGTAGGCGAAATGTGCTCATTCGCTTTGGGGCGACGTCGAACTATAAATGAGGCTGTCACTAGCGTGAGCGTCGTGTAAAGTCGTAAAAGTCGGCTGCATGGGCGAGTGCCATGTTTGGGGAGCGTTTCGTAGTTTGCGCAGTGCAATGGAGACGTGGAAACTTGTTGTGGCCAAGTGTTTTGCAGTTGGACGACAAGAGTGGTACACAGTAGCAAAGAGCGAGGCACTGAGTTTGCATGAACAGTGGAGTGCAGAATGGGGCTCGAGATGTGCTTGTTACCTCAGGTGCTGTGTGATTGTCGACAAGGAGTGAAAACGGAGCAATTTGTGACCCCCCTTTCAATTTAAGACGTTAAAAACAGACGGAATTTGCATTCGTAATACCAGAGCATCGAAACTACTTGGAACTCTTGTGTATATGAACGTGTCCGCGCCTTTGTACTCTGGTCCCTTCAGCGCTACAAACCAACCAAGCATCGTGTCCGTGCACATCAGAGTCTCAAGGAATGGAGAATAGCGCAGTTTGGTCGCGGATGGGGGCGTAGCTCAGTTGGTAGAGCGTTCGCTTTGCATGTGAAAGGTCCCGGGTTCAAGCCCCGGCGCCTCAATGTTTTGTGGTCAGTGGATGCCAAGTGTTGATCGCGGCGAACCTAAAAGCACGCAAGATGTTGCAAAGCCAGCGTCACAGACTTGTATGATGCATACTGACGTAAGGAGAGCAAGATGTATGTGTGGGGACCGGCTGTCATCGAGTGCAGGTCTGTCTTAGGTATCACGGCTTAACGTCATTGAAGTCTAGAGAGTGGACAACACGTTCGTCTTACTCAGAGCGGTGTCCGAATTCTATTTTCGACGTGATGCGTGCCACTTCCATTGTGGCCAACTACGATTCAATACAGAATGCACGAAACCTGAAAGACACCCTCACAGATACATAGAGAGTAGTGTTTGTCTGCGGAATAATGGGAGTGCAAGCGTCTGTGACATTGATATTGCTGTATGTAGCACAATTTATCATGGAGGGGGCGTAGCTCAGATGGTAGAGCGCTCGCTTAGCATGCGAGAGGTACTGGGATCGATACCCAGCGCCTCCAGAATTTTTAACACCCCTACATGCGCACCTTGCCATGCAAGTGGAGTAATTCACAGCCAGCAGATGTGTCTAGGCAGATACAAGAGAACGATTAGCATCCACAATTGGCAAGCGAGCTGTTATTCGTGCGCAGGAAGCACCCTCCTCCAACTCCTACACTTAATTTACAAACAGTACAAGTGTTCCCATAACATTCTTAAGCCTACGTCGGAAAGATCTGCCTTACGCCAGGTTCACGTAAATCCCACTGCACATTCCTATTCTTTGCGTGCAGTCGGCTGCTACTGGTGTTGCTAGTTGTGACTTCTGATAACAGATGCCGTAGCAATCAGTTCATGGAGTGATTTGTATGTTTTGCGATAGTCTGTCTCTGACAAGCAAGCACAGGTGACATAGGTGCGAACGCAGGAAGCTTGCAGCCCCTCGCTGCCTGCAGACACCGAGCAGCCACACTAGGAGGGCGGCCTAAGCTGTAGGCGAAATGTGCTCATTCGCTTTGGGGCGACGTCGAACTATAAATGAGGCTGTCACTAGCGTGAGCGTCGTGTAAAGTCGTAAAAGTCGGCTGCATGGGCGAGTGCCATGTTTGGGGAGCGTTTCGTAGTTTGCGCAGTGCAATGGAGACGTGGAAACTTGTTGTGGCCAAGTGTTTTGCAGTTGGACGACAAGAGTGGTACACAGTAGCAAAGAGCGAGGCACTGAGTTTGCATGAACAGTGGAGTGCAGAATGGGGCTCGAGATGTGCTTGTTACCTCAGGTGCTGTGTGATTGTCGACAAGGAGTGAAAACGGAGCAATTTGTGACCCCCCTTTCAATTTAAGACGTTAAAAACAGACGGAATTTGCATTCGTAATACCAGAGCATCGAAACTACTTGGAACTCTTGTGTATATGAACGTGTCCGCGCCTTTGTACTCTGGTCCCTTCAGCGCTACAAACCAACCAAGCATCGTGTCCGTGCACATCAGAGTCTCAAGGAATGGAGAATAGCGCAGTTTGGTCGCGGATGGGGGCGTAGCTCAGTTGGTAGAGCGTTCGCTTTGCATGTGAAAGGTCCCGGGTTCAAGCCCCGGCGCCTCCATGTTTTGTGGTCAGTGGATGCCAAGTGTTGATCGCGGCGAACCTAAAAGCACGCAAGATGTTGCAAAGCCAGCGTCACAGACTTGTATGATGCATACTGACGTAAGGAGAGCAAGATGTATGTGTGGGGACCGGCTGTCATCGAGTGCAGGTCTGTCTTAGGTATCACGGCTTAACGTCATTGAAGTCTAGAGAGTGGACAACACGTTCGTCTTACTCAGAGCGGTGTCCGAATTCTATTTTCGACGTGATGCGTGCCACTTCCATTGTGGCCAACTACGATTCAATACAGAATGCACGAAACCTGAAAGACACCCTCACAGATACATAGAGAGTAGTGTTTGTCTGCGGAATAATGGGAGTGCAAGCGTCTGTGACATTGATATTGCTGTATGCAGCACAATTTATCATGGAGGGGGCGTAGCTCAGATGGTAGAGCGCTCGCTTAGCATGCGAGAGGTACTGGGATCGATACCCAGCGCCTCCAGAATTTTTAACACCCCTACATGCGCACCTTGCCATGCAAGTGGAGTAATTCACAGCCAGCAGATGTGTCTAGGCAGATACAAGAGAACGATTAGCATCCACAATTGGCAAGCGAGCTGTTATTCGTGCGCAGGAAGCACCCTCCTCCAACTCCTACACTTAATTTACAAACAGTACAAGTGTTCCCATAACATTCTTAAGCCTACGTCGGAAAGATCTGCCTTACGCCAGGTTCACGTAAATCCCACTGCACATTCCTATTCTTTGCGTGCAGTCGGCTGCTACTGGTGTTGCTAGTTGTGACTTCTGATAACAGATGCCGTAGCAATCAGTTCATGGAGTGATTTGTATGTTTTGCGATAGTCTGTCTCTGACAAGCAAGCACAGGTGACATAGGTGCGAACGCAGGAAGCTTGCAGCCCCTCGCTGCCTGCAGACACCGAGCAGCCACACTAGGAGGGCGGCCTAAGCTGTAGGCGAAATGTGCTCATTCGCTTTGGGGCGACGTCGAACTATAAATGAGGCTGTCACTAGCGTGAGCGTCGTGTAAAGTCGTAAAAGTCGGCTGCATGGGCGAGTGCCATGTTTGGGGAGCGTTTCGTAGTTTGCGCAGTGCAATGGAGACGTGGAAACTTGTTGTGGCCAAGTGTTTTGCAGTTGGACGACAAGAGTGGTACACAGTAGCAAAGAGCGAGGCACTGAGTTTGCATGAACAGTGGAGTGCAGAATGGGGCTCGAGATGTGCTTGTTACCTCAGGTGCTGTGTGATTGTCGACAAGGAGTGAAAACGGAGCAATTTGTGACCCCCCTTTCAATTTAAGACGTTAAAAACAGACGGAATTTGCATTCGTAATACCAGAGCATCGAAACTACTTGGAACTCTTGTGTATATGAACGTGTCCGCGCCTTTGTACTCTGGTCCCTTCAGCGCTACAAACCAACCAAGCATCGTGTCCGTGCACATCAGAGTCTCAAGGAATGGAGAATAGCGCAGTTTGGTCGCGGATGGGGGCGTAGCTCAGTTGGTAGAGCGTTCGCTTTGCATGTGAAAGGTCCCGGGTTCAAGCCCCGGCGCCTCCATGTTTTGTGGTCAGTGGATGCCAAGTGTTGATCGCGGCGAACCTAAAAGCACGCAAGATGTTGCAAAGCCAGCGTCACAGACTTGTATGATGCATACTGACGTAAGGAGAGCAAGATGTATGTGTGGGGACCGGCTGTCATCGAGTGCAGGTCTGTCTTAGGTATCACGGCTTAACGTCATTGAAGTCTAGAGAGTGGACAACACGTTCGTCTTACTCAGAGCGGTGTCCGAATTCTATTTTCGACGTGATGCGTGCCACTTCCATTGTGGCCAACTACGATTCAATACAGAATGCACGAAACCTGAAAGACACCCTCACAGATACATAGAGAGTAGTGTTTGTCTGCGGAATAATGGGAGTGCAAGCGTCTGTGACATTGATATTGCTGTATGTAGCACAATTTATCATGGAGGGGGCGTAGCTCAGATGGTAGAGCGCTCGCTTAGTATGCGAGAGGTACTGGGATCGATACCCAGCGCCTCCAGAATTTTTAACACCCCTACATGCGCACCTTGCCATGCAAGTGGAGTAATTCACAGCCAGCAGATGTGTCTAGGCAGATACAAGAGAACGATTAGCATCCACAATTGGCAAGCGAGCTGTTATTCGTGCGCAGGAAGCACCCTCCTCCAACTCCTACACTTAATTTACAAACAGTACAAGTGTTCCCATAACATTCTTAAGCCTACGTCGGAAAGATCTGCCTTACGCCAGGTTCACGTAAATCCCACTGCACATTCCTATTCTTTGCGTGCAGTCGGCTGCTACTGGTGTTGCTAGTTGTGACTTCTGATAACAGATGCCGTAGCAATCAGTTCATGGAGTGATTTGTATGTTTTGCGATAGTCTGTCTCTGACAAGCAAGCACAGGTGACATAGGTGCGAACGCAGGAAGCTTGCAGCCCCTCGCTGCCTGCAGACACCGAGCAGCCACACTAGGAGGGCGGCCTAAGCTGTAGGCGAAATGTGCTCATTCGCTTTGGGGCGACGTCGAACTATAAATGAGGCTGTCACTAGCGTGAGCGTCGTGTAAAGTCGTAAAAGTCGGCTGCATGGGCGAGTGCCATGTTTGGGGAGCGTTTCGTAGTTTGCGCAGTGCAATGGAGACGTGGAAACTTGTTGTGGCCAAGTGTTTTGCAGTTGGACGACAAGAGTGGTACACAGTAGCAAAGAGCGAGGCACTGAGTTTGCATGAACAGTGGAGTGCAGAATGGGGCTCGAGATGTGCTTGTTACCTCAGGTGCTGTGTGATTGTCGACAAGGAGTGAAAACGGAGCAATTTGTGACCCCCCTTTCAATTTAAGACGTTAAAAACAGACGGAATTTGCATTCGTAATACCAGAGCATCGAAACTACTTGGAACTCTTGTGTATATGAACGTGTCCGCGCCTTTGTACTCTGGTCCCTTCAGCGCTACAAACCAACCAAGCATCGTGTCCGTGCACATCAGAGTCTCAAGGAATGGAGAATAGCGCAGTTTGGTCGCGGATGGGGGCGTAGCTCAGTTGGTAGAGCGTTCGCTTTGCATGTGAAAGGTCCCGGGTTCAAGCCCCGGCGCCTCCATGTTTTGTGGTCAGTGGATGCCAAGTGTTGATCGCGGCGAACCTAAAAGCACGCAAGATGTTGCAAAGCCAGCGTCACAGACTTGTATGATGCATACTGACGTAAGGAGAGCAAGATGTATGTGTGGGGACCGGCTGTCATCGAGTGCAGGTCTGTCTTAGGTATCACGGCTTAACGTCATTGAAGTCTAGAGAGTGGACAACACGTTCGTCTTACTCAGAGCGGTGTCCGAATTCTATTTTCGACGTGATGCGTGCCACTTCCATTGTGGCCAACTACGATTCAATACAGAATGCACGAAACCTGAAAGACACCCTCACAGATACATAGAGAGTAGTGTTTGTCTGCGGAATAATGGGAGTGCAAGCGTCTGTGACATTGATATTGCTGTATGCAGCACAATTTATCATGGAGGGGGCGTAGCTCAGATGGTAGAGCGCTCGCTTAGCATGCGAGAGGTACTGGGATCGATACCCAGCGCCTCCAGAATTTTTAACACCCCTACATGCGCACCTTGCCATGCAAGTGGAGTAATTCACAGCCAGCAGATGTGTCTAGGCAGATACAAGAGAACGATTAGCATCCACAATTGGCAAGCGAGCTGTTATTCGTGCGCAGGAAGCACCCTCCTCCAACTCCTACACTTAATTTACAAACAGTACAAGTGTTCCCATAACATTCTTAAGCCTACGTCGGAAAGATCTGCCTTACGCCAGGTTCACGTAAATCCCACTGCACATTCCTATTCTTTGCGTGCAGTCGGCTGCTACTGGTGTTGCTAGTTGTGACTTCTGATAACAGATGCCGTAGCAATCAGTTCATGGAGTGATTTGTATGTTTTGCGATAGTCTGTCTCTGACAAGCAAGCACAGGTGACATAGGTGCGAACGCAGGAAGCTTGCAGCCCCTCGCTGCCTGCAGACACCGAGCAGCCACACTAGGAGGGCGGCCTAAGCTGTAGGCGAAATGTGCTCATTCGCTTTGGGGCGACGTCGAACTATAAATGAGGCTGTCACTAGCGTGAGCGTTGCGTGATCGTCGTGTAAAGTCGTAAAAGTCGGCTGCATGGGCGAGTGCCATGTTTGGGGAGCGTTTCGTAGTTTGCGCAGTGCAATGGAGACGTGGAAACTTGTTGTGGCCCAGTGTTTTGCAGTTGGACGACAAGAGTGGTACACAGTAGCAAAGAGCGAGGCACTGAGTTTGCATGAACAGTGGAGTGCAGAATGGGGCTCGAGATGTGCTTGTTACCTCAGGTGCTGTGTGATTGTCGACAAGGAGTGAAAACGGAGCAATTTGTGACCCCCCTTTCAATTTAAGACGTTAAAAACAGACGGAATTTGCATTCGTAATACCAGAGCATCGAAACTACTTGGAACTCTTGTGTATATGAACGTGTCCGCGCCTTTGTACTCTGGTCCCTTCAGCGCTACAAACCAACCAAGCATCGTGTCCGTGCACATCAGAGTCTCAAGGAATGGAGAATAGCGCAGTTTGGTCGCGGATGGGGGCGTAGCTCAGTTGGTAGAGCGTTCGCTTTGCATGTGAAAGGTCCCGGGTTCAAGCCCCGGCGCCTCCATGTTTTGTGGTCAGTGGATGCCAAGTGTTGATCGCGGCGAACCTAAAAGCACGCAAGATGTTGCAAAGCCAGCGTCACAGACTTGTATGATGCATACTGACGTAAGGAGAGCAAGATGTATGTGTGGGGACCGGCTGTCATCGAGTGCAGGTCTGTCTTAGGTATCACGGCTTAACGTCATTGAAGTCTAGAGAGTGGACAACACGTTCGTCTTACTCAGAGCGGTGTCCGAATTCTATTTTCGACGTGATGCGTGCCACTTCCATTGTGGCCAACTACGATTCAATACAGAATGCACGAAACCTGAAAGACACCCTCACAGATACATAGAGAGTAGTGTTTGTCTGCGGAATAATGGGAGTGCAAGCGTCTGTGACATTGATATTGCTGTATGTAGCACAATTTATCATGGAGGGGGCGTAGGTCAGATGGTAGAGCGCTCGCTTAGCATGCGAGAGGTACTGGGATCGATACCCAGCGCCTCCAGAATTTTTAACACCCCTACATGCGCACCTTGCCATGCAAGTGGAGTAATTCACAGCCAGCAGATGTGTCTAGGCAGATACAAGAGAACGATTAGCATCCACAATTGGCAAGCGAGCTGTTATTCGTGTGCAGGAGCACCCTCCTCCAACTCCTACACTTAATTTACAAACAGTACAAGTGTTCCCATAACATTCTTAAGCCTACGTCGGAAAGATCTGCCTTACGCCAGGTTCACGTAAATCCCACTGCACATTCCTATTCTTTGCGTGCAGTCGGCTGCTACTGGTGTTGCTAGTTGTGACTTCTGATAACAGATGCCGTAGCAATCAGTTCATGGAGTGATTTGTATGTTTTGCGATAGTCTGTCTCTGACAAGCAAGCACAGGTGACATAGGTGCGAACGCAGGAAGCTTGCAGCCCCTCGCTGCCTGCAGACACCGAGCAGCCACACTAGGAGGGCGGCCTAAGCCGTAGGCGAAATGTGCTCATTCGCTTTGGGGCGACGTCGAACTATAAATGAGGCTGTCACTAGCGTGAGCGTTGCGTGATCGTCGTGTAAAGTCGTAAAAGTCGGCTGCATGGGCGAGTGCTATGTTTGGGGAGCGTTTCGTAGTTTGCGCAGTGCAATGGAGACGTGGAAACTTGTTGTGGCCCAGTGTTTTGCAGTTGGACGACAAGAGTGGTACACAGTAGCAAAGAGCGAGGCACTGAGTTTGCATGAACAGTGGAGTGCAGAATGGGGCTCGAGATGTGCTTGTTACCTCAGGTGCTGTGTGATTGTCGACAAGGAGTGAAAACGGAGCAATTTGTGACCCCCCTTTCAATTTAAGACGTTAAAAACAGACGGAATTTGCATTCGTAATACCAGAGCATCGAAACTACTTGGAACTCTTGTGTATATGAACGTGTCCGCGCCTTTGTACTCTGGTCCCTTCAGCGCTACAAACCAACCAAGCATCGTGTCCGTGCACATCAGAGTCTCAAGGAATGGAGAATAGCGCAGTTTGGTCGCGGATGGGGGCGTAGCTCAGTTGGTAGAGCGTTCGCTTTGCATGTGAAAGGTCCCGGGTTCAAGCCCCGGCGCCTCCATGTTTTGTGGTCAGTGGATGCCAAGTGTTGATCGCGGCGAACCTAAAAGCACGCAAGATGTTGCAAAGCCAGCGTCACAGACTTGTATGATGCATACTGACGTAAGGAGAGCAAGATGTATGTGTGGGGACCGGCTGTCATCGAGTGCAGGTCTGTCTTAGGTATCACGGCTTAACGTCATTGAAGTCTAGAGAGTGGACAACACGTTCGTCTTACTCAGAGCGGTGTCCGAATTCTATTTTCGACGTGATGCGTGCCACTTCCATTGTGGCCAACTACGATTCAATACAGAATGCACGAAACCTGAAAGACACCCTCACAGATACATAGAGAGTAGTGTTTGTCTGCGGAATAATGGGAGTGCAAGCGTCTGTGACATTGATATTGCTGTATGTAGCACAATTTATCATGGAGGGGGCGTAGGTCAGATGGTAGAGCGCTCGCTTAGCATGCGAGAGGTACTGGGATCGATACCCAGCGCCTCCAGAATTTTTAACACCCCTACATGCGCACCTTGCCATGCAAGTGGAGTAATTCACAGCCAGCAGATGTGTCTAGGCAGATACAAGAGAACGATTAGCATCCACAATTGGCAAGCGAGCTGTTATTCGTGCGCAGGAGCACCCTCCTCCAACTCCTACACTTAATTTACAAACAGTACAAGTGTTCCCATAACATTCTTAAGCCTACGTCGGAAAGATCTGCCTTACGCCAGGTTCACGTAAATCCCACTGCACATTCCTATTCTTTGCGTGCAGTCGGCTGCTACTGGTGTTGCTAGTTGTGACTTCTGATAACAGATGCCGTAGCAATCAGTTCATGGAGTGATTTGTATGTTTTGCGATAGTCTGTCTCTGACAAGCAAGCACAGGTGACATAGGTGCGAACGCAGGAAGCTTGCAGCCCCTCGCTGCCTGCAGACACCGAGCAGCCACACTAGGAGGGCGGCCTAAGCCGTAGGCGAAATGTGCTCATTCGCTTTGGGGCGACGTCGAACTATAAATGAGGCTGTCACTAGCGTGAGCGTCGTGTAAAGTCGTAAAAGTCGGCTGCATGGGCGAGTGCCATGTTTGGGGAGCGTTTCGTAGTTTGCGCAGTGCAATGGAGACGTGGAAACTTGTTGTGGCCCAGTGTTTTGCAGTTGGACGACAAGAGTGGTACACAGTAGCAAAGAGCGAGGCACTGAGTTTGCATGAACAGTGGAGTGCAGAATGGGGCTCGAGATGTGCTTGTTACCTCAGGTGCTGTGTGATTGTCGACAAGGAGTGAAAACGGAGCAATTTGTGACCCCCCTTTCAATTTAAGACGTTAAAAACAGACGGAATTTGCATTCGTAATACCAGAGCATCGAAACTACTTGGAACTCTTGTGTATATGAACGTGTCCGCGCCTTTGTACTCTGGTCCCTTCAGCGCTACAAACCAACCAAGCATCGTGTCCGTGCACATCAGAGTCTCAAGGAATGGAGAATAGCGCAGTTTGGTCGCGGATGGGGGCGTAGCTCAGTTGGTAGAGCGTTCGCTTTGCATGTGAAAGGTCCCGGGTTCAAGCCCCGGCGCCTCCATGTTTTGTGGTCAGTGGATGCCAAGTGTTGATCGCGGCGAACCTAAAAGCACGCAAGATGTTGCAAAGCCAGCGTCACAGACTTGTATGATGCATACTGACGTAAGGAGAGCAAGATGTATGTGTGGGGACCGGCTGTCATCGAGTGCAGGTCTGTCTTAGGTATCACGGCTTAACGTCATTGAAGTCTAGAGAGTGGACAACACGTTCGTCTTACTCAGAGCGGTGTCCGAATTCTATTTTCGACGTGATGCGTGCCACTTCCATTGTGGCCAACTACGATTCAATACAGAATGCACGAAACCTGAAAGACACCCTCACAGATACATAGAGAGTAGTGTTTGTCTGCGGAATAATGGGAGTGCAAGCGTCTGTGACATTGATATTGCTGTATGTAGCACAATTTATCATGGAGGGGGCGTAGCTCAGATGGTAGAGCGCTCGCTTAGCATGCGAGAGGTACTGGGATCGATACCCAGCGCCTCCAGAATTTTTAACACCCCTACATGCGCACCTTGCCATGCAAGTGGAGTAATTCACAGCCAGCAGATGTGTCTAGGCAGATACAAGAGAACGATTAGCATCCACAATTGGCAAGCGAGCTGTTATTCGTGCGCAGGAAGCACCCTCCTCCAACTCCTACACTTAATTTACAAACAGTACAAGTGTTCCCATAACATTCTTAAGCCTACGTCGGAAAGATCTGCCTTACGCCAGGTTCACGTAAATCCCACTGCACATTCCTATTCTTTGCGTGCAGTCGGCTGCTACTGGTGTTGCTAGTTGTGACTTCTGATAACAGATGCCGTAGCAATCAGTTCATGGAGTGATTTGTATGTTTTGCGATAGTCTGTCTCTGACAAGCAAGCACAGGTGACATAGGTGCGAACGCAGGAAGCTTGCAGCCCCTCGCTGCCTGCAGACACCGAGCAGCCACACTAGGAGGGCGGCCTAAGCCGTAGGCGAAATGTGCTCATTCGCTTTGGGGCGACGTCGAACTATAAATGAGGCTGTCACTAGCGTGAGCGTTGCGTGATCGTCGTGTAAAGTCGTAAAAGTCGGCTGCATGGGCGAGTGCTATGTTTGGGGAGCGTTTCGTAGTTTGCGCAGTGCAATGGAGACGTGGAAACTTGTTGTGGCCCAGTGTTTTGCAGTTGGACGACAAGAGTGGTACACAGTAGCAAAGAGCGAGGCACTGAGTTTGCATGAACAGTGGAGTGCAGAATGGGGCTCGAGATGTGCTTGTTACCTCAGGTGCTGTGTGATTGTCGACAAGGAGTGAAAACGGAGCAATTTGTGACCCCCCTTTCAATTTAAGACGTTAAAAACAGACGGAATTTGCATTCGTAATACCAGAGCATCGAAACTACTTGGAACTCTTGTGTATATGAACGTGTCCGCGCCTTTGTACTCTGGTCCCTTCAGCGCTACAAACCAACCAAGCATCGTGTCCGTGCACATCAGAGTCTCAAGGAATGGAGAATAGCACAGTTTGGTCGCGGATGGGGGCGTAGCTCAGTTGGTAGAGCGTTCGCTTTGCATGTGAAAGGTCCCGGGTTCAAGCCCCGGCGCCTCCATGTTTTGTAGTCAGTGGATGCCAAGTGTTGATCGCGGCGAACCTAAAAGCACGCAAGATGTTGCAAAGCCAGCGTCACAGACTTGTATGATGCATACTGACGTAAGGAGAGCAAGATGTATGTGTGGGGACCGGCTGTCATCGAGTGCAGGTCTGTCTTAGGTATCACGGCTTAACGTCATTGAAGTCTAGAGAGTGGACAACACGTTCGTCTTACTCAGAGCGGTGTCCGAATTCTATTTTCGACGTGATGCGTGCCACTTCCATTGTGGCCAACTACGATTCAATACAGAATGCACGAAACCTGAAAGACACCCTCACAGATACATAGAGAGTAGTGTTTGTCTGCGGAATAATGGGAGTGCAAGCGTCTGTGACATTGATATTGCTGTATGTAGCACAATTTATCATGGAGGGGGCGTAGCTCAGATGGTAGAGCGCTCGCTTAGCATGCGAGAGGTACTGGGATCGATACCCAGCGCCTCCAGAATTTTTAACACCCCTACATGCGCACCTTGCCATGCAAGTGGAGTAATTCACAGCCAGCAGATGTGTCTAGGCAGATACAAGAGAACGATTAGCATCCACAATTGGCAAGCGAGCTGTTATTCGTGCGCAGGAAGCACCCTCCTCCAACTCCTACACTTAATTTACAAACAGTACAAGTGTTCCCATAACATTCTTAAGCCTACGTCGGAAAGATCTGCCTTACGCCAGGTTCACGTAAATCCCACTGCACATTCCTATTCTTTGCGTGCAGTCGGCTGCTACTGGTGTTGCTAGTTGTGACTTCTGATAACAGATGCCGTAGCAATCAGTTCATGGAGTGATTTGTATGTTTTGCGATAGTCTGTCTCTGACAAGCAAGCACAGGTGACATAGGTGCGAACGCAGGAAGCTTGCAGCCCCTCGCTGCCTGCAGACACCGAGCAGCCACACTAGGAGGGCGGCCTAAGCTGTAGGCGAAATGTGCTCATTCGCTTTGGGGCGACGTCGAACTATAAATGAGGCTGTCACTAGCGTGAGCGTTGCGTGATCGTCGTGTAAAGTCGTAAAAGTCGGCTGCATGGGCGAGTGCCATGTTTGGGGAGCGTTTCGTAGTTTGCGCAGTGCAATGGAGACGTGGAAACTTGTTGTGGCCCAGTGTTTTGCAGTTGGACGACAAGAGTGGTACACAGTAGCAAAGAGCGAGGCACTGAGTTTGCATGAACAGTGGAGTGCAGAATGGGGCTCGAGATGTGCTTGTTACCTCAGGTGCTGTGTGATTGTCGACAAGGAGTGAAAACGGAGCAATTTGTGACCCCCCTTTCAATTTAAGACGTTAAAAACAGACGGAATTTGCATTCGTAATACCAGAGCATCGAAACTACTTGGAACTCTTGTGTATATGAACGTGTCCGCGCCTTTGTACTCTGGTCCCTTCAGCGCTACAAACCAACCAAGCATCGTGTCCGTGCACATCAGAGTCTCAAGGAATGGAGAATAGCGCAGTTTGGTCGCGGATGGGGGCGTAGCTCAGTTGGTAGAGCGTTCGCTTTGCATGTGAAAGGTCCCGGGTTCAAGCCCCGGTGCCTCCATGTTTTGTGGTCAGTGGATGCCAAGTGTTGATCGCGGCGAACCTAAAAGCACGCAAGATGTTGCAAAGCCAGCGTCACAGACTTGTATGATGCATACTGACGTAAGGAGAGCAAGATGTATGTGTGGGGACCGGCTGTCATCGAGTGCAGGTCTGTCTTAGGTATCACGGCTTAACGTCATTGAAGTCTAGAGAGTGGACAACACGTTCGTCTTACTCAGAGCGGTGTCCGAATTCTATTTTCGACGTGATGCGTGCCACTTCCATTGTGGCCAACTACGATTCAATACAGAATGCACGAAACCTGAAAGACACCCTCACAGATACATAGAGAGTAGTGTTTGTCTGCGGAATAATGGGAGTGCAAGCGTCTGTGACATTGATATTGCTGTATGTAGCACAATTTATCATGGAGGGGGCGTAGCTCAGATGGTAGAGCGCTCGCTTAGCATGCGAGAGGTACTGGGATCGATACCCAGCGCCTCCAGAATTTTTAACACCCCTACATGCGCACCTTGCCATGCAAGTGGAGTAATTCACAGCCAGCAGATGTGTCTAGGCAGATACAAGAGAACGATTAGCATCCACAATTGGCAAGCGAGCTGTTATTCGTGCGCAGGAAGCACCCTCCTCCAACTCCTACACTTAATTTACAAACAGTACAAGTGTTCCCATAACATTCTTAAGCCTACGTCGGAAAGATCTGCCTTACGCCAGGTTCACGTAAATCCCACTGCACATTCCTATTCTTTGCGTGCAGTCGGCTGCTACTGGTGTTGCTAGTTGTGACTTCTGATAACAGATGCCGTAGCAATCAGTTCATGGAGTGATTTGTATGTTTTGCGATAGTCTGTCTCTGACAAGCAAGCACAGGTGACATAGGTGCGAACGCAGGAAGCTTGCAGCCCCTCGCTGCCTGCAGACACCGAGCAGCCACACTAGGAGGGCGGCCTAAGCTGTAGGCGAAATGTGCTCATTCGCTTTGGGGCGACGTCGAACTATAAATGAGGCTGTCACTAGCGTGAGCGTTGCGTGATCGTCGTGTAAAGTCGTAAAAGTCGGCTGCATGGGCGAGTGCCATGTTTGGGGAGCGTTTCGTAGTTTGCGCAGTGCAATGGAGACGTGGAAACTTGTTGTGGCCCAGTGTTTTGCAGTTGGACGACAAGAGTGGTACACAGTAGCAAAGAGCGAGGCACTGAGTTTGCATGAACAGTGGAGTGCAGAATGGGGCTCGAGATGTGCTTGTTACCTCAGGTGCTGTGTGATTGTCGACAAGGAGTGAAAACGGAGCAATTTGTGACCCCCCTTTCAATTTAAGACGTTAAAAACAGACGGAATTTGCATTCGTAATACCAGAGCATCGAAACTACTTGGAACTCTTGTGTATATGAACGTGTCCGCGCCTTTGTACTCTGGTCCCTTCAGCGCTACAAACCAACCAAGCATCGTGTCCGTGCACATCAGAGTCTCAAGGAATGGAGAATAGCGCAGTTTGGTCGCGGATGGGGGCGTAGCTCAGTTGGTAGAGCGTTCGCTTTGCATGTGAAAGGTCCCGGGTTCAAGCCCCGGCGCCTCCATGTTTTGTGGTCAGTGGATGCCAAGTGTTGATCGCGGCGAACCTAAAAGCACGCAAGATGTTGCAAAGCCAGCGTCACAGACTTGTATGATGCATACTGACGTAAGGAGAGCAAGATGTATGTGTGGGGACCGGCTGTCATCGAGTGCAGGTCTGTCTTAGGTATCACGGCTTAACGTCATTGAAGTCTAGAGAGTGGACAACACGTTCGTCTTACTCAGAGCGGTGTCCGAATTCTATTTTCGACGTGATGCGTGCCACTTCCATTGTGGCCAACTACGATTCAATACAGAATGCACGAAACCTGAAAGACACCCTCACAGATACATAGAGAGTAGTGTTTGTCTGCGGAATAATGGGAGTGCAAGCGTCTGTGACATTGATATTGCTGTATGTAGCACAATTTATCATGGAGGGGGCGTAGCTCAGATGGCGCAGTCTGCCTGCGGCAGCGGTGGTGAGCGGACCTCCAGGGCCAGCGCGCTGCGGCAGGAAGTGTTTACGTCAGGCGGTGAGTCGCGTGCTTACAGCGTCTGCTTATTAGTATTCGTTCTGTAGGATCTGATATGGAATTATGAATCCGACTAACAGGAAAGATACCTTGAAGTTTACCTTTGATAGGAACTTTTCGAAACCAACTTCGTTTGAAGTTGAAGCATGGTTAGAGGAAACAGCTAATATTACTTTTGATGACATTGTAGGGATAAATTTCTCTATCGTGACTAGTGTTGTTTATGTGAAATTAACGTCCTCTGAACTGTGTGATAGAATTGTGGAGTCCAGTGGAGGTGTACTGAAGTTTAAACATAGCGATGGTACCGTCAGTGACGTCAGCATTACGCATGCTGGACTGGGCATCCGAACGGCACGTATTTTCGAACTCCCGTTTGAAATATCAGCCGCGCAAATAAATTCTGCATTAACACCTTACGGGAGGGTCATTAACAATTTTGCGGAGCGTTGGTCCAAAGCCCACAAATTTCCGGTGCTTAACGGCGTCAGGCAGGTTAAGATCGATCTACAGAAGCACATACCTTCATATATTTACGTAGGTGGACATCGCGGAATTGTCATATATGATGGGCAGCCAAAAACGTGTGCCGGCTGTGGTGCGCCCGGCCACGTGCGCTCTGAATGTATACAAAGACGCGTGACGCAGATACCTGTCGGTGAAGCCGCTAGCCCCCCTGTGACGACGGCACTGCCACTGACATACGCTGTCGCGGCTTCTGGTCTTCCACCCGCGACCCCGCCTGTAGATGCCCCTCGTTTGAATGATGTTTTGGCCGACAACGTCAAAGAACCGAGTGCTGACGCGGCACCGCCGCTACCACACTCAGAGATGGAGGTAACGACGGATGACTCCCCAGTGGTTGATGCCACTGGTACTGAGGATGAAGCAGACGCTGTGTTCCCGGCGGATCAACCCCAGAGTCAACAGTCCACTTCGGATGTTGATGATACTGCGAACCCTAACAGGAAGCCTTCCAAAAAGAAGCGGAGACTTGCACATCAAGGAGCCAATCAGCTCGCCCCACAGCTCCGCGACAAAGCGAAACGAATAAGCAGCCAAATGAGTCAGAACACTTCCGAACCCTCTGAAGTTGGTCTCCCTGCGTCTGGTCGAATGGACATTGATCCTGTAGTGTCTCCCCCTGTGAATCCACGACGGGTGGAAGATAGTGATACCTCGAGTAGAGTCGTTTTGCCGGATACCCACGCTCAAGGAAACGCAGGATCGCTATTGTCAGAGGCCACTCTCACTGGGAATTGGGCACAGGAAATGGAAATATTGGATGCGAGCAATGATGCGGCTGTCATGCGGACCATTGAGACGGAATCTTCGGCACCCCCCACAGAGCAGCATACACCAACCGTACCGGGAACTACAGGAACTCCGACTGACGCGCTTGGCCTCAATTTCGTTAGCCATCCTTCTAAGACTGTTTAATTAATAGTATGTGCCTTCTCCCATGAACGAGCCCCAAGCCTATAAAATTGCCACGTTAAACATCAATAAGATACAGTCGTACTGGCGGCTCCGTAATTTACAAGATTTTGTATACGCAGCGGATATCGATATTATGTTACTTCAAGAAGTCGCTGCGATTGAACTTGACCGAATAACTGGTTATACTACTCTCTCCAATTCCGGGAGCGGTGCGAATTTAGGGACAGCGATTCTGTTAAAAGAAGGGATTGTAGCGACCGACGCAGAAAAACTGCCTGATCATAGAGGGATCGCTGTCACTTTCCATCGGACACGCATAATCAATGTTTACGCCCCGTCCGGCAGTAGCAATAGGCGTGCTAGGGCTGAGTTCTTCACAAGCGCCATAGTCCCACTTTTTAGGGGAACCTACGATCGTATAATTTTTGCGGGTGACTTCAATTGTGTCTTAAGTCAAAAAGACCAGACGCCTAATTTTAACAAATCTGGAGAACTAGAACGTATCGTCCAAGAAATGAACCTCATTGACACATGGGAGCATACGCACGGAGCGGCACCTGGGTTCACTCATGTCACGAACCACTCTGCAAGCCGGCTAGACAGAATCTATGTATCGGCGTGTATGAAGACTCAAGTCCTCCAATCCGAAGTTTGGCCCACAATTTTTTCCGATCATGCCGCATATATTTGTACTGTTAACATGGTCAAGCAAGGCACATTTCGCGGCAGAGGTTTCTGGAAACTTAACAATGCTCTCCTTAACGATGTTGACTGTCACCGTGTCTTTAACGCAACATGGGAGGCATGTGAACGACGGGTTGCACAGTATGCCTCCGTTACTGAATGGTGGATAACACATGCCAAACCAACTTTATCAAAAATGTTTAAACGCTACGCTCGGGACAAATCCTGGTGGCAACGGCAAACGTCTGAGTTTTATTTTACTTGTCTCAGGGAGCTTTACCAGTCCGATGTGACTGTACCTGAAAATTTTATGCAGATTAAAAAAATTAAGGCAAAATTATTAAAACTTCAGCGGCAGCAGGCAGAAGGCTTTCAAATAAGGTCCAGGCCCCAGAATATGATAGACGACGAAATGACATCCATGTTTCACGTCATTCGTGAAAATAAGAGGGGGCGGCGGAGATTAATAACTCGTCTTCAGTTGAGTGAAGGCGTTGCGCTCACGCGGCAACAAGACATACGGAACGCACTTCACAATCACCTGGCAGATCTCCTGGCAACGACACATACCGACGATGGAACTCACGATGAATTACTCAATAACTTGCAAAGGACTTTGGGTGCTGCTGAAGTCGAAACTCTCATGCGAGAAATTGATGAAGACGAATTGGATTCTGCGCTATCACGAAGTCCAAAAAATAAATCGCCCGGACCCGACGGTCTCACTGCCGAATTTTATCTTACTTTCTGCGACAAATTAAAGCCCAAGTTGTTGAGTATGTTTAATGAAATTTTACGGCCTGATTTTAATGTTCCTCAGGCTCTCGTGGAAGGCATCGTGGTTTTAATCCCTAAACGCCCAATGTGCAGTTCTGTTGACGATTTTCGGCCGCTTACTTTACTGAACAGTGACTACAAAATTTTAGCACGTATTATTTCTAATAGATTGAAAATGTTGATGAATACTGTCATTGGTCAGTACCAGACCAGTGTAGGTGTCGGTAGGACGATCTTCCAAAATTTGTCTCAATACAGGGACGTTATAGCCATTGCAGATGCGTGCAAGATACGGTGTGCGCTAGTTTCCCTTGACTTTTCAAAGGCATTCGACAGAGTAAACCATCAGTTTCTCATCCGGACGATGCATGCCATGGGATTTCCACTACGTTTTATCAATCTTATACATGAGCTCCTTCGTAAAGGAGTAACTCGACTCATGGTGAATGGCCAGCTGAGCGCATCAATTAATATTACTAATTCAGTGCGACAGGGATGCCCTATGTCAATGGCCTTGTTTGCCATTGCCATTGAGCCTTTGCTTGTCACCTTGACACAGCGTCTACAAGGATTAACCATCCACGGCATTAAGATTGTTTGTACTGCATATGCGGATGACGTCGGATTTTTGGTCATGGACGAAGGTGAAGTCGAGGAAGCCCTTCAGATCGTCAAAAAGTACGAACTTGTTGCGGGTGCGAAGTTGAATGCCAGGAAATCTGGCATTATGAACATAGGACGCGGCATCTCGCTGCACCATCACGGTCAGTTGCAACTAATTTCTAAAATGAAATGCCTTGGTATTGAGTACAGGAGCAACATACAGCACACAATTGCGGTGAACTATAGGAATCTCCTGGCAAGTATGCGTGCTTGCATGCAGACCCACTACCTAAGGAGCCTTGATGAACTGCAGAAAGTCACCTTCGCTAATGTCTACCTCACCTCAAAGATTAACTACGTTGCACAAGTACTGCCCATGCCACAGGAGACAGCGAAGCGTATGATGTCCGCTCTAGGCCATTTTGTCACACGTGGACACATTTTTAAAGTCAAGTACGATACGCTCACTCTCTCCACGACCGATGGAGGCTTAAATTTAACAGATGTTCGTTCCAAGTCACGAGCTTTGTACGTATGCACCACCTACAAACGGTGGAGGTCGTTACCGAACAGTCTAACGGCTCACTTGTTAACCGAAATAGCGCCGGCCTGCCTGCAGCCTCCCGTCTCTGTTCAACATATTCCGCCAGCGCTGACTCACTTTAAGAGCTTTTTCATTGAGTTCAGTTACGTACGGTCAACTCTCCCAGAAAATGAGCTTTCCGTGGTGAAGTTAGTTTATAATAAACTACTGGCAACCAAGAACAGGAACAACATCGAACACAAATACCCCAATCATCGCTGGCCAGTGATATGGAAAAACATACATAGCCGTGATTTACCAACGTCAGTGAAAGCCTCTTGGTACAGGGTCGTGAACCGTAAAATAAGTACCAATTCACGACTTCATGCTCTACATTTGGCTGACTCACCTTTGTGCCTAACGTGCAACTCGCCTGATACTGATGAACATCGTTTTCTGTGCACCACTGTCCAAGCAGTTTGGCCATGCATTCGCCGAAAACTGGCTACGATTATGAGGACTTCCCAGCTTTGTATTAAACCTGAAGATTTCCTGTATCCGGATTCAGTGCTGTACCCGAACACCAAACGGAACTCTGTCAATTGGTTGAAGGGTCATTATGTTCATTATTTACAGACGCAAGAACCCAAGAGTGAGGCGGCGTTCTGTCTTTACCTGGCATTACAGTTTCACATAATTTCACAGACGAGACATTACAGGAAACGATATGCGAATTTTTTAGAAGTCGTTCTTCGATGAAAGAAGTATTTTTTCTTTCCTTCATTCTACATTGCTTTATTTTTTTTTTTTTTTTTTTTTTTTTTTTTTTTTTTCTTCTTCTTCTTCTTCTTCTTCTTCAAATGTCACAGTGACGTATACTGAACAGTGTTACGACAAGGACTATTTTATTTTCTTCTGTTTTTCTAGCGGACCAGAGTTCCTTTATCATTTTCTATAAAAAAATTATCTATGGTTTGGAAATCGGAATAGTTCAGAAGAATAAGTAATTCAGAAATCATGGCAGATGAAGCCGACGCCGACGAAGGCGATTTATGGCGAGCGCAAGGCGGGGCTGAAGGGGAGGAAGGAGGCCCTAAAAAAAAAAAAAAAAAAAAAAAAAAAAAAAAAAAAAAAGATGGTAGAGCGCTCGCTTAGCATGCGAGAGGTACTGGGATCGATACCCAGCGCCTCCAGAATTTTTAACACCCCTACATGCGCACCTTGCCATGCAAGTGGAGTAATTCACAGCCAGCAGATGTGTCTAGGCAGATACAAGAGAACGATTAGCATCCACAATTGGCAAGCGAGCTGTTATTCGTGCGCAGGAAGCACCCTCCTCCAACTCCTACACTTAATTTACAAACAGTACAAGTGTTCCCATAACATTCTTAAGCCTACGTCGGAAAGATCTGCCTTACGCCAGGTTCAAGTAAATCCCACTGCACATTCCTATTCTTTGCGTGCAGTCGGCTGCTACTGGTGTTGCTAGTTGTGACTTCTGATAACAGATGCCGTAGCAATCAGTTCATGGAGTGATTTGTATGTTTTGCGATAGTCTGTCTCTGACAAGCAAGCACAGGTGACATAGGTGCGAACGCAGGAAGCTTGCAGCCCCTCGCTGCCTGCAGACACCGAGCAGCCACACTAGGAGGGCGGCCTAAGCCGTAGGCGAAATGTGCTCATTCGCTTTGGGGCGACGTCGAACTATAAATGAGGCTGTCACTAGCGTGAGCGTTGCGTGATCGTCGTGTAAAGTCGTAAAAGTCGGCTGCATGGGCGAGTGCTATGTTTGGGGAGCGTTTCGTAGTTTGCGCAGTGCAATGGAGACGTGGAAACTTGTTGTGGCCCAGTGTTTTGCAGTTGGACGACAAGAGTGGTACACAGTAGCAAAGAGCGAGGCACTGAGTTTGCATGAACAGTGGAGTGCAGAATGGGGCTCGAGATGTGCTTGTTACCTCAGGTGCTGTGTGATTGTCGACAAGGAGTGAAAACGGAGCAATTTGTGACCCCCCTTTCAATTTAAGACGTTAAAAACAGACGGAATTTGCATTCGTAATACCAGAGCATCGAAACTACTTGGAACTCTTGTGTATATGAACGTGTCCGCGCCTTTGTACTCTGGTCCCTTCAGCGCTACAAACCAACCAAGCATCGTGTCCGTGCACATCAGAGTCTCAAGGAATGGAGAATAGCACAGTTTGGTCGCGGATGGGGGCGTAGCTCAGTTGGTAGAGCGTTCGCTTTGCATGTGAAAGGTCCCGGGTTCAAGCCCCGGCGCCTCCATGTTTTGTGGTCAGTGGATGCCAAGTGTTGATCGCGGCGAACCTAAAAGCACGCAAGATGTTGCAAAGCCAGCGTCACAGACTTGTATGATGCATACTGACGTAAGGAGAGCAAGATGTATGTGTGGGGACCGGCTGTCATCGAGTGCAGGTCTGTCTTAGGTATCACGGCTTAACGTCATTGAAGTCTAGAGAGTGGACAACACGTTCGTCTTACTCAGAGCGGTGTCCGAATTCTATTTTCGACGTGATGCGTGCCACTTCCATTGTGGCCAACTACGATTCAATACAGAATGCACGAAACCTGAAAGACACCCTCACAGATACATAGAGAGTAGTGTTTGTCTGCGGAATAATGGGAGTGCAAGCGTCTGTGACATTGATATTGCTGTATGTAGCACAATTTAACATGGAGGGGGCGTAGCTCAGATGGTAGAGCGCTCGCTTAGCATGCGAGAGGTACTGGGATCGATACCCAGCGCCTCCAGAATTTTTAACACCCCTACATGCGCACCTTGCCATGCAAGTGGAGTAATTCACAGCCAGCAGATGTGTCTAGGCAGATACAAGAGAACGATTAGCATCCACAATTGGCAAGCGAGCTGTTATTCGTGCGCAGGAAGCACCCTCCTCCAACTCCTACACTTAATTTACAAACAGTACAAGTGTTCCCATAACATTCTTAAGCCTACGTCGGAAAGATCTGCCTTACGCCAGGTTCACGTAAATCCCACTGCGCATTCCTATTCTTTGCGTGCAGTCGGCTGCTACTGGTGTTGCTAGTTGTGACTTCTGATAACAGATGCCGTAGCAATCAGTTCATGGAGTGATTTGTATGTTTTGCGATAGTCTGTCTCTGACAAGCAAGCACAGGTGACATAGGTGCGAACGCAGGAAGCTTGCAGCCCCTCGCTGCCTGCAGACACCGAGCAGCCACACTAGGAGGGCGGCCTAAGCCGTAGGCGAAATGTGCTCATTCGCTTTGGGGCGACGTCGAACTATAAATGAGGCTGTCACTAGCGTGAGCGTTGCGTGAGCGTCGTGTAAAGTCGTAAAAGTCGGCTGCATGGGCGAGTGCCATGTTTGGGGAGCGTTTCGTAGTTTGCGCAGTGCAATGGAGACGTGGAAACTTGTTGTGGCCCAGTGTTTTGCAGTTGGACGACAAGAGTGGTACACAGTAGCAAAGAGCGAGGCACTGAGTTTGCATGAACAGTGGAGTGCAGAATGGGGCTCGAGATGTGCTTGTTACCTCAGGTGCTGTGTGATTGTCGACAAGGAGTGAAAACGGAGCAATTTGTGACCCCCCTTTCAATTTAAGACGTTAAAAACAGACGGAATTTGCATTCGTAATACCAGAGCATCGAAACTACTTGGAACTCTTGTGTATATGAACGTGTCCGCGCCTTTGTACTCTGGTCCCTTCAGCGCTACAAACCAACCAAGCATCGTGTCCGTGCACATCAGAGTCTCAAGGAATGGAGAATAGCGCAGTTTGGTCGCGGATCGGGGCGTAGCTCAGTTGGTAGAGCGTTCGCTTTGCATGTGAAAGGTCCCGGGTTCAAGCCCCGGCGCCTCCATGTTTTGTGGTCAGTGGATGCCAAGTGTTGATCGCGGCGAACCTAAAAGCACGCAAGATGTTGCAAAGCCAGCGTCACAGACTTGTATGATGCATACTGACGTAAGGAGAGCAAGATGTATGTGTGGGGACCGGCTGTCATCGAGTGCAGGTCTGTCTTAGGTATCACGGCTTAACGTCATTGAAGTCTAGAGAGTGGACAACACGTTCGTCTTACTCAGAGCGGTGTCCGAATTCTATTTTCGACGTGATGCGTGCCACTTCCATTGTGGCCAACTACGATTCAATACAGAATGCACGAAACCTGAAAGACACCCTCACAGATACATAGAGAGTAGTGTTTGTCTGCGGAATAATGGGAGTGCAAGCGTCTGTGACATTGATATTGCTGTATGTAGCACAATTTATCATGGAGGGGGCGTAGCTCAGATGGTAGAGCGCTCGCTTAGCATGCGAGAGGTACTGGGATCGATACCCAGCGCCTCCAGAATTTTTAACACCCCTACATGCGCACCTTGCCATGCAAGTGGAGTAATTCACAGCCAGCAGATGTGTCTAGGCAGATACAAGAGAACGATTAGCATCCACAATTGGCAAGCGAGCTGTTATTCGTGCGCAGGAAGCACCCTCCTCCAACTCCTACACTTAATTTACAAACAGTACAAGTGTTCCCATAACATTCTTAAGCCTACGTCGGAAAGATCTGCCTTACGCCAGGTTCACGTAAATCCCACTGCACATTCCTATTCTTTGCGTGCAGTCGGCTGCTACTGGTGTTGCTAGTTGTGACTTCTGATAACAGATGCCGTAGCAATCAGTTCATGGAGTGATTTGTATGTTTTGCGATAGTCTGTCTCTGACAAGCAAGCACAGGTGACATAGGTGCGAACGCAGGAAGCTTGCAGCCCCTCGCTGCCTGCAGACACCGAGCAGCCACACTAGGAGGGCGGCCTAAGCTGTAGGCGAAATGTGCTCATTCGCTTTGGGGCGACGTCGAACTATAAATGAGGCTGTCACTAGCGTGAGCGTTGCGTGATCGTCGTGTAAAGTCGTAAAAGTCGGCTGCATGGGCGAGTGCCATGTTTGGGGAGCGTTTCGTAGTTTGCGCAGTGCAATGGAGACGTGGAAACTTGTTGTGGCCCAGTGTTTTGCAGTTGGACGACAAGAGTGGTACACAGTAGCAAAGAGCGAGGCACTGAGTTTGCATGAACAGTGGAGTGCAGAATGGGGCTCGAGATGTGCTTGTTACCTCAGGTGCTGTGTGATTGTCGACAAGGAGTGAAAACGGAGCAATTTGTGACCCCCCTTTCAATTTAAGACGTTAAAAACAGACGGAATTTGCATTCGTAATACCAGAGCATCGAAACTACTTGGAACTCTTGTGTATATGAACGTGTCCGCGCCTTTGTACTCTGGTCCCTTCAGCGCTACAAACCAACCAAGCATCGTGTCCGTGCACATCAGAGTCTCAAGGAATGGAGAATAGCGCAGTTTGGTCGCGGATGGGGGCGTAGCTCAGTTGGTAGAGCGTTCGCTTTGCATGTGAAAGGTCCCGGGTTCAAGCCCCGGCGCCTCCATGTTTTGTGGTCAGTGGATGCCAAGTGTTGATCGCGGCGAACCTAAAAGCACGCAAGATGTTGCAAAGCCAGCGTCACAGACTTGTATGATGCATACTGACGTAAGGAGAGCAAGATGTATGTGTGGGGACCGGCTGTCATCGAGTGCAGGTCTGTCTTAGGTATCACGGCTTAACGTCATTGAAGTCTAGAGAGTGGACAACACGTTCGTCTTACTCAGAGCGGTGTCCGAATTCTATTTTCGACGTGATGCGTGCCACTTCCATTGTGGCCAACTACGATTCAATACAGAATGCACGAAACCTGAAAGACACCCTCACAGATACATAGAGAGTAGTGTTTGTCTGCGGAATAATGGGAGTGCAAGCGTCTGTGACATTGATATTGCTGTATGTAGCACAATTTATCATGGAGGGGGCGTAGCTCAGATGGCGCAGTCTGCCTGCGGCAGCGGTGGTGAGCGGACCTCCAGGGCCAGCGCGCTGCGGCAGGAAGTGTTTACGTCAGGCGGTGAGTCGCGTGCTTACAGCGTCTGCTTATTAGTATTCGTTCTGTAGGATCTGATATGGAATTATGAATCCGACTAACAGGAAAGATACCTTGAAGTTTACCTTTGATAGGAACTTTTCGAAACCAACTTCGTTTGAAGTTGAAGCATGGTTAGAGGAAACAGCTAATATTACTTTTGATGACATTGTAGGGATAAATTTCTCTATCGTGACTAGTGTTGTTTATGTGAAATTAACGTCCTCTGAACTGTGTGATAGAATTGTGGAGTCCAGTGGAGGTGTACTGAAGTTTAAACATAGCGATGGTACCGTCAGTGACGTCAGCATTACGCATGCTGGACTGGGCATCCGAACGGCACGTATTTTCGAACTCCCGTTTGAAATATCAGCCGCGCAAATAAATTCTGCATTAACACCTTACGGGAGGGTCATTAACAATTTTGCGGAGCGTTGGTCCAAAGCCCACAAATTTCCGGTGCTTAACGGCGTCAGGCAGGTTAAGATCGATCTACAGAAGCACATACCTTCATATATTTACGTAGGTGGACATCGCGGAATTGTCATATATGATGGGCAGCCAAAAACGTGTGCCGGCTGTGGTGCGCCCGGCCACGTGCGCTCTGAATGTATACAAAGACGCGTGACGCAGATACCTGTCGGTGAAGCCGCTAGCCCCCCTGTGACGACGGCACTGCCACTGACATACGCTGTCGCGGCTTCTGGTCTTCCACCCGCGACCCCGCCTGTAGATGCCCCTCGTTTGAATGATGTTTTGGCCGACAACGTCAAAGAACCGAGTGCTGACGCGGCACCGCCGCTACCACACTCAGAGATGGAGGTAACGACGGATGACTCCCCAGTGGTTGATGCCACTGGTACTGAGGATGAAGCAGACGCTGTGTTCCCGGCGGATCAACCCCAGAGTCAACAGTCCACTTCGGATGTTGATGATACTGCGAACCCTAACAGGAAGCCTTCCAAAAAGAAGCGGAGACTTGCACATCAAGGAGCCAATCAGCTCGCCCCACAGCTCCGCGACAAAGCGAAACGAATAAGCAGCCAAATGAGTCAGAACACTTCCGAACCCTCTGAAGTTGGTCTCCCTGCGTCTGGTCGAATGGACATTGATCCTGTAGTGTCTCCCCCTGTGAATCCACGACGGGTGGAAGATAGTGATACCTCGAGTAGAGTCGTTTTGCCGGATACCCACGCTCAAGGAAACGCAGGATCGCTATTGTCAGAGGCCACTCTCACTGGGAATTGGGCACAGGAAATGGAAATATTGGATGCGAGCAATGATGCGGCTGTCATGCGGACCATTGAGACGGAATCTTCGGCACCCCCCACAGAGCAGCATACACCAACCGTACCGGGAACTACAGGAACTCCGACTGACGCGCTTGGCCTCAATTTCGTTAGCCATCCTTCTAAGACTGTTTAATTAATAGTATGTGCCTTCTCCCATGAACGAGCCCCAAGCCTATAAAATTGCCACGTTAAACATCAATAAGATACAGTCGTACTGGCGGCTCCGTAATTTACAAGATTTTGTATACGCAGCGGATATCGATATTATGTTACTTCAAGAAGTCGCTGCGATTGAACTTGACCGAATAACTGGTTATACTACTCTCTCCAATTCCGGGAGCGGTGCGAATTTAGGGACAGCGATTCTGTTAAAAGAAGGGATTGTAGCGACCGACGCAGAAAAACTGCCTGATCATAGAGGGATCGCTGTCACTTTCCATCGGACACGCATAATCAATGTTTACGCCCCGTCCGGCAGTAGCAATAGGCGTGCTAGGGCTGAGTTCTTCACAAGCGCCATAGTCCCACTTTTTAGGGGAACCTACGATCGTATAATTTTTGCGGGTGACTTCAATTGTGTCTTAAGTCCAAAAGACCAGACGCCTAATTTTAACAAATCTGGAGAACTAGAACGTATCGTCCAAGAAATGAACCTCATTGACACATGGGAGCATACGCACGGAGCGGCACCTGGATTCACTCATGTCACGAACCACTCTGCAAGCCGGCTAGACAGAATCTATGTATCGGCGTGTATGAAGACTCAAGTCCTCCAATCCGAAGTTTGGCCCACAATTTTTTCCGATCATGCCGCATATATTTGTACTGTTAACATGGTCAAGCAAGGCACATTTCGCGGCAGAGGTTTCTGGAAACTTAACAATGCTCTCCTTAACGATGTTGACTGTCACCGTGTCTTTAACGCAACATGGGAGGCATGTGAACGACGGGTTGCACAGTATGCCTCCGTTACTGAATGGTGGATAACACATGCCAAACCAACTTTATCAAAAATGTTTAAACGCTACGCTCGGGACAAATCCTGGTGGCAACGGCAAACGTCTGAGTTTTATTTTACTTGTCTCAGGGAGCTTTACCAGTCCGATGTGACTGTACCTGAAAATTTTATGCAGATTAAAAAAATTAAGGCAAAATTATTAAAACTTCAGCGGCAGCAGGCAGAAGGCTTTCAAATAAGGTCCAGGCCCCAGAATATGATAGACGACGAAATGACATCCATGTTTCACGTCATTCGTGAAAATAAGAGGGGGCGGCGGAGATTAATAACTCGTCTTCAGTTGAGTGAAGGCGTTGCGCTCACGCGGCAACAAGACATACGGAACGCACTTCACAATCACCTGGCAGATCTCCTGGCAACGACACATACCGACGATGGAACTCACGATGAATTACTCAATAACTTGCAAAGGACTTTGGGTGCTGCTGAAGTCGAAACTCTCATGCGAGAAATTGATGAAGACGAATTGGATTCTGCGCTATCACGAAGTCCAAAAAATAAATCGCCCGGACCCGACGGTCTCACTGCCGAATTTTATCTTACTTTCTGCGACAAATTAAAGCCCAAGTTGTTGAGTATGTTTAATGAAATTTTACGGCCTGATTTTAATGTTCCTCAGGCTCTCGTGGAAGGCATCGTGGTTTTAATCCCTAAACGCCCAATGTGCAGTTCTGTTGACGATTTTCGGCCGCTTACTTTACTGAACAGTGACTACAAAATTTTAGCACGTATTATTTCTAATAGATTGAAAATGTTGATGAATACTGTCATTGGTCAGTACCAGACCAGTGTAGGTGTCGGTAGGACGATCTTCCAAAATTTGTCTCAATACAGGGACGTTATAGCCATTGCAGATGCGTGCAAGATACGGTGTGCGCTAGTTTCCCTTGACTTTTCAAAGGCATTCGACAGAGTAAACCATCAGTTTCTCATCCGGACGATGCATGCCATGGGATTTCCACTACGTTTTATCAATCTTATACATGAGCTCCTTCGTAAAGGAGTAACTCGACTCATGGTGAATGGCCAGCTGAGCGCATCAATTAATATTACTAATTCAGTGCGACAGGGATGCCCTATGTCAATGGCCTTGTTTGCCATTGCCATTGAGCCTTTGCTTGTCACCTTGACACAGCGTCTACAAGGATTAACCATCCACGGCATTAAGATTGTTTGTACTGCATATGCGGATGACGTCGGATTTTTGGTCATGGACGAAGGTGAAGTCGAGGAAGCCCTTCAGATCGTCAAAAAGTACGAACTTGTTGCGGGTGCGAAGTTGAATGCCAGGAAATCTGGCATTATGAACATAGGACGCGGCATCTCGCTGCACCATCACGGTCAGTTGCAACTAATTTCTAAAATGAAATGCCTTGGTATTGAGTACAGGAGCAACATACAGCACACAATTGCGGTGAACTATAGGAATCTCCTGGCAAGTATGCGTGCTTGCATGCAGACCCACTACCTAAGGAGCCTTGATGAACTGCAGAAAGTCACCTTCGCTAATGTCTACCTCACCTCAAAGATTAACTACGTTGCACAAGTACTGCCCATGCCACAGGAGACAGCGAAGCGTATGATGTCCGCTCTAGGCCATTTTGTCACACGTGGACACATTTTTAAAGTCAAGTACGATACGCTCACTCTCTCCACGACCGATGGAGGCTTAAATTTAACAGATGTTCGTTCCAAGTCACGAGCTTTGTACGTATGCACCACCTACAAACGGTGGAGGTCGTTACCGAACAGTCTAACGGCTCACTTGTTAACCGAAATAGCGCCGGCCTGCCTGCAGCCTCCCGTCTCTGTTCAACATATTCCGCCAGCGCTGACTCACTTTAAGAGCTTTTTCATTGAGTTCAGTTACGTACGGTCAACTCTCCCAGAAAATGAGCTTTCCGTGGTGAAGTTAGTTTATAATAAACTACTGGCAACCAAGAACAGGAACAACATCGAACACAAATACCCCAATCATCGCTGGCCAGTGATATGGAAAAACATACATAGCCGTGATTTACCAACGTCAGTGAAAGCCTCTTGGTACAGGGTCGTGAACCGTAAAATAAGTACCAATTCACGACTTCATGCTCTACATTTGGCTGACTCACCTTTGTGCCTAACGTGCAACTCGCCTGATACTGATGAACATCGTTTTCTGTGCACCACTGTCCAAGCAGTTTGGCCATGCATTCGCCGAAAACTGGCTACGATTATGAGGACTTCCCAGCTTTGTATTAAACCTGAAGATTTCCTGTATCCGGATTCAGTGCTGTACCCGAACACCAAACGGAACTCTGTCAATTGGTTGAAGGGTCATTATGTTCATTATTTACAGACGCAAGAACCCAAGAGTGAGGCGGCGTTCTGTCTTTACCTGGCATTACAGTTTCACATAATTTCACAGACGAGACATTACAGGAAACGATATGCGAATTTTTTAGAAGTCGTTCTTCGATGAAAGAAGTATTTTTTCTTTCCTTCATTCTACATTGCTTTTTTTTTTTTTTTTTTTTTTTTTTTTTTTTTTTTTTTTTCTTCTTCTTCTTCTTCTTCAAATGTCACAGTGACGTATACTGAACAGTGTTACGACAAGGACTATTTTATTTTCTTCTGTTTTTCTAGCGGACCAGAGTTCCTTTATCATTTTCTATAAAAAAATTATCTATGGTTTGGAAATCGGAATAGTTCAGAAGAATAAGTAATTCAGAAATCATGGCAGATGAAGCCGACGCCGACGAAGGCGATTTATGGCGAGCGCAAGGCGGGGCTGAAGGGGAGGAAGGAGGCCCTAAAAAAAAAAAAAAAAAGAAAAAAAAAAAAAAAAAAAGATGGTAGAGCGCTCGCTTAGCATGCGAGAGGTACTGGGATCGATACCCAGCGCCTCCAGAATTTTTAACACCCCTACATGCGCACCTTGCCATGCAAGTGGAGTAATTCACAGCCAGCAGATGTGTCTAGGCAGATACAAGAGAACGATTAGCATCCACAATTGGCAAGCGAGCTGTTATTCGTGCGCAGGAAGCACCCTCCTCCAACTCCTACACTTAATTTACAAACAGTACAAGTGTTCCCATAACATTCTTAAGCCTACGTCGGAAAGATCTGCCTTACGCCAGGTTCACGTAAATCCCACTGCACATTCCTATTCTTTGCGTGCAGTCGGCTGCTACTGGTGTTGCTAGTTGTGACTTCTGATAACAGATGCCGTAGCAATCAGTTCATGGAGTGATTTGTATGTTTTGCGATAGTCTGTCTCTGACAAGCAAGCACAGGTGACATAGGTGCGAACGCAGGAAGCTTGCAGCCCCTCGCTGCCTGCAGACACCGAGCAGCCACACTAGGAGGGCGGCCTAAGCCGTAGGCGAAATGTGCTCATTCGCTTTGGGGCGACGTCGAACTATAAATGAGGCTGTCACTAGCGTGAGCGTCGTGTAAAGTCGTAAAAGTCGGCTGCATGGGCGAGTGCCATGTTTGGGGAGCGTTTCGTAGTTTGCGCAGTGCAATGGAGACGTGGAAACTTGTTGTGGCCCAGTGTTTTGCAGTTGGACGACAAGAGTGGTACACAGTAGCAAAGAGCGAGGCACTGAGTTTGCATGAACAGTGGAGTGCAGAATGGGGCTCGAGATGTGCTTGTTACCTCAGGTGCTGTGTGATTGTCGACAAGGAGTGAAAACGGAGCAATTTGTGACCCCCCTTTCAATTTAAGACGTTAAAAACAGACGGAATTTGCATTCGTAATACCAGAGCATCGAAACTACTTGGAACTCTTGTGTATATGAACGTGTCCGCGCCTTTGTACTCTGGTCCCTTCAGCGCTACAAACCAACCAAGCATCGTGTCCGTGCACATCAGAGTCTCAAGGAATGGAGAATAGCACAGTTTGGTCGCGGATGGGGGCGTAGCTCAGTTGGTAGAGCGTTCGCTTTGCATGTGAAAGGTCCCGGGTTCAAGCCCCGGCGCCTCCATGTTTTGTGGTCAGTGGATGCCAAGTGTTGATCGCGGCGAACCTAAAAGCACGCAAGATGTTGCAAAGCCAGCGTCACAGACTTGTATGATGCATACTGACGTAAGGAGAGCAAGATGTATGTGTGGGGACCGGCTGTCATCGAGTGCAGGTCTGTCTTAGGTATCACGGCTTAACGTCATTGAAGTCTAGAGAGTGGACAACACGTTCGTCTTACTCAGAGCGGTGTCCGAATTCTATTTTCGACGTGATGCGTGCCACTTCCATTGTGGCCAACTACGATTCAATACAGAATGCACGAAACCTGAAAGACACCCTCACAGATACATAGAGAGTAGTGTTTGTCTGCGGAATAATGGGAGTGCAAGCGTCTGTGACATTGATATTGCTGTATGTAGCACAATTTATCATGGAGGGGGCGTAGCTCAGATGGTAGAGCGCTCGCTTAGCATGCGAGAGGTACTGGGATCGATACCCAGCGCCTCCAGAATTTTTAACACCCCTACATGCGCACCTTGCCATGCAAGTGGAGTAATTCACAGCCAGCAGATGTGTCTAGGCAGATACAAGAGAACGATTAGCATCCACAATTGGCAAGCGAGCTGTTATTCGTGCGCAGGAAGCACCCTCCTCCAACTCCTACACTTAATTTACAAACAGTACAAGTGTTCCCATAACATTCTTAAGCCTACGTCGGAAAGATCTGCCTTACGCCAGGTTCACGTAAATCCCACTGCACATTCCTATTCTTTGCGTGCAGTCGGCTGCTACTGGTGTTGCTAGTTGTGACTTCTGATAACAGATGCCGTAGCAATCAGTTCATGGAGTGATTTGTATGTTTTGCGATAGTCTGTCTCTGACAAGCAAGCACAGGTGACATAGGTGCGAACGCAGGAAGCTTGCAGCCCCTCGCTGCCTGCAGACACCGAGCAGCCACACTAGGAGGGCGGCCTAAGCTGTAGGCGAAATGTGCTCATTCGCTTTGGGGCGACGTCGAACTATAAATGAGGCTGTCACTAGCGTGAGCGTTGCGTGATCGTCGTGTAAAGTCGTAAAAGTCGGCTGCATGGGCGAGTGCCATGTTTGGGGAGCGTTTCGTAGTTTGCGCAGTGCAATGGAGACGTGGAAACTTGTTGTGGCCCAGTGTTTTGCAGTTGGACGACAAGAGTGGTACACAGTAGCAAAGAGCGAGGCACTGAGTTTGCATGAACAGTGGAGTGCAGAATGGGGCTCGAGATGTGCTTGTTACCTCAGGTGCTGTGTGATTGTCGACAAGGAGTGAAAACGGAGCAATTTGTGACCCCCCTTTCAATTTAAGACGTTAAAAACAGACGGAATTTGCATTCGTAATACCAGAGCATCGAAACTACTTGGAACTCTTGTGTATATGAACGTGTCCGCGCCTTTGTACTCTGGTCCCTTCAGCGCTACAAACCAACCAAGCATCGTGTCCGTGCACATCAGAGTCTCAAGGAATGGAGAATAGCGCAGTTTGGTCGCGGATGGGGGCGTAGCTCAGTTGGTAGAGCGTTCGCTTTGCATGTGAAAGGTCCCGGGTTCAAGATGCACGCAAGATGTTGCAAAGCCAGCGTCACAGACTTGTATGATGCATACTGACGTAAGGAGAGCAAGATGTATGTGTGGGGACCGGCTGTCATCGAGTGCAGGTCTGTCTTAGGTATCACGGCTTAACGTCATTGAAGTCTAGAGAGTGGACAACACGTTCGTCTTACTCAGAGCGGTGTCCGAATTCTATTTTCGACGTGATGCGTGCCACTTCCATTGTGGCCAACTACGATTCAATACAGAATGCACGAAACCTGAAAGACACCCTCACAGATACATAGAGAGTAGTGTTTGTCTGCGGAATAATGGGAGTGCAAGCGTCTGTGACATTGATATTGCTGTATGTAGCACAATTTATCATGGAGGGGGCGTAGCTCAGATGGTAGAGCGCTCGCTTAGCATGCGAGAGGTACTGGGATCGATACCCAGCGCCTCCAGAATTTTTAACACCCCTACATGCGCACCTTGCCATGCAAGTGGAGTAATTCACAGCCAGCAGATGTGTCTAGGCAGATACAAGAGAACGATTAGCATCCACAATTGGTAGCTCAGTTGGTAGAGCGTTCGCTTTGCATGTGAAAGGTCCCGGGTTCAAGCCCCGGCGCCTCCATGTTTTGTGGTCAGTGGATGCCAAGTGTTGATCGCGGCGAACCTAAAAGCACGCAAGATGTTGCAAAGCCAGCGTCACAGACTTGTATGATGCATACTGACGTAAGGAGAGCAAGATGTATGTGTGGGGACCGGCTGTCATCGAGTGCAGGTCTGTCTTAGGTATCACGGCTTAACGTCATTGAAGTCTAGAGAGTGGACAACACGTTCGTCTTACTCAGAGCGGTGTCCGAATTCTATTTTCGACGTGATGCGTGCCACTTCCATTGTGGCCAACTACGATTCAATACAGAATGCACGAAACCTGAAAGACACCCTCACAGATACATAGAGAGTAGTGTTTGTCTGCGGAATAATGGGAGTGCAAGCGTCTGTGACATTGATATTGCTGTATGTAGCACAATTTATCATGGAGGGGGCGTAGCTCAGATGGTAGAGCGCTCGCTTAGCATGCGAGAGGTACTGGGATCGATACCCAGCGCCTCCAGAATTTTTAACACCCCTACATGCGCACCTTGCCATGCAAGTGGAGTAATTCACAGCCAGCAGATGTGTCTAGGCAGATACAAGAGAACGATTAGCATCCACAATTGGCAAGCGAGCTGTTATTCGTGCGCAGGAAGCACCCTCCTCCAACTCCTACACTTAATTTACAAACAGTACAAGTGTTCCCATAACATTCTTAAGCCTACGTCGGAAAGATCTGCCTTACGCCAGGTTCACGTAAATCCCACTGCACATTCCTATTCTTTGCGTGCAGTCGGCTGCTACTGGTGTTGCTAGTTGTGACTTCTGATAACAGATGCCGTAGCAATCAGTTCATGGAGTGATTTGTATGTTTTGCGATAGTCTGTCTCTGACAAGCAAGCACAGGTGACATAGGTGCGAACGCAGGAAGCTTGCAGCCCCTCGCTGCCTGCAGACACCGAGCAGCCACACTAGGAGGGCGGCCTAAGCTGTAGGCGAAATGTGCTCATTCGCTTTGGGGCGACGTCGAACTATAAATGAGGCTGTCACTAGCGTGAGCGTTGCGTGATCGTCGTGTAAAGTCGTAGAAGTCGGCTGCATGGGCGAGTGCCATGTTTGGGGAGCGTTTCGTAGTTTGCGCAGTGCAATGGAGACGTGGAAACTTGTTGTGGCCCAGTGTTTTGCAGTTGGACGACAAGAGTGGTACACAGTAGCAAAGAGCGAGGCACTGAGTTTGCATGAACAGTGGAGTGCAGAATGGGGCTCGAGATGTGCTTGTTACCTCAGGTGCTGTGTGATTGTCGACAAGGAGTGAAAACGGAGCAATTTGTGACCCCCCTTTCAATTTAAGACGTTAAAAACAGACGGAATTTGCATTCGTAATACCAGAGCATCGAAACTACTTGGAACTCTTGTGTATATGAACGTGTCCGCGCCTTTGTACTCTGGTCCCTTCAGCGCTACAAACCAACCAAGCATCGTGTCCGTGCACATCAGAGTCTCAAGGAATGGAGAATAGCGCAGTTTGGTCGCGGATGGGGGCGTAGCTCAGTTGGTAGAGCGTTCGCTTTGCATGTGAAAGGTCCCGGGTTCAAGCCCCGGCGCCTCCATGTTTTGTGGTCAGTGGATGCCAAGTGTTGATCGCGGCGAACCTAAAAGCACGCAAGATGTTGCAAAGCCAGCGTCACAGACTTGTATGATGCATACTGACGTAAGGAGAGCAAGATGTATGTGTGGGGACCGGCTGTCATCGAGTGCAGGTCTGTCTTAGGTATCACGGCTTAACGTCATTGAAGTCTAGAGAGTGGACAACACGTTCGTCTTACTCAGAGCGGTGTCCGAATTCTATTTTCGACGTGATGCGTGCCACTTCCATTGTGGCCAACTACGATTCAATACAGAATGCACGAAACCTGAAAGACACCCTCACAGATACATAGAGAGTAGTGTTTGTCTGCGGAATAATGGGAGTGCAAGCGTCTGTGACATTGATATTGCTGTATGTAGCACAATTTATCATGGAGGGGGCGTAGCTCAGATGGTAGAGCGCTCGCTTAGCATGCGAGAGGTACTGGGATCGATACCCAGCGCCTCCAGAATTTTTAACACCCCTACATGCGCACCTTGCCATGCAAGTGGAGTAATTCACAGCCAGCAGATGTGTCTAGGCAGATACAAGAGAACGATTAGCATCCACAATTGGCAAGCGAGCTGTTATTCGTGCGCAGGAAGCACCCTCCTCCAACTCCTACACTTAATTTACAAACAGTACAAGTGTTCCCATAACATTCTTAAGCCTACGTCGGAAAGATCTGCCTTACGCCAGGTTCACGTAAATCCCACTGCACATTCCTATTCTTTGCGTGCAGTCGGCTGCTACTGGTGTTGCTAGTTGTGACTTCTGATAACAGATGCCGTAGCAATCAGTTCATGGAGTGATTTGTATGTTTTGCGATAGTCTGTCTCTGACAAGCAAGCACAGGTGACATAGGTGCGAACGCAGGAAGCTTGCAGCCCCTCGCTGCCTGCAGACACCGAGCAGCCACACTAGGAGGGCGGCCTAAGCCGTAGGCGAAATGTGCTCATTCGCTTTGGGGCGACGTCGAACTATAAATGAGGCTGTCACTAGCGTGAGCGTTGCGTGAGCGTCGTGTAAAGTCGTAAAAGTCGGCTGCATGGGCGAGTGCCATGTTTGGGGAGCGTTTCGTAGTTTGCGCAGTGCAATGGAGACGTGGAAACTTGTTGTGGCCCAGTGTTTTGCAGTTGGACGACAAGAGTGGTACACAGTAGCAAAGAGCGAGGCACTGAGTTTGCATGAACAGTGGAGTGCAGAATGGGGCTCGAGATGTGCTTGTTACCTCAGGTGCTGTGTGATTGTCGACAAGGAGTGAAAACGGAGCAATTTGTGACCCCCCTTTCAATTTAAGACGTTAAAAACAGACGGAATTTGCATTCGTAATACCAGAGCATCGAAACTACTTGGAACTCTTGTGTATATGAACGTGTCCGCGCCTTTGTACTCTGGTCCCTTCAGCGCTACAAACCAACCAAGCATCGTGTCCGTGCACATCAGAGTCTCAAGGAATGGAGAATAGCGCAGTTTGGTCGCGGATGGGGGCGTAGCTCAGTTGGTAGAGCGTTCGCTTTGCATGTGAAAGGTCCCGGGTTCAAGCCCCGGCGCCTCCATGTTTTGTGGTCAGTGGATGCCAAGTGTTGATCGCGGCGAACCTAAAAGCACGCAAGATGTTGCAAAGCCAGCGTCACAGACTTGTATGATGCATACTGACGTAAGGAGAGCAAGATGTATGTGTGGGGACCGGCTGTCATCGAGTGCAGGTCTGTCTTAGGTATCACGGCTTAACGTCATTGAAGTCTAGAGAGTGGACAACACGTTCGTCTTACTCAGAGCGGTGTCCGAATTCTATTTTCGACGTGATGCGTGCCACTTCCATTGTGGCCAACTACGATTCAATACAGAATGCACGAAACCTGAAAGACACCCTCACAGATACATAGAGAGTAGTGTTTGTCTGCGGAATAATGGGAGTGCAAGCGTCTGTGACATTGATATTGCTGTATGTAGCACAATTTATCATGGAGGGGGCGTAGCTCAGATGGTAGAGCGCTCGCTTAGCATGCGAGAGGTTCTGGGATCGATACCCAGCGCCTCCAGAATTTTTAACACCCCTACATGCGCACCTTGCCATGCAAGTGGAGTAATTCACAGCCAGCAGATGTGTCTAGGCAGATACAAGAGAACGATTAGCATCCACAATTGGCAAGCGAGCTGTTATTCGTGCGCAGGAAGCACCCTCCTCCAACTCCTACACTTAATTTACAAACAGTACAAGTGTTCCCATAACATTCTTAAGCCTACGTCGGAAAGATCTGCCTTACGCCAGGTTCACGTAAATCCCACTGCACATTCCTATTCTTTGCGTGCAGTCGGCTGCTACTGGTGTTGCTAGTTGTGACTTCTGATAACAGATGCCGTAGCAATCAGTTCATGGAGTGATTTGTATGTTTTGCGATAGTCTGTCTCTGACAAGCAAGCACAGGTGACATAGGTGCGAACGCAGGAAGCTTGCAGCCCCTCGCTGCCTGCAGACACCGAGCAGCCACACTAGGAGGGCGGCCTAAGCCGTAGGCGAAATGTGCTCATTCGCTTTGGGGCGACGTCGAACTATAAATGAGGCTGTCACTAGCGTGAGCGTCGTGTAAAGTCGTAAAAGTCGGCTGCATGGGCGAGTGCCATGTTTGGGGAGCGTTTCGTAGTTTGCGCAGTGCAATGGAGACGTGGAAACTTGTTGTGGCCCAGTGTTTTGCAGTTGGACGACAAGAGTGGTACACAGTAGCAAAGAGCGAGGCACTGAGTTTGCATGAACAGTGGAGTGCAGAATGGGGCTCGAGATGTGCTTGTTACCTCAGGTGCTGTGTGATTGTCGACAAGGAGTGAAAACGGAGCAATTTGTGACCCCCCTTTCAATTTAAGACGTTAAAAACAGACGGAATTTGCATTCGTAATACCAGAGCATCGAAACTACTTGGAACTCTTGTGTATATGAACGTGTCCGCGCCTTTGTACTCTGGTCCCTTCAGCGCTACAAACCAACCAAGCATCGTGTCCGTGCACATCAGAGTCTCAAGGAATGGAGAATAGCGCAGTTTGGTCGCGGATGGGGGCGTAGCTCAGTTGGTAGAGCGTTCGCTTTGCATGTGAATGGTCCCGGGTTCAAGCCCTGGCGCCTCCATGTTTTGTGGTCAGTGGATGCCAAGTGTTGATCGCGGCGAACCTAAAAGCACGCAAGATGTTGCAAAGCCAGCGTCACAGACTTGTATGATGCATACTGACGTAAGGAGAGCAAGATGTATGTGTGGGGACCGGCTGTCATCGAGTGCAGGTCTGTCTTAGGTATCACGGCTTAACGTCATTGAAGTCTAGAGAGTGGACAACACGTTCGTCTTACTCAGAGCGGTGTCCGAATTCTATTTTCGACGTGATGCGTGCCACTTCCATTGTGGCCAACTACGATTCAATACAGAATGCACGAAACCTGAAAGACACCCTCACAGATACATAGAGAGTAGTGTTTGTCTGCGGAATAATGGGAGTGCAAGCGTCTGTGACATTGATATTGCTGTATGTAGCACAATTTATCATGGAGGGGGCGTAGCTCAGATGGTAGAGCGCTCGCTTAGCATGCGAGAGGTACTGGGATCGATACCCAGCGCCTCCAGAATTTTTAACACCCCTACATGCGCACCTTGCCATGCAAGTGGAGTAATTCACAGCCAGCAGATGTGTCTAGGCAGATACAAGAGAACGATTAGCATCCACAATTGGCAAGCGAGCTGTTATTCGTGCGCAGGAAGCACCCTCCTCCAACTCCTACACTTAATTTACAAACAGTACAAGTGTTCCCATAACATTCTTAAGCCTACGTCGGAAAGATCTGCCTTACGCCAGGTTCACGTAAATCCCACTGCACATTCCTATTCTTTGCGTGCAGTCGGCTGCTACTGGTGTTGCTAGTTGTGACTTCTGATAACAGATGCCGTAGCAATCAGTTCATGGAGTGATTTGTATGTTTTGCGATAGTCTGTCTCTGACAAGCAAGCACAGGTGACATAGGTGCGAACGCAGGAAGCTTGCAGCCCCTCGCTGCCTGCAGACACCGAGCAGCCACACTAGGAGGGCGGCCTAAGCCGTAGGCGAAATGTGCTCATTCGCTTTGGGGCGACGTCGAACTATAAATGAGGCTGTCACTAGCGTGAGCGTTGCGTGAGCGTCGTGTAAAGTCGTAAAAGTCGGCTGCATGGGCGAGTGCCATGTTTGGGGAGCGTTTCGTAGTTTGCGCAGTGCAATGGAGACGTGGAAACTTGTTGTGGCCCAGTGTTTTGCAGTTGGACGACAAGAGTGGTACACAGTAGCAAAGAGCGAGGCACTGAGTTTGCATGAACAGTGGAGTGCAGAATGGGGCTCGAGATGTGCTTGTTACCTCAGGTGCTGTGTGATTGTCGACAAGGAGTGAAAACGGAGCAATTTGTGACCCCCCTTTCAATTTAAGACGTTAAAAACAGACGGAATTTGCATTCGTAATACCAGAGCATCGAAACTACTTGGAACTCTTGTGTATATGAACGTGTCCGCGCCTTTGTACTCTGGTCCCTTCAGCGCTACAAACCAACCAAGCATCGTGTCCGTGCACATCAGAGTCTCAAGGAATGGAGAATAGCGCAGTTTGGTCGCGGATGGGGGCGTAGCTCAGTTGGTAGAGCGTTCGCTTTGCATGTGAAGGGTCCCGGGTTCAAGCCCCGGCGCCTCCATGTTTTGTGGTCAGTGGATGCCAAGTGTTGATCGCGGCGAACCTAAAAGCACGCAAGATGTTGCAAAGCCAGCATCACAGACTTGTATGATGCATACTGACGTAAGGAGAGCAAGATGTATGTGTGGGGACCGGCTGTCATCGAGTGCAGGTCTGTCTTAGGTATCACGGCTTAACGTCATTGAAGTCTAGAGAGTGGACAACACGTTCGTCTTACTCAGAGCGGTGTCCGAAATCTATTTTCGACGTGATGCGTGCCACTTCCATTGTGGCCAACTACGATTCAATACAGAATGCACGAAACCTGAAAGACACCCTCACAGATACATAGAGAGTAGTGTTTGTCTGCGGAATAATGGGAGTGCAAGCGTCTGTGACATTGATATTGCTGTATGTAGCACAATTTATCATGGAGGGGGCGTAGCTCAGATGGTAGAGCGCTCGCTTAGCATGCGAGAGGTACTGGGATCGATACCCAGCGCCTCCAGAATTTTTAACACCCCTACATGCGCACCTTGCCATGCAAGTGGAGTAATTCACAGCCAGCAGATGTGTCTAGGCAGATACAAGAGAACGATTAGCATCCACAATTGGCAAGCGAGCTGTTATTCGTGCGCAGGAAGCACCCTCCTCCAACTCCTACACTTAATTTACAAACAGTACAAGTGTTCCCATAACATTCTTAAGCCTACGTCGGAAAGATCTGCCTTACGCCAGGTTCACGTAAATCCCACTGCACATTCCTATTCTTTGCGTGCAGTCGGCTGCTACTGGTGTTGCTAGTTGTGACTTCTTATAACAGATGCCGTAGCAATCAGTTCATGGAGTGATTTGTATGTTTTGCGATAGTCTGTCTCTGACAAGCAAGCACAGGTGACATAGGTGCGAACGCAGGAAGCTTGCAGCCCCTCGCTGCCTGCAGACACCGAGCAGCCACACTAGGAGGGCGGCCTAAGCTGTAGGCGAAATGTGCTCATTCGCTTTGGGGCGACGTCGAACTATAAATGAGGCTGTCACTAGCGTGAGCGTTGCGTGAAGTCGTAAAAGTCGGCTGCATGGGCGAGTGCCATGTTTGGGGAGCGTTTCGTAGTTTGCGCAGTGCAATGGAGACGTGGAAACTTGTTGTGGCCCAGTGTTTTGCAGTTGGACGACAAGAGTGGTACACAGTAGCAAAGAGCGAGGCACTGAGTTTGCATGAACAGTGGAGTGCAGAATGGGGCTCGAGATGTGCTTGTTACCTCAGGTGCTGTGTGATTGTCGACAAGGAGTGAAAACGGAGCAATTTGTGACCCCCCTTTCAATTTAAGACGTTAAAAACAGACGGAATTTGCATTCGTAATACCAGAGCATCGAAACTACTTGGAACTCTTGTGTATATGAACGTGTCCGCGCCTTTGTACTCTGGTCCCTTCAGCGCTACAAACCAACCAAGCATCGTGTCCGTGCACATCAGAGTCTCAAGGAATGGAGAATAGCACAGTTTGGTCGCGGATGGGGGCGTAGCTCAGTTGGTAGAGCGTTCGCTTTGCATGTGAAAGGTCCCGGGTTCAAGCCCCGGCGCCTCCATGTTTTGTGGTCAGTGGATGCCAAGTGTTGATCGCGGCGAACCTAAAAGCACGCAAGATGTTGCAAAGCCAGCGTCACAGACTTGTATGATGCATACTGACGTAAGGAGAGCAAGATGTATGTGTGGGGACCGGCTGTCATCGAGTGCAGGTCTGTCTTAGGTATCACGGCTTAACGTCATTGAAGTCTAGAGAGTGGACAACACGTTCGTCTTACTCAGAGCGGTGTCCGAATTCTATTTTCGACGTGATGCGTGCCACTTCCATTGTGGCCAACTACGATTCAATACAGAATGCACGAAACCTGAAAGACACCCTCACAGATACATAGAGAGTAGTGTTTGTCTGCGGAATAATGGGAGTGCAAGCGTCTGTGACATTGATATTGCTGTATGTAGCACAATTTATCATGGAGGGGGCGTAGCTCAGATGGTAGAGCGCTCGCTTAGCATGCGAGAGGTACTGGGATCGATACCCAGCGCCTCCAGAATTTTTAACACCCCTACATGCGCACCTTGCCATGCAAGTGGAGTAATTCACAGCCAGCAGATGTGTCTAGGCAGATACAAGAGAACGATTAGCATCCACAATTGGCAAGCGAGCTGTTATTCGTGCGCAGGAAGCACCCTCCTCCAACTCCTACACTTAATTTACAAACAGTACAAGTGTTCCCATAACATTCTTAAGCCTACGTCGGAAAGATCTGCCTTACGCCAGGTTCACGTAAATCCCACTGCACATTCCTATTCTTTGCGTGCAGTCGGCTGCTACTGGTGTTGCTAGTTGTGACTTCTGATAACAGATGCCGTAGCAATCAGTTCATGGAGTGATTTGTATGTTTTGCGATAGTCTGTCTCTGACAAGCAAGCACAGGTGACATAGGTGCGAACGCAGGAAGCTTGCAGCCCCTCGCTGCCTGCAGACACCGAGCAGCCACACTAGGAGGGCGGCCTAAGCTGTAGGCGAAATGTGCTCATTCGCTTTGGGGCGACGTCGAACTATAAATGAGGCTGTCACTAGCGTGAGCGTTGCGTGATCGTCGTGTAAAGTCGTAAAAGTCGGCTGCATGGGCGAGTGCCATGTTTGGGGAGCGTTTCGTAGTTTGCGCAGTGCAATGGAGACGTGGAAACTTGTTGTGGCCCAGTGTTTTGCAGTTGGACGACAAGAGTGGTACACAGTAGCAAAGAGCGAGGCACTGAGTTTGCATGAACAGTGGAGTGCAGAATGGGGCTCGAGATGTGCTTGTTACCTCAGGTGCTGTGTGATTGTCGACAAGGAGTGAAAACGGAGCAATTTGTGACCCCCCTTTCAATTTAAGACGTTAAAAACAGACGGAATTTGCATTCGTAATACCAGAGCATCGAAACTACTTGGAACTCTTGTGTATATGAACGTGTCCGCGCCTTTGTACTCTGGTCCCTTCAGCGCTACAAACCAACCAAGCATCGTGTCCGTGCACATCAGAGTCTCAAGGAATGGAGAATAGCGCAGTTTGGTCGCGGATGGGGGCGTAGCTCAGTTGGTAGAGCGTTCGCTTTGCATGTGAAAGGTCCCGGGTTCAAGCCCCGGCGCCTCCATGTTTTGTGGTCAGTGGATGCCAAGTGTTGATCGCGGCGAACCTAAAAGCACGCAAGATGTTGCAAAGCCAGCGTCACAGACTTGTATGATGCATACTGACGTAAGGAGAGCAAGATGTATGTGTGGGGACCGGCTGTCATCGAGTGCAGGTCTGTCTTAGGTATCACGGCTTAACGTCATTGAAGTCTAGAGAGTGGACAACACGTTCGTCTTACTCAGAGCGGTGTCCGAATTCTATTTTCGACGTGATGCGTGCCACTTCCATTGTGGCCAACTACGATTCAATACAGAATGCACGAAACCTGAAAGACACCCTCACAGATACATAGAGAGTAGTGTTTGTCTGCGGAATAATGGGAGTGCAAGCGTCTGTGACATTGATATTGCTGTATGTAGCACAATTTATCATGGAGGGGGCGTAGCTCAGATGGTAGAGCGCTCGCTTAGCATGCGAGAGGTACTGGGATCGATACCCAGCGCCTCCAGAATTTTTAACACCCCTACATGCGCACCTTGCCATGCAAGTGGAGTAATTCACAGCCAGCAGATGTGTCTAGGCAGATACAAGAGAACGATTAGCATCCACAATTGGCAAGCGAGCTGTTATTCGTGCGCAGGAAGCACCCTCCTCCAACTCCTACACTTAATTTACAAACAGTACAAGTGTTCCCATAACATTCTTAAGCCTACGTCGGAAAGATCTGCCTTACGCCAGGTTCACGTAAATCCCACTGCACATTCCTATTCTTTGCGTGCAGTCGGCTGCTACTGGTGTTGCTAGTTGTGACTTCTGATAACAGATGCCGTAGCAATCAGTTCATGGAGTGATTTGTATGTTTTGCGATAGTCTGTCTCTGACAAGCAAGCACAGGTGACATAGGTGCGAACGCAGGAAGCTTGCAGCCCCTCGCTGCCTGCAGACACCGAGCAGCCACACTAGGAGGGCGGCCTAAGCCGTAGGCGAAATGTGCTCATTCGCTTTGGGGCGACGTCGAACTATAAATGAGGCTGTCACTAGCGTGAGCGTTGCGTGATCGTCGTGTAAAGTCGTAAAAGTCGGCTGCATGGGCGAGTGCCATGTTTGGGGAGCGTTTCGTAGTTTGCGCAGTGCAATGGAGACGTGGAAACTTGTTGTGGCCCAGTGTTTTGCAGTTGGACGACAAGAGTGGTACACAGTAGCAAAGAGCGAGGCACTGAGTGTGCATGAACAGTGGAGTGCAGAATGGGGCTCGAGATGTGCTTGTTACCTCAGGTGCTGTGTGATTGTCGACAAGGAGTGAAAACGGAGCAATTTGTGACCCCCCTTTCAATTTAAGACGTTAAAAACAGACGGAATTTGCATTCGTAATACCAGAGCATCGAAACTACTTGGAACTCTTGTGTATATGAACGTGTCCGCGCCTTTGTACTCTGGTCCCTTCAGCGCTACAAACCAACCAAGCATCGTGTCCGTGCACATCAGAGTCTCAAGGAATGGAGAATAGCGCACTTTGGTCGCGGATGGGGGCGTAGCTCAGTTGGTAGAGCGTTCGATTTGCATGTGAAAGGTCCCGGGTTCAAGCCCTGGCGCCTCCATGTTTTGTGGTCAGTGGATGCCAAGTGTTGATCGCGGCGAACCTAAAAGCACGCAAGATGTTGCAAAGCCAGCGTCACAGACTTGTATGATGCATACTGACGTAAGGAGAGCAAGATGTATGTGTGGGGACCGGCTGTCATCGAGTGCAGGTCTGTCTTAGGTATCACGGCTTAACGTCATTGAAGTCTAGAGAGTGGACAACACGTTCGTCTTACTCAGAGCGGTGTCCGAATTCTATTTTCGACGTGATGCGTGCCACTTCCATTGTGGCCAACTACGATTCAATACAGAATGCACGAAACCTGAAAGACACCCTCACAGATACATAGAGAGTAGTGTTTGTCTGCGGAATAATGGGAGTGCAAGCGTCTGTGACATTGATATTGCTGTATGTAGCACAATTTATCATGGAGGGGGCGTAGCTCAGATGGTAGAGCGCTCGCTTAGCATGCGAGAGGTACTGGGATCGATACCCAGCGCCTCCAGAATTTTTAACACCCCTACATGCGCACCTTGCCATGCAAGTGGAGTAATTCACAGCCAGCAGATGTGTCTAGGCAGATACAAGAGAACGATTAGCATCCACAATTGGCAAGCGAGCTGTTATTCGTGCGCAGGAAGCACCCTCCTCCAACTCCTACACTTAATTTACAAACAGTACAAGTGTTCCCATAACATTCTTAAGCCTACGTCGGAAAGATCTGCCTTACGCCAGGTTCACGTAAATCCCACTGCACATTCCTATTCTTTGCGTGCAGTCGGCTGCTACTGGTGTTGCTAGTTGTGACTTCTGATAACAGATGCCGTAGCAATCAGTTCATGGAGTGATTTGTATGTTTTGCGATAGTCTGTCTCTGACAAGCAAGCACAGGTGACATAGGTGCGAACGCAGGAAGCTTGCAGCCCCTCGCTGCCTGCAGACACCGAGCAGCCACACTAGGAGGGCGGCCTAAGCTGTAGGCGAAATGTGCTCATTCGCTTTGGGGCGACGTCGAACTATAAATGAGGCTGTCACTAGCGTGAGCGTTGCGTGATCGTCGTGTAAAGTCGTAAAAGTCGGCTGCATGGGCGAGTGCCATGTTTGGGGAGCGTTTCGTAGTTTGCGCAGTGCAATGGAGACGTGGAAACTTGTTGTGGCCCAGTGTTTTGCAGTTGGACGACAAGAGTGGTACACAGTAGCAAAGAGCGAGGCACTGAGTTTGCATGAACAGTGGAGTGCAGAATGGGGCTCGAGATGTGCTTGTTACCTCAGGTGCTGTGTGATTGTCGACAAGGAGTGAAAACGGAGCAATTTGTGACCCCCCTTTCAATTTAAGACGTTAAAAACAGACGGAATTTGCATTCGTAATGCCAGAGCATCGAAACTACTTGGAACTCTTGTGTATATGAACGTGTCCGCGCCTTTGTACTCTGGTCCCTTCAGCGCTACAAACCAACCAAGCATCGTGTCCGTGCACATCAGAGTCTCAAGGAATGGAGAATAGCGCAGTTTGGTTGCGGATGGGGGCGTAGCTCAGTTGGTAGAGCGTTCGCTTTGCATGTGAAAGGTCCCGGGTTCAAGCCCCGGCGCCTCCATGTTTTGTGGTCAGTGGATGCCAAGTGTTGATCGCGGCGAACCTAAAAGCACGCAAGATGTTGCAAAGCCAGCGTCACAGACTTGTATGATGCATACTGACGTAAGGAGAGCAAGATGTATGTGTGGGGACCGGCTGTCATCGAGTGCAGGTCTGTCTTAGGTATCACGGCTTAACGTCATTGAAGTCTAGAGAGTGGACAACACGTTCGTCTTACTCAGAGCGGTGTCCGAATTCTATTTTCGACGTGATGCGTGCCACTTCCATTGTGGCCAACTACGATTCAATACAGAATGCACGAAACCTGAAAGACACCCTCACAGATACATAGAGAGTAGTGTTTGTCTGCGGAATAATGGGAGTGCAAGCGTCTGTTACATTGATATTGCTGTATGTAGCACAATTTATCATGGAGGGGGCGTAGCTCAGATGGTAGAGCGCTCGCTTAGCATGCGAGAGGTACTGGGATCGATACCCAGCGCCTCCAGAATTTTTAACACCCCTACATGCGCACCTTGCCATGCAAGTGGAGTAATTCACAGCCAGCAGATGTGTCTAGGCAGATACAAGAGAACGATTAGCATCCACAATTGGCAAGCGAGCTGTTATTCGTGCGCAGGAAGCACCCTCCTCCAACTCCTACACTTAATTTACAAACAGTACAAGTGTTCCCATAACATTCTTAAGCCTACGTCGGAAAGATCTGCCTTACGCCGGGTTCACGTAAATCCCACTGCACATTCCTATTCTTTGCGTGCAGTCGGCTGCTACTGGTGTTGCTAGTTGTGACTTCTGATAACAGATGCCGTAGCAATCAGTTCATGGAGTGATTTGTATGTTTTGCGATAGTCTGTCTCTGACAAGCAAGCACAGGTGACATAGGTGCGAACGCAGGAAGCTTGCAGCCCCTCGCTGCCTGCAGACACCGAGCAGCCACACTAGGAGGGCGGCCTAAGCCGTAGGCGAAATGTGCTCATTCGCTTTGGGGCGACGTCGAACTATAAATGAGGCTGTCACTAGCGTGAGCGTCGTGTAAAGTCGTAAAAGTCGGCTGCATGGGCGAGTGCCATGTTTGGGGAGCGTTTCGTAGTTTGCGCAGTGCAATGGAGACGTGGAAACTTGTTGTGGCCCAGTGTTTTGCAGTTGGACGACAAGAGTGGTACACAGTAGCAAAGAGCGAGGCACTGAGTTTGCATGAACAGTGGAGTGCAGAATGGGGCTCGAGATGTGCTTGTTACCTCAGGTGCTGTGTGATTGTCGACAAGGAGTGAAAACGGAGCAATTTGTGACCCCCCTTTCAATTTAAGACGTTAAAAACAGACGGAATTTGCATTCGTAATGCCAGAGCATCGAAACTACTTGGAACTCTTGTGTATATGAACGTGTCCGCGCCTTTGTACTCTGGTCCCTTCAGCGCTACAAACCAACCAAGCATCGTGTCCGTGCACATCAGAGTCTCAAGGAATGGAGAATAGCGCAGTTTGGTTGCGGATCGGGGCGTAGCTCAGTTGGTAGAGCGTTCGCTTTGCATGTGGAAGGTCCCGGGTTCAAGCCCCGGCGCCTCCATGTTTTGTGGTCAGTGGATGCCAAGTGTTGATCGCGGCGAACCTAAAAGCACGCAAGATGTTGCAAAGCCAGCGTCACAGACTTGTATGATGCATACTGACGTAAGGAGAGCAAGATGTATGTGTGGGGACCGGCTGTCATCGAGTGCAGGTCTGTCTTAGGTATCACGGCTTAACGTCATTGAAGTCTAGAGAGTGGACAACACGTTCGTCTTACTCAGAGCGGTGTCCGAATTCTATTTTCGACGTGATGCGTGCCACTTCCAATTGTGGCCAACTACGATTCAATACAGAATGCACGAAACCTGAAAGACACCCTCACAGATACATAGAGAGTAGTGTTTGTCTGCGGAATAATGGGAGTGCAAGCGTCTGTGACATTGATATATGCTGTATGTAGCACAATTTATCATGGAGGGGGCGTAGCTCAGATGGTAGAGCGCTCGCTTAGTCATGCGAGAGGTACTGGGATCGATACCAGCGCCTCCAGAATTTTTAACACCCCTACATGCGCACCTTGCCATGCAAGTGGAGTAATTCACAGCCAGCAGATGTGTCTAGGCAGATACAAGAGAACGATTAGCATCCACAATTGGCAAGCGAGCTGTTATTCGTGCGCAGGAAGCACCCCTCCTCCAACTCCTACACTTAATTTACAAACAGTACAAGTGTTCAACACGCGATCTAGTGTCGTCGGAAAGATCTGCCTTACGCCGGGTTCACGTAAATCCCACTGCACATTCCTATTCTTTGCGTGCAGTCGGCTGCTACTGGTGTTGCTAGTTGTGACTTCTGATAACAGATGCCGTAGCAATCAGTTCATGGAGTGATTTGTATGTTTTGCGATAGTCTGTCTCTGACAAGCAAGCACAGGTGACATAGGTGCGAACGCAGGAAGCTTGCAGCCCCTCGCTGCCTGCAGACACCGAGCAGCCACACTAGGAGGGCGGCCTAAGCCGTAGGCGAAATGTGCTCATTCGCTTTGGGGCGACGTCGAACTATAAATGAGGCTGTCACTAGCGTGAGCGTTGCGTAAGCGTCGTGTAAAGTCGTAAAAGTCGGCTGCATGGGCGAGTGCCATGTTTGGGGAGCGTTTCGTAGTTTGCGCAGTGCAATGGAGACGTGGAAACTTGTTGTGGCCCAGTGTTTTGCAGTTGGACGACAAGAGTGGTACACAGTAGCAAAGAGCGAGGCACTGAGTTTGCATGAACAGTGGAGTGCAGAATGGGGCTCGAGATGTGCTTGTTACCTCAGGTGCTGTGTGATTGTCGACAAGGAGTGAAAACGGAGCAATTTGTGACCCCCCTTTCAATTTAAGACGTTAAAAACAGACGGAATTTGCATTCGTAATGCCAGAGCATCGAAACTACTTGGAACTCTTGTGTATATGAACGTGTCCGCGCCTTTGTACTCTGGTCCCTTCAGCGCTACAAACCAACCAAGCATCGTGTCCGTGCACATCAGAGTCTCAAGGAATGGAGAATAGCGCAGTTTGGTTGCGGATGGGGGCGTAGCTCAGTTGGTAGAGCGTTCGCTTTGCATGTGAAAGGTCCCGGGTTCAAGCCCCGGCGCCTCCATGTTTTGTGGTCAGTGGATGCCAAGTGTTGATCGCGGCGAACCTAAAAGCACGCAAGATGTTGCAAAGCCAGCGTCACAGACTTGTATGATGCATACTGACGTAAGGAGAGCAAGATGTATGTGTGGGGACCGGCTGTCATCGAGTGCAGGTCTGTCTTAGGTATCACGGCTTAACGTCATTGAAGTCTAGAGAGTGGACAACACGTTCGTCTTACTCAGAGCGGTGTCCGAATTCTATTTTCGACGTGATGCGTGCCACTTCCATTGTGGCCAACTACGATTCAATACAGAATGCACGAAACCTGAAAGACACCCTCACAGATACATAGAGAGTAGTGTTTGTCTGCGGAATAATGGGAGTGCAAGCGTCTGTTACATTGATATTGCTGTATGTAGCACAATTTATCATGGAGGGGGCGTAGCTCAGATGGTAGAGCGCTCGCTTAGCATGCGAGAGGTACTGGGATCGATACCCAGCGCCTCCAGAATTTTTAACACCCCTACATGCGCACCTTGCCATGCAAGTGGAGTAATTCACAGCCAGCAGATGTGTCTAGGCAGATACAAGAGAACGATTAGCATCCACAATTGGCAAGCGAGCTGTTATTCGTGCGCAGGAAGCACCCTCCTCCAACTCCTACACTTAATTTACAAACAGTACAAGTGTTCCCATAACATTCTTAAGCCTACGTCGGAAAGATCTGCCTTACGCCGGGTTCACGTAAATCCCACTGCACATTCCTATTCTTTGCGTGCAGTCGGCTGCTACTGGTGTTGCTAGTTGTGACTTCTGATAACAGATGCCGTAGCAATCAGTTCATGGAGTGATTTGTATGTTTTGCGATAGTCTGTCTCTGACAAGCAAGCACAGGTGACATAGGTGCGAACGCAGGAAGCTTGCAGCCCCTCGCTGCCTGCAGACACCGAGCAGCCACACTAGGAGGGCGGCCTAAGCCGTAGGCGAAATGTGCTCATTCGCTTTGGGGCGACGTCGAACTATAAATGAGGCTGTCACTAGCGTGAGCGTTGAGTAAGCGTCGTGTAAAGTCGTAAAAGTCGGCTGCATGGGCGAGTGCCATGTTTGGGGAGCGTTTCGTAGTTTGCGCAGTTCAATGGAGACGTGGAAACTTGTTGTGGCCCAGTGTTTTGCAGTTGGACGACAAGAGTGGTACACAGTAGCAAAGAGCGAGGCACAGAGTTTGCATGAACAGTGGAGTGCAGAATGGGGCTCGAGATGTGCTTGTTACCTCAGGTGCTGTGTGATTGTCGACAAGGAGTGATAACGGAGCAATTTGTGACCCCCCTTTCAATTTAAGACGTTAAAAACAGACGGAATTTGCATTCGTAATACCAGAGCATCGAAACTACTTGGAACTCTTGTGTATATGAACGTGTCCGCGCCTTTGTACTCTGGTCCCTTCAGCGCTACAAACCAACCAAGCATCGTGTCCGTGCACATCAGAGTCTCAAGGAATGGAGAATAGCGCAGTTTGGTTGCGGATGGGGGCGTAGCTCAGTTGGTAGAGCGTTCGCTTTGCATGTGAAAGGTCCCGGGTTCAAGCCCCGGCGCCTCCATGTTTTGTGGTCAGTGGATGCCAAGTGTTGATCGCGGCGAACCTAAAAGCACGCAAGATGTTGCAAAGCCAGCGTCACAGACTTGTATGATGCATACTGACGTAAGGAGAGCAAGATGTATGTGTGGGGACCGGCTGTCATCGAGTGCAGGTCTGTCTTAGGTATCACGGCTTAACGTCATTGAAGTCTAGAGAGTGGACAACACGTTCGTCTTACTCAGAGCGGTGTCCGAATTCTATTTTCGACGTGATGCGTGCCACTTCCATTGTGGCCAACTACGATTCAATACAGAATGCACGAAACCTGAAAGACACCCTCACAGATACATAGAGAGTAGTGTTTGTCTGCGGAATAATGGGAGTGCAAGCGTCTGTGACATTGATATTGCTGTATGTAGCACAATTTATCATGGAGGGGGCGTAGCTCAGATGGTAGAGCGCTCGCTTAGCATGCGAGAGGTACTGGGATCGATACCCAGCGCCTCCAGAATTTTTAACACCCCTACATGCGCACCTTGCCATGCAAGTGGAGTAATTCGCAGCCAGCAGATGTGTCTAGGCAGATACAAGAGAACGATTAGCATCCACAATTGGCAAGCGAGCTGTTATTCGTGCGCAGGAAGCACCCTCCTCCAACTCCTACACTTAATTTACAAACAGTACAAGTGTTCCCATAACATTCTTAAGCCTACGTCGGAAAGATCTGCCTTACGCCAGGTTCACGTAAATCCCACTGCACATTCCTATTCTTTGCGTGCAGTCGGCTGCTACTGGTGTTGCTAGTTGTGACTTCTGATAACAGATGCCGTAGCAATCAGTTCATGGAGTGATTTGTATGTTTTGCGATAGTCTGTCTCTGACAAGCAAGCACAGGTGACATAGGTGCGAACGCAGGAAGCTTGCAGCCCCTCGCTGCCTGCAGACACCGAGCAGCCACACTAGGAGGGCGGCCTAAGCCGTAGGCGAAATGTGCTCATTCGCTTTGGGGCGACGTCGAACTATAAATGAGGCTGTCACTAGCGTGAGCGTCGTGTAAAGTCGTAAAAGTCGGCTGCATGGGCGAGTGCCATGTTTGGGGAGCGTTTCGTAGTTTGCGCAGTGCAATGGAGACGTGGAAACTTGTTGTGGCCCAGTGTTTTGCAGTTGGACGACAAGAGTGGTACACAGTAGCAAAGAGCGAGGCACTGAGTTTGCATGAACAGTGGAGTGCAGAATGGGGTTCGAGATGTGCTTGTTACCTCAGGTGCTGTGTGATTGTCGACAAGGAGTGAAAACGGAGCAATTTGTGACCCCCCTTTCAATTTAAGACGTTAAAAACAGACGGAATTTGCATTCGTAATGCCAGAGCATCGAAACTACTTGGAACTCTTGTGTATATGAACGTGTCCGCGCCTTTGTACTCTGGTCCCTTCAGCGCTACAAACCAACCAAGCATCGTGTCCGTGCACATCAGAGTCTCAAGGAATGGAGAATAGCGCAGTTTGGTTGCGGATGGGGGCGTAGCTCAGTTGGTAGAGCGTTCGATTTGCATGTGAAAGGTCCCGGGTTCAAGCCCCGGCGCCTCCATGTTTTGTGGTCAGTGGATGCCAAGTGTTGATCGCGGCGAACCTAAAAGCACGCAAGATGTTGCAAAGCCAGCGTCACAGACTTGTATGATGCATACTGACGTAAGGAGAGCAAGATGTATGTATGGGGACCGGCTGTCATCGAGTGCAGGTCTGTCTTAGGTATCACGGCTTAACGTCATTGAAGTCTAGAGAGTGGACAACACGTTCGTCTTACTCAGAGCGGTGTCCGAATTCTATTTTCGACGTGATGCGTGCCACTTCCATTGTGGCCAACTACGATTCAATACAGAATGCACGAAACCTGAAAGACACCCTCACAGATACATAGAGAGTAGTGTTTGTCTGCGGAATAATGGGAGTGCAAGCGTCTGTTACATTGATATTGCTGTATGTAGCACAATTTATCATGGAGGGGGCGTAGCTCAGATGGTAGAGCGCTCGCTTAGCATGCGAGAGGTACTGGGATCGATACCCAGCGCCTCCAGAATTTTTAACACCCCTACATGCGCACCTTGCCATGCAAGTGGAGTAATTCACAGCCAGCAGATGTGTCTAGGCAGATACAAGAGAACGATTAGCATCCACAATTGGCAAGCGAGCTGTTATTCGTGCGCAGGAAGCACCCTCCTCCAACTCCTACACTTAATTTACAAACAGTACAAGTGTTCCCATAACATTCTTAAGCCTACGTCGGAAAGATCTGCCTTACGCCGGGTTCACGTAAATCCCACTGCACATTCCTATTCTTTGCGTGCAGTCGGCTGCTACTGGTGTTGCTAGTTGTGACTTCTGATAACAGATGCCGTAGCAATCAGTTCATGGAGTGATTTGTATGTTTTGCGATAGTCTGTCTCTGACAAGCAAGCACAGGTGACATAGGTGCGAACGCAGGAAGCTTGCAGCCCCTCGCTGCCTGCAGACACCGAGCAGCCACACTAGGAGGGCGGCCTAAGCCGTAGGCGAAATGTGCTCATTCGCTTTGGGGCGACGTCGAACTATAAATGAGGCTGTCACTAGCGTGAGCGTTGCGTAAGCGTCGTGTAAAGTCGTAAAAGTCGGCTGCATGGGCGAGTGCCATGTTTGGGGAGCGTTTCGTAGTTTGCGCAGTGCAATGGAGACGTGGAAACTTGTTGTGGCCCAGTGTTTTGCAGTTGGACGACAAGAGTGGTACACAGTAGCAAAGAGCGAGGCACTGAGTTTGCATGAACAGTGGAGTGCAGAATGGGGCTCGAGATGTGCTTGTTACCTCAGGTGCTGTGTGATTGTCGACAAGGAGTGAAAACGGAGCAATTTGTGACCCCCCTTTCAATTTAAGACGTTAAAAACAGACGGAATTTGCATTCGTAATGCCAGAGCATCGAAACTACTTGGAACTCTTGTGTATATGAACGTGTCCGCGCCTTTGTACTCTGGTCCCTTCAGCGCTACAAACCAACCAAGCATCGTGTCCGTGCACATCAGAGTCTCAAGGAATGGAGAATAGCGCAGTTTGGTTGCGGATGGGGGCGTAGCTCAGTTGGTAGAGCGTTCGCTTTGCATGTGAAAGGTCCCGGGTTCAAGCCGCGGCGCCTCCATGTTTTGTGGTCAGTGGATGCCAAGTGTTGATCGCGGCGAACCTAAAAGCACGCAAGATGTTGCAAAGCCAGCGTCACAGACTTGTATGATGCATACTGACGTAAGGAGAGCAAGATGTATGTGTGGGGACCGGCTGTCATCGAGTGCAGGTCTGTCTTAGGTATCACGGCTTAACGTCATTGAAGTCTAGAGAGTGGACAACACGTTCGTCTTACTCAGAGCGGTGTCCGAATTCTATTTTCGACGTGATGCGTGCCACTTCCATTGTGGCCAACTACGATTCAATACAGAATGCACGAAACCTGAAAGACACCCTCACAGATACATAGAGAGTAGTGTTTGTCTGCCGAATAATGGGAGTGCAAGCGTCTGTTACATTGATATTGCTGTATGTAGCACAATTTATCATGGAGGGGGCGTAGCTCAGATGGTAGAGCGCTCGCTTAGCATGCGAGAGGTACTGGGATCGATACCCAGCGCCTCCAGAATTTTTAACACCCCTACATGCGCACCTTGCCATGCAAGTGGAGTAATTCACAGCCAGCAGATGTGTCTAGGCAGATACAAGAGAACGATTAGCATCCACAATTGGCAAGCGAGCTGTTATTCGTGCGCAGGAAGCACCCTCCTCCAACTCCTACACTTAATTTACAAACAGTACAAGTGTTCCCATAACATTCTTAAGCCTACGTCGGAAAGATCTGCCTTACGCCGGGTTCACGTAAATCCCACTGCACATTCCTATTCTTTGCGTGCAGTCGGCTGCTACTGGTGTTGCTAGTTGTGACTTCTGATAACAGATGCCGTAGCAATCAGTTCATGGAGTGATTTGTATGTTTTGCGATAGTCTGTCTCTGACAAGCAAGCACAGGTGACATAGGTGCGAACGCAGGAAGCTTGCAGCCCCTCGCTGCCTGCAGACACCGAGCAGCCACACTAGGAGGGCGGCCTAAGCCGTAGGCGAAATGTGCTCATTCGCTTTGGGGCGACGTCGAACTATAAATGAGGCTGTCACTAGCGTGAGCGTCGTGTAAAGTCGTAAAAGTCGGCTGCATGGGCGAGTGCCATGTTTGGGGAGCGTTTCGTAGTTTGCGCAGTGCAATGGAGACGTGGAAACTTGTTGTGGCCCAGTGTTTTGCAGTTGGACGACAAGAGTGGTACACAGTAGCAAAGAGCGAGGCACTGAGTTTGCATGAACAGTGGAGTGCAGAATGGGGCTCGAGATGTGCTTGTTACCTCAGGTGCTGTGTGATTGTCGACAAGGAGTGAAAACGGAGCAATTTGTGACCCCCCTTTCAATTTAAGACGTTAAAAACAGACGGAATTTGCATTCGTAATGCCAGAGCATCGAAACTACTTGGAACTCTTGTGTATATGAACGTGTCCGCGCCTTTGTACTCTGGTCCCTTCAGCGCTACAAACCAACCAAGCATCGTGTCCGTGCACATCAGAGTCTCAAGGAATGGAGAATAGCGCAGTTTGGTTGCGGATGGGGGCGTAGCTCAGTTGGTAGAGCGTTCGCTTTGCATGTGAAAGGTCCCGGGTTCAAGCCCCGGCGCCTCCATGTTTTGTGGTCAGTGGATGCCAAGTGTTGATCGCGGCGAACCTAAAAGCACGCAAGATGTTGCAAAGCCAGCGTCACAGACTTGTATGATGCATACTGACGTAAGGAGAGCAAGATGTATGTGTGGGGACCGGCTGTCATCGAGTGCAGGTCTGTCTTAGGTATCACGGCTTAACGTCATTGAAGTCTAGAGAGTGGACAACACGTTCGTCTTACTCAGAGCGGTGTCCGAATTCTATTTTCGACGTGATGCGTGCCACTTCCATTGTGGCCAACTACGATTCAATACAGAATGCACGAAACCTGAAAGACACCCTCACAGATACATAGAGAGTAGTGTTTGTCTGCGGAATAATGGGAGTGCAAGCGTCTGTTACATTGATATTGCTGTATGTAGCACAATTTATCATGGAGGGGGCGTAGCTCAGATGGTAGAGCGCTCGCTTAGCATGCGAGAGGTACTGGGATCGATACCCAGCGCCTCCAGAATTTTTAACACCCCTACATGCGCACCTTGCCATGCAAGTGGAGTAATTCACAGCCAGCAGATGTGTCTAGGCAGATACAAGAGAACGATTAGCATCCACAATTGGCAAGCGAGCTGTTATTCGTGCGCAGGAAGCACCCTCCTCCAACTCCTACACTTAATTTACAAACAGTACAAGTGTTCCCATAACATTCTTAAGCCTACGTCGGAAAGATCTGCCTTACGCCGGGTTCACGTAAATCCCACTGCACATTCCTATTCTTTGCGTGCAGTCGGCTGCTACTGGTGTTGCTAGTTGTGACTTCTGATAACAGATGCCGTAGCAATCAGTTCATGGAGTGATTTGTATGTTTTGCGATAGTCTGTCTCTGACAAGCAAGCACAGGTGACATAGGTGCGAACGCAGGAAGCTTGCAGCCCCTCGCTGCCTGCAGACACCGAGCAGCCACACTAGGAGGGCGGCCTAAGCCGTAGGCGAAATGTGCTCATTCGCTTTGGGGCGACGTCGAACTATAAATGAGGCTGTCACTAGCGTGAGCGTTGCGTAAGCGTCGTGTAAAGTCGTAAAAGTCGGCTGCATGGGCGAGTGCCATGTTTGGGGAGCGTTTCGTAGTTTGCGCAGTGCAATGGAGACGTGGAAACTTGTTGTGGCCCAGTGTTTTGCAGTTGGACGACAAGAGTGGTACACAGTAGCAAAGAGCGAGGCACTGAGTTTGCATGAACAGTGGAGTGCAGAATGGGGCTCGAGATGTGCTTGTTACCTCAGGTGCTGTGTGATTGTCGACAAGGAGTGAAAACGGAGCAATTTGTGACCCCCCTTTCAATTTAAGACGTTAAAAACAGACGGAATTTGCATTCGTAATGCCAGAGCATCGAAACTACTTGGAACTCTTGTGTATATGAACGTGTCCGCGCCTTTGTACTCTGGTCCCTTCAGCGCTACAAACCAACCAAGCATCGTGTCCGTGCACATCAGAGTCTCAAGGAATGGAGAATAGCGCAGTTTGGTTGCGGATGGGGGCGTAGCTCAGTTGGTAGAGCGTTCGCTTTGCATGTGAAAGGTCCCGGGTTCAAGCCCCGGCGCCTCCATGTTTTGTGGTCAGTGGATGCCAAGTGTTGATCGCGGCGAACCTAAAAGCACGCAAGATGTTGCAAAGCCAGCGTCACAGACTTGTATGATGCATACTGACGTAAGGAGAGCAAGATGTATGTGTGGGGACCGGCTGTCATCGAGTGCAGGTCTGTCTTAGGTATCACGGCTTAACGTCATTGAAGTCTAGAGAGTGGACAACACGTTCGTCTTACTCAGAGCGGTGTCCGAATTCTATTTTCGACGTGATGCGTGCCACTTCCATTGTGGCCAACTACGATTCAATACAGAATGCACGAAACCTGAAAGACACCCTCACAGATACATAGAGAGTAGTGTTTGTCTGCGGAATAATGGGAGTGCAAGCGTCTGTGACATTGATATTGCTGTATGTAGCACAATTTATCATGGAGGGGGCGTAGCTCAGATGGTAGAGCGCTCGCTTAGCATGCGAGAGGTACTGGGATCGATACCCAGCGCCTCCAGAATTTTTAACACCCCTACATGCGCACCTTGCCATGCAAGTGGAGTAATTCACAGCCAGCAGATGTGTCTAGGCAGATACAAGAGAACGATTAGCATCCACAATTGGCAAGCGAGCTGTTATTCGTGCGCAGGAAGCACCCTCCTCCAACTCCTACACTTAATTTACAAACAGTACAAGTGTTCCCATAACATTCTTAAGCCTACGTCGGAAAGATCTGCCTTACGCCGGGTTCACGTAAATCCCACTGCACATTCCTATTCTTTGCGTGCAGTCGGCTGCTACTGGTGTTGCTAGTTGTGACTTCTGATAACAGATGCCGTAGCAATCAGTTCATGGAGTGATTTGTATGTTTTGCGATAGTCTGTCTCTGACAAGCAAGCACAGGTGACATAGGTGCGAACGCAGGAAGCTTGCAGCCCCTCGCTGCCTGCAGACACCGAGCAGCCACACTAGGAGGGCGGCCTAAGCCGTAGGCGAAATGTGCTCATTCGCTTTGGGGCGACGTCGAACTATAAATGAGGCTGTCACTAGCGTGAGCGTTGCGTAAGCGTCGTGTAAAGTCGTAAAAGTCGGCTGCATGGGCGAGTGCCATGTTTGGGGAGCGTTTCGTAGTTTGCGCAGTGCAATGGAGACGTGGAAACTTGTTGTGGCCCAGTGTTTTGCAGTTGGACGACAAGAGTGGTACACAGTAGCAAAGAGCGAGGCACTGAGTTTGCATGAACAGTGGAGTGCAGAATGGGGCTCGAGATGTGCTTGTTACCTCAGGTGCTGTGTGATTGTCGACAAGGAGTGAAAACGGAGCAATTTGTGACCCCCCTTTCAATTTAAGACGTTAAAAACAGACGGAATTTGCATTCGTAATGCCAGAGCATCGAAACTACTTGGAACTCTTGTGTATATGAACGTGTCCGCGCCTTTGTACTCTGGTCCCTTCAGCGCTACAAACCAACCAAGCATCGTGTCCGTGCACATCAGAGTCTCAAGGAATGGAGAATAGCGCAGTTTGGTTGCGGATGGGGGCGTAGCTCAGTTGGTAGAGCGTTCGCTTTGCATGTGAAAGGTCCCGGGTTCAAGCCCCGGCGCCTCCATGTTTTGTGGTCAGTGGATGCCAAGTGTTGATCGCGGCGAACCTAAAAGCACGCAAGATGTTGCAAAGCCAGCGTCACAGACTTGTATGATGCATACTGACGTAAGGAGAGCAAGATGTATGTGTGGGGACCGGCTGTCATCGAGTGCAGGTCTGTCTTAGGTATCACGGCTTAACGTCATTGAAGTCTAGAGAGTGGACAACACGTTCGTCTTACTCAGAGCGGTGTCCGAATTCTATTTTCGACGTGATGCGTGCCACTTCCATTGTGGCCAACTACGATTCAATACAGAATGCACGAAACCTGAAAGACACCCTCACAGATACATAGAGAGTAGTGTTTGTCTGCAGAATAATGGGAGTGCAAGCGTCTGTTACATTGATATTGCTGTATGTAGCACAATTTATCATGGAGGGGGCGTAGCTCAGATGGTAGAGCGCTCGCTTAGCATGCGAGAGGTACTGGGATCGATACCCAGCGCCTCCAGAATTTTTAACACCCCTACATGCGCACCTTGCCATGCAAGTGGAGTAATTCACAGCCAGCAGATGTGTCTAGGCAGATACAAGAGAACGATTAGCATCCACAATTGGCAAGCGAGCTGTTATTCGTGCGCAGGAAGCACCCTCCTCCAACTCCTACACTTAATTTACAAACAGTACAAGTGTTCCCATAACATTCTTAAGCCTACGTCGGAAAGATCTGCCTTACGCCGGGTTCACGTAAATCCCACTGCACATTCCTATTCTTTGCGTGCAGTCGGCTGATACTGGTGTTGCTAGTTGTGACTTCTGATAACAGATGCCGTAGCAATCAGTTCATGGAGTGATTTGTATGTTTTGCGATAGTCTGTCTCTGACAAGCAAGCACAGGTGACATAGGTGCGAACGCAGGAAGCTTGCAGCCCCTCGCTGCCTGCAGACACCGAGCAGCCACACTAGGAGGGCGGCCTAAGCCGTAGGCGAAATGTGCTCATTCGCTTTGGGGCGACGTCGAACTATAAATGAGGCTGTCACTAGCGTGAGCGTCGTGTAAAGTCGTAAAAGTCGGCTGCATGGGCGAGTGCCATGTTTGGGGAGCGTTTCGTAGTTTGCGCAGTGCAATGGAGACGTGGAAACTTGTTGTGGCCCAGTGTTTTGCAGTTGGACGACAAGAGTGGTACACAGTAGCAAAGAGCGAGGCACTGAGTTTGCATGAACAGTGGAGTGCAGAATGGGGCTCGAGATGTGCTTGTTACCTCAGGTGCTGTGTGATTGTCGACAAGGAGTGAAAACGGAGCAATTTGTGACCCCCCTTTCAATTTAAGACGTTAAAAACAGACGGAATTTGCATTCGTAATGCCAGAGCATCGAAACTACTTGGAACTCTTGTGTATATGAACGTGTCCGCGCCTTTGTACTCTGGTCCCTTCAGCGCTACAAACCAACCAAGCATCGTGTCCGTGCACATCAGAGTCTCAAGGAATGGAGAATAGCGCAGTTTGGTTGCGGATCGGGGCGTAGCTCAGTTGGTAGAGCGTTCGCTTTGCATGTGGAAGGTCCCGGGTTCAAGCCCCGGCGCCTCCATGTTTTGTGGTCAGTGGATGCCAAGTGTTGATCGCGGCGAACCTAAAAGCACGCAAGATGTTGCAAAGCCAGCGTCACAGACTTGTATGATGCATACTGACGTAAGGAGAGCAAGATGTATGTGTGGGGACTGGCTGTCATCGAGTGCAGGTCTGTCTTAGGTATCACGGCTTAACGTCATTGAAGTCTAGAGAGTGGACAACACGTTCGTCTTACTCAGAGCGGTGTCCGAATTCTATTTTCGACGTGATGCGTGCCACTTCCATTGTGGCCAACTACGATTCAATACAGAATGCACGAAACCTGAAAGACACCCTCACAGATACATAGAGAGTAGTGTTTGTCTGCGGAATAATGGGAGTGCAAGCGTCTGTGACATTGATATTGCTGTATGTAGCACAATTTATCATGGAGGGGGCGTAGCTCAGATGGTAGAGCGCTCGCTTAGCATGCGAGAGGTACTGGGATCGATACCCAGCGCCTCCAGAATTTTTAACACCCCTACATGCGCACCTTGCCATGCAAGTGGAGTAATTCACAGCCAGCAGATGTGTCTAGGCAGATACAAGAGAACGATTAGCATCCACAATTGGCAAGCGAGCTGTTATTCGTGCGCAGGAAGCACCCTCCTCCAACTCCTACACTTAATTTACAAACAGTACAAGTGTTCCCATAACATTCTTAAGCCTACGTCGGAAAGATCTGCCTTACGCCGGGTTCACGTAAATCCCACTGCACATTCCTATTCTTTGCGTGCAGTCGGCTGCTACTGGTGTTGCTAGTTGTGACTTCTGATAACAGATGCCGTAGCAATCAGTTCATGGAGTGATTTGTATGTTTTGCGATAGTCTGTCTCTGACAAGCAAGCACAGGTGACATAGGTGCGAACGCAGGAAGCTTGCAGCCCCTCGCTGCCTGCAGACACCGAGCAGCCACACTAGGAGGGCGGCCTAAGCCGTAGGCGAAATGTGCTCATTCGCTTTGGGGCGACGTCGAACTATAAATGAGGCTGTCACTAGCGTGAGCGTCGTGTAAAGTCGTAAAAGTCGGCTGCATGGGCGAGTGCCATGTTTGGGGAGCGTTTCGTAGTTTGCGCAGTGCAATGGAGACGTGGAAACTTGTTGTGGCCCAGTGTTTTGCAGTTGGACGACAAGAGTGGTACACAGTAGCAAAGAGCGAGGCACTGAGTTTGCATGAACAGTGGAGTGCAGAATGGGGCTCGAGATGTGCTTGTTACCTCAGGTGCTGTGTGATTGTCGACAAGGAGTGAAAACGGAGCAATTTGTGACCCCCCTTTCAATTTAAGACGTTAAAAACAGACGGAATTTGCATTCGTAATGCCAGAGCATCGAAACTACTTGGAACTCTTGTGTATATGAACGTGTCCGCGCCTTTGTACTCTGGTCCCTTCAGCGCTACAAACCAACCAAGCATCGTGTCCGTGCACATCAGAGTCTCAAGGAATGGAGAATAGCGCAGTTTGGTTGCGGATGGGGGCGTAGCTCAGTTGGTAGAGCGTTCGCTTTGCATGTGAAAGGTCCCGGGTTCAAGCTCCGGCGCCTCCATGTTTTGTGGTCAGTGGATGCCAAGTGTTGATCGCGGCGAACCTAAAAGCACGCAAGATGTTGCAAAGCCAGCGTCACAGACTTGTATGATGCATACTGACGTAAGGAGAGCAAGATGTATGTGTGGGGACCGGCTGTCATCGAGTGCAGGTCTGTCTTAGGTATCACGGCTTAACGTCATTGAAGTCTAGAGAGTGGACAACACGTTCGTCTTACTCAGAGCGGTGTCCGAATTCTATTTTCGACGTGATGCGTGCCACTTCCATTGTGGCCAACTACGATTCAATACAGAATGCACGAAACCTGAAAGACACCCTCACAGATACATAGAGAGTAGTGTTTGTCTGCGGAATAATGGGAGTGCAAGCGTCTGTGACATTGATATTGCTGTATGTAGCACAATTTATCATGGAGGGGGCGTAGCTCAGATGGTAGAGCGCTCGCTTAGCATGCGAGAGGTACTGGGATCGATACCCAGCGCCTCCAGAATTTTTAACACCCCTACATGCGCACCTTGCCATGCAAGTGGAGTAATTCACAGCCAGCAGATGTGTCTAGGCAGATACAAGAGAACGATTAGCATCCACAATTGGCAAGCGAGCTGTTATTCGTGCGCAGGAAGCACCCTCCTCCAACTCCTACACTTAATTTACAAACAGTACAAGTGTTCCCATAACATTCTTAAGCCTACGTCGGAAAGATCTGCCTTACGCCGGGTTCACGTAAATCCCACTGCACATTCCTATTCTTTGCGTGCAGTCGGCTGCTACTGGTGTTGCTAGTTGTGACTTCTGATAACAGATGCCGTAGCAATCAGTTCATGGAGTGATTTGTATGTTTTGCGATAGTCTGTCTCTGACAAGCAAGCACAGGTGACATAGGTGCGAACGCAGGAAGCTTGCAGCCCCTCGCTGCCTGCAGACACCGAGCAGCCACACTAGGAGGGCGGCCTAAGCCGTAGGCGAAATGTGCTCATTCGCTTTGGGGCGACGTCGAACTATAAATGAGGCTGTCACTAGCGTGAGCGTTGCGTAAGCGTCGTGTAAAGTCGTAAAAGTCGGCTGCATGGGCGAGTGCCATGTTTGGGGAGCGTTTCGTAGTTTGCGCAGTGCAATGGAGACGTGGAAACTTGTTGTGGCCCAGTGTTTTGCAGTTGGACGACAAGAGTGGTACACAGTAGCAAAGAGCGAGGCACTGAGTTTGCATGAACAGTGGAGTGCAGAATGGGGCTCGAGATGTGCTTGTTACCTCAGGTGCTGTGTGATTGTCGACAAGGAGTGAAAACGGAGCAATTTGTGACCCCCCTTTCAATTTAAGACGTTAAAAACTGACGGAATTTGCATTCGTAATGCCAGAGCATCGAAACTACTTGGAACTCTTGTGTATATGAACGTGTCCGCGCCTTTGTACTCTGGTCCCTTCAGCGCTACAAACCAACCAAGCATCGTGTCCGTGCACATCAGAGTCTCAAGGAATGGAGAATAGCGCAGTTTGGTTGCGGATGGGGGCGTAGCTCAGTTGGTAGAGCGTTCGCTTTGCATGTGAAAGGTCCCGGGTTCAAGCCCCGGCGCCTCCATGTTTTGTGGTCAGTGGATGCCAAGTGTTGATCGCGGCGAACCTAAAAGCACGCAAGATGTTGCAAAGCCAGCGTCACAGACTTGTATGATGCATACTGACGTAAGGAGAGCAAGATGTATGTGTGGGGACCGGCTGTCATCGAGTGCAGGTCTGTCTTAGGTATCACGGCTTAACGTCATTGAAGTCTAGAGAGTGGACAACACGTTCGTCTTACTCAGAGCGGTGTCCGAATTCTATTTTCGACGTGATGCGTGCCACTTCCATTGTGGCCAACTACGATTCAATACAGAATGCACGAAACCTGAAAGACACCCTCACAGATACATAGAGAGTAGTGTTTGTCTGCGGAATAATGGGAGTGCAAGCGTCTGTGACATTGATATTGCTGTATGTAGCACAATTTATCACGGAGGGGGCGTAGCTCAGATGGTAGAGCGCTCGCTTAGCATGCGAGAGGTACTGGGATCGATACCCAGCGCCTCCAGAATTTTTAACACCCCTACATGCGCACCTTGCCATGCAAGTGGAGTAATTCACAGCCAGCAGATGTGTCTAGGCAGATACAAGAGAACGATTAGCATCCACAATTGGCAAGCGAGCTGTTATTCGTGCGCAGGAAGCACCCTCCTCCAACTCCTACACTTAATTTACAAACAGTACAAGTGTTCCCATAACATTCTTAAGCCTACGTCGGAAAGATCTGCCTTACGCCGGGTTCACGTAAATCCCACTGCACATTCCTATTCTTTGCGTGCAGTCGGCTGATACTGGTGTTGCTAGTTGTGACTTCTGATAACAGATGCCGTAGCAATCAGTTCATGGAGTGATTTGTATGTTTTGCGATAGTCTGTCTCTGACAAGCAAGCACAGGTGACATAGGTGCGAACGCAGGAAGCTTGCAGCCCCTCGCTGCCTGCAGACACCGAGCAGCCACACTAGGAGGGCGGCCTAAGCCGTAGGCGAAATGTGCTCATTCGCTTTGGGGCGACGTCGAACTATAAATGAGGCTGTCACTAGCGTGAGCGTTGCGTAAGCGTCGTGTAAAGTCGTAAAAGTCGGCTGCATGGGCGAGTGCCATGTTTGGGGAGCGTTTCGTAGTTTGCGCAGTTCAATGGAGACGTGGAAACTTGTTGTGGCCCAGTGTTTTGCAGTTGGACGACAAGAGTGGTACACAGTAGCAAAGAGCGAGGCACTGAGTTTGCATGAACAGTGGAGTGCAGAATGGGGCTCGAGATGTGCTTGTTACCTCAGGTGCTGTGTGATTGTCGACAAGGAGTGAAAACGGAGCAATTTGTGACCCCCCTTTCAATTTAAGACGTTAAAAACAGACGGAATTTGCATTCGTAATACCAGAGCATCGAAACTACTTGGAACTCTTGTGTATATGAACGTGTCCGCGCCTTTGTACTCTGGTCCCTTCAGCGCTACAAACCAACCAAGCATCGTGTCCGTGCACATCAGAGTCTCAAGGAATGGAGAATAGCGCAGTTTGGTCGCGGATGTGGGCGTAGCTCAGTTGGTAGAGCGTTCGCTTTGCATGTGAAAGGTCCCGGGTTCAAGCCCCGGCGCCTCCATGTTTTGTGGTCAGTGGATGCCAAGTGTTGATCGCGGCGAACCTAAAAGCACGCAAGATGTTGCAAAGCCAGCGTCACAGACTTGTATGATGCATACTGACGTAAGGAGAGCAAGATGTATGTGTGGGGACCGGCTGTCATCGAGTGCAGGTCTGTCTTAGGTATCACGGCTTAACGTCATTGAAGTCTAGAGAGTGGACAACACGTTCGTCTTACTCAGAGCGGTGTCCGAATTCTATTTTCGACGTGATGCGTGCCACTTCCATTGTGGCCAACTACGATTCAATACAGAATGCACGAAACCTGAAAGACACCCTCACAGATACATAGAGAGTAGTGTTTGTCTGCGGAATAATGGGAGTGCAAGCGTCTGTTACATTGATATTGCTGTATGTAGCACAATTTATCATGGAGGGGGCGTAGCTCAGATGGTAGAGCGCTCGCTTAGCATGCGAGAGGTACTGGGATCGATACCCAGCGCCTCCAGAATTTTTAACACCCCTACATGCGCACCTTGCCATGCAAGTGGAGTAATTCACAGCCAGCAGATGTGTCTAGGCAGATACAAGAGAACGATTAGCATCCACAATTGGCAAGCGAGCTGTTATTCGTGCGCAGGAAGCACCCTCCTCCAACTCCTACACTTAATTTACAAACAGTACAAGTGTTCCCATAACATTCTTAAGCCTACGTCGGAAAGATCTGCCTTACGCCGGGTTCACGTAAATCCCACTGCACATTCCTATTCTTTGCGTGCAGTCGGCTGCTACTGGTGTTGCTAGTTGTGACTTCTGATAACAGATGCCGTAGCAATCAGTTCATGGAGTGATTTGTATGTTTTGCGATAGTCTGTCTCTGACAAGCAAGCACAGGTGACATAGGTGCGAACGCAGGAAGCTTGCAGCCCCTCGCTGCCTGCAGACACCGAGCAGCCACACTAGGAGGGCGGCCTAAGCCGTAGGCGAAATGTGCTCATTCGCTTTGGGGCGACGTCGAACTATAAATGAGGCTGTCACTAGCGTGAGCGTGAGCGTTGCGTGAGCGTCGTGTAAAGTCGTAAAAGTCGGCTGCATGGGCGAGTGCCATGTTTGGGGAGCGTTTCGTAGTTTGCGCAGTGCAATGGAGACGTGGAAACTTGTTGTGGCCCAGTGTTTTGCAGTTGGACGACAAGAGTGGTACACAGTAGCAAAGAGCGAGGCACTGAGTTTGCATGAACAGTGGAGTGCAGAATGGGGCTCGAGATGTGCTTGTTACCTCAGGTGCTGTGTGATTGTCGACAAGGAGTGAAAACGGAGCAATTTGTGACCCCCCTTTCAATTTAAGACGTTAGAAACAGACGGAATTTGCATTCGTAATACCAGAGCATCGAAACTACTTGGAACTCTTGTGTATATGAACGTGTCCGCGCCTTTGTACTCTGGTCCCTTCAGCGCTACAAACCAACCAAGCATCGTGTCCGTGCACATCAGAGTCTCAAGGAATGGAGAATAGCGCAGTTTGGTCGCGGATGGGGGCGTAGCTCAGTTGGTATAGCGTTCGCTTTGCATGTGAAAGGTCCCGGGTTCAAGCCCCGGCGCCTCCATGTTTTGTGGTCAGTGGATGCCAAGTGTTGATCGCGGCGAACCTAAAAGCACGCAAGATGTTGCAAAGCCAGCGTCACAGACTTGTATGATGCATACTGACGTAAGGAGAGCAAGATGTATGTGTGGGGACCGGCTGTCATCGAGTGCAGGTCTGTCTTAGGTATCACGGCTTAACGTCATTGAAGTCTAGAGAGTGGACAACACGTTCGTCTTACTCAGAGCGGTGTCCGAATTCTATTTTCGACGTGATGCGTGCCACTTCCATTGTGGCCAACTACGATTCAATACAGAATGCACGAAACCTGAAAGACACCCTCACAGATACATAGAGAGTAGTGTTTGTCTGCGGAATAATGGGAGTGCAAGCGTCTGTGACATTGATATTGCTGTATGTAGCACAATTTATCATGGAGGGGGCGTAGCTCAGATGGTAGAGCGCTCGCTTAGCATGCGAGAGGTACTGGGATCGATACCCAGCGCCTCCAGAATTTTTAACACCCCTACATGCGCACCTTGCCATGCAAGTGGAGTAATTCACAGCCAGCAGATGTGTCTAGGCAGATACAAGAGAACGATTAGCATCCACAATTGGCAAGCGAGCTGTTATTCGTGCGCAGGAAGCACCCTCCTCCAACTCCTACACTTAATTTACAAACAGTACAAGTGTTCCCATAACATTCTTAAGCCTACGTCGGAAAGATCTGCCTTACGCCAGGTTCACGTAAATCCCACTGCACATTCCTATTCTTTGCGTGCAGTCGGCTGCTACTGGTGTTAGCAACACCAGTAGCAGCCGACTGCACGCAAAGAATAGGAATGTGCAGTGGGATTTACGTGAACCTGGCGTGACTTCTGATAACAGATGCCGTAGCAATCAGTTCATGGAGTGATTTGTATGTTTTGCGATAGTCTGTCTCTGACAAGCAAGCACAGGTGACATAGGTGCGAACGCAGGAAGCTTGCAGCCCCTCGCTGCCTGCAGACACCGAGCAGCCACACTAGGAGGGCGGCCTAAGCCGTAGGCGAAATGTGCTCATTCGCTTTGGGGCGACGTCGAACTATAAATGAGGCTGTCACTAGCGTGAGCGTGAGCGTTGCGTGAGCGTCGTGTAAAGTCGTAAAAGTCGGCTGCATGGGCGAGTGCCATGTTTGGGGAGCGTTTCGTAGTTTGCGCAGTGCAATGGAGACGTGGAAACTTGTTGTGGCCCAGTGTTTTGCAGTTGGACGACAAGAGTGGTACACAGTAGCAAAGAGCGAGGCACTGAGTTTGCATGAACAGTGGAGTGCAGAATGGGGCTCGAGATGTGCTTGTTACCTCAGGTGCTGTGTAATTGTCGACAAGGAGTGAAAACGGAGCAATTTGTGACCCCCCTTTCAATTTAAGACGTTAAAAACAGACGGAATTTGCATTCGTAATACCAGAGCATCGAAACTACTTGGAACTCTTGTGTATATGAACGTGTCCGCGCCTTTGTACTCTGGTCCCTTCAGCGCTACAAACCAACCAAGCATCGTGTCCGTGCACATCAGAGTCTCAAGGAATGGAGAATAGCGCAGTTTGGTCGCGGGTGGGGGCGTAGCTCAGTTGGTAGAGCGTTCGCTTTGCATGTGAAAGGTCCCGGGTTCAAGCCCCGGCGCCTCCATGTTTTGTGGTCAGTGGATGCCAAGTGTTGATCGCGGCGAACCTAAAAGCACGCAAGATGTTGCAAAGCCAGCGTCACAGACTTGTATGATGCATACTGACGTAAGGAGAGCAAGATGTATGTGTGGGGACCGGCTGTCATCGAGTGCAGGTCTGTCTTAGGTATCACGGCTTAACGTCATTGAAGTCTAGAGAGTGGACAACACGTTCGTCTTACTCAGAGCGGTGTCCGAATTCTATTTTCGACGTGATGCGTGCCACTTCCATTGTGGCCAACTACGATTCAATACAGAATGCACGAAACCTGAAAGACACCCTCACAGATACATAGAGAGTAGTGTTTGTCTGCGGAATAATGGGAGTGCAAGCGTTTGTGACATTGATATTGCTGTATGTAGCACAATTTATCATGGAGGGGGCGTAGCTCAGATGGTAGAGCGCTCGCTTAGCATGCGAGAGGTACTGGGATCGATACCCAGCGCCTCCAGAGTTTTTAACACCCCTACATGCGCACCTTGCCATGCAAGTGGAGTAATTCACAGCCAGCAGATGTGTCTAGGCAGATACAAGAGAACGATTAGCATCCACAATTGGCAAGCGAGCTGTTATTCGTGCGCAGGAAGCACCCTCCTCCAACTCCTACACTTAATTTACAAACAGTACAAGTGTTCCCATAACATTCTTAAGCCTACGTCGGAAAGATCTGCCTTACGCCAGGTTCACGTAAATCCCACTGCACATTCCTATTCTTTGCGTGCAGTCGGCTGCTACTGGTGTTGCTAGTTGTGACTTCTGATAACAGATGCCGTAGCAATCAGTTCATGGAGTGATTTGTATGTTTTGCGATAGTCTGTCTCTGACAAGCAAGCACAGGTGACATAGGTGCGAACGCAGGAAGCTTGCAGCCCCTCGCTGCCTGCAGACACCGAGCAGCCACACTAGGAGGGCGGCCTAAGCCGTAGGCGAAATGTGCTCATTCGCTTTGGGGCGACGTCGAACTATAAATGAGGCTGTCACTAGCGTGAGCGTCGTGTAAAGTCGTAAAAGTCGGCTGCATGGGCGAGTGCCATGTTTGGGGAGCGTTTCGTAGTTTGCGCAGTGCAATGGAGACGTGGAAACTTGTTGTGGCCCAGTGTTTTGCAGTTGGACGACAAGAGTGGTACACAGTAGCAAAGAGCGAGGCACTGAGTTTGCATGAACAGTGGAGTGCAGAATGGGGCTCGAGATGTGCTTGTTACCTCAGGTGCTGTGTGATTGTCGACAAGGAGTGAAAACGGAGCAATTTGTGACCCCCCTTTCAATTTAAGACGTTAAAAACAGACGGAATTTGCATTCGTAATACCAGAGCATCGAAACTACTTGGAACTCTTGTGTATATGAACGTGTCCGCGCCTTTGTACTCTGGTCCCTTCAGCGCTACAAACCAACCAAGCATCGTGTCCGTGCACATCAGAGTCTCAAGGACTGGAGAATAGCGCAGTTTGGTCGCGGATGGGGGCGTAGCTCAGTTGGTAGAGCGTTCGCTTTGCATGTGAAAGGTCCCGGGTTCAAGCCCCGGCGCCTCCATGTTTTGTGGTCAGTGGATGCCAAGTGTTGATCGCGGCGAACCTAAAAGCACGCAAGATGTTGCAAAGCCAGCGTCACAGACTTGTATGATGCATACTGACGTAAGGAGAGCAAGATGTATGTGTGGGGACCGGCTGTCATCGAGTGCAGGTCTGTCTTAGGTATCACGGCTTAACGTCATTGAAGTCTAGAGAGTGGACAACACGTTCGTCTTACTCAGAGCGGTGTCCGAATTCTATTTTCGACGTGATGCGTGCCACTTCCATTGTGGCCAACTACGATTCAATACAGAATGCACGAAACCTGAAAGACACCCTCACAGATACATAGAGAGTAGTGTTTGTCTGCGGAATAATGGGAGTGCAAGCGTCTGTGACATTGATATTGCTGTATGTAGCACAATTTATCATGGAGGGGGCGTAGCTCAGATGGTAGAGCGCTCGCTTAGCATGCGAGAGGTACTGGGATCGATACCCAGCGCCTCCAGAATTTTTAACACCCCTACATGCGCACCTTGCCATGCAAGTGGAGTAATTCACAGCCAGCAGATGTGTCTAGGCAGATACAAGAGAACGATTAGCATCCACAATTGGCAAGCGTGCTGTTATTCGTGCGCAGGAAGCACCCTCCTCCAACTCCTACACTTAATTTACAAACAGTACAAGTGTTCCCATAAGATTCTTAAGCCTACGTCGGAAAGATCTGCCTTACGCCGGGTTCACGTAAATCCCACTGCACATTCCTATTCTTTGCGTGCAGTCGGCTGCTACTGGTGTTGCTAGTTGTGACTTCTGATAACAGATGCCGTAGCAATCAGTTCATGGAGTGATTTGTATGTTTTGCGATAGTCTGTCTCTGACAAGCAAGCACAGGTGACATAGGTGCGAACGCAGGAAGCTTGCAGCCCCTCGCTGCCTGCAGACACCGAGCAGCCACACTAGGAGGGCGGCCTAAGCCGTAGGCGAAATGTGCTCATTCGCTTTGGGGCGACGTCGAACTATAAATGAGGCTGTCACTAGCGTGAGCGTCGTGTAAAGTCGTAAAAGTCGGCTGCATGGGCGAGTGCCATGTTTGGGGAGCGTTTCGTAGTTTGCGCAGTGCAATGGAGACGTGGAAACTTGTTGTGGCCCAGTGTTTTGCAGTTGGACGACAAGAGTGGTACACAGTAGCAAAGAGCGAGGCACTGAGTTTGCATGAACAGTGGAGTGCAGAATGGGGCTCGAGATGTGCTTGTTACCTCAGGTGCTGTGTGATTGTCGACAAGGAGTGAAAACGGAGCAATTTGTGACCCCCCTTTCAATTTAAGACGTTAGAAACAGACGGAATTTGCATTCGTAATACCAGAGCATCGAAACTACTTGGAACTCTTGTGTATATGAACGTGTCCGCGCCTTTGTACTCTGGTCCCTTCAGCGCTACAAACCAACCAAGCATCGTGTCCGTGCACATCAGAGTCTCAAGGAATGGAGAATAGCGCAGTGTGGTCGCGGATGGGGGCGTAGCTCAGTTGGTAGAGCGTTCGCTTTGCATGTGAAAGGTCCTGGGTTCAAGCCCCGGCGCCTCCATGTTTTGTGGTCAGTGGATGCCAAGTGTTGATCGCGGCGAACCTAAAAGCACGCAAGATGTTGCAAAGCCAGCGTCACAGACTTGTATGATGCATACTGACGTAAGGAGAGCAAGATGTATGTGTGGGGACCGGCTGTCATCGAGTGCAGGTCTGTCTTAGGTATCACGGCTTAACGTCATTGAAGTCTAGAGAGTGGACAACACGTTCGTCTTACTCAGAGCGGTGTCCGAATTCTATTTTCGACGTGATGCGTGCCACTTCCATTGTGGCCAACTACGATTCAATACAGAATGCACGAAACCTGAAAGACACCCTCACAGATACATAGAGAGTAGTGTTTGTCTGCGGAATAATGGGAGTGCAAGCGTCTGTGACATTGATATTGCTGTATGTAGCACAATTTATCATGGAGGGGGCGTAGCTCAGATGGTAGAGCGCTCGCTTAGCATGCGAGAGGTACTGGGATCGATACCCAGCGCCTCCAGAATTTTTAACACCCCTACATGCGCACCTTGCCATGCAAGTGGAGTAATTCACAGCCAGCAGATGTGTCTAGGCAGATACAAGAGAACGATTAGCATCCACAATTGGCAAGCGTGCTGTTATTCGTGCGCAGGAAGCACCCTCCTCCAACTCCTACACTTAATTTACAAACAGTACAAGTGTTCCCATAACATTCTTAAGCCTACGTCGGAAAGATCTGCCTTACGCCGGGTTCACGTAAATCCCACTGCACATTCCTATTCTTTGCGTGCAGTCGGCTGCTACTGGTGTTGCTAGTTGTGACTTCTGATAACAGATGCCGTAGCAATCAGTTCATGGAGTGATTTGTATGTTTTGCGATAGTCTGTCTCTGACAAGCAAGCACAGGTGACATAGGTGCGAACGCAGGAAGCTTGCAGCCCCTCGCTGCCTGCAGACACCGAGCAGCCACACTAGGAGGGCGGCCTAAGCCGTAGGCGAAATGTGCTCATTCGCTTTGGGGCGACGTCGAACTATAAATGAGGCTGTCACTAGCGTGAGCGTCGTGTAAAGTCGTAAAAGTCGGCTGCATGGGCGAGTGCCATGTTTGGGGAGCGTTTCGTAGTTTGCGCAGTGCAATGGAGACGTGGAAACTTGTTGTGGCCCAGTGTTTTGCAGTTGGACGACAAGAGTGGTACACAGTAGCAAAGAGCGAGGCACTGAGTTTGCATGAACAGTGGAGTGCAGAATGGGGCTCGAGATGTGCTTGTTACCTCAGGTGCTGTGTGATTGTCGACAAGGAGTGAAAACGGAGCAATTTGTGACCCCCCTTTCAATTTAAGACGTTAAAAACAGACGGAATTTGCATTCGTAATACCAGAGCATCGAAACTACTTGGAACTCTTGTGTATATGAACGTGTCCGCGCCTTTGTACTCTGGTCCCTTCAGCGCTACAAACCAACCAAGCATCGTGTCCGTGCACATCAGAGTCTCAAGGAATGGAGAATAGCGCAGTTTGGTCGCGGATGGGGGCGTAGCTCAGTTGGTAGAGCGTTCGCTTTGCATGTGAAAGGTCCCGGGTTCAAGCCCCGGCGCCTCCATGTTTTGTGGTCAGTGGATGCCAAGTGTTGATCGCGGCGAACCTAAAAGCACGCAAGATGTTGCAAAGCCAGCGTCACAGACTTGTATGATGCATACTGACGTAAGGAGAGCAAGATGTATGTGTGGGGACCGGCTGTCATCGAGTGCAGGTCTGTCTTAGGTATCACGGCTTAACGTCATTGAAGTCTAGAGAGTGGACAACACGTTCGTCTTACTCAGAGCGGTGTCCGAATTCTATTTTCGACGTGATGCGTGCCACTTCCATTGTGGCCAACTACGATTCAATACAGAATGCACGAAACCTGAAAGACACCCTCACAGATACATAGAGAGTAGTGTTTGTCTGCGGAATAATGGGAGTGCAAGCGTCTGTGACATTGATATTGCTGTATGTAGCACAATTTATCATGGAGGGGGCGTAGCTCAGATGGTAGAGCGCTCGCTTAGCATGCGAGAGGTACTGGGATCGATACCCAGCGCCTCCAGAGTTTTTAACACCCCTACATGCGCACCTTGCCATGCAAGTGGAGTAATTCACAGCCAGCAGATGTGTCTAGGCAGATACAAGAGAACGATTAGCATCCACAATTGGCAAGCGAGCTGTTATTCGTGCGCAGGAAGCACCCTCCTCCAACTCCTACACTTAATTTACAAACAGTACAAGTGTTCCCATAACATTCTTAAGCCTACGTCGGAAAGATCTGCCTTACGCCAGGTTCACGTAAATCCCACTGCACATTCCTATTCTTTGCGTGCAGTCGGCTGCTACTGGTGTTGCTAGTTGTGACTTCTGATAACAGATGCCGTAGCAATCAGTTCATGGAGTGATTTGTATGTTTTGCGATAGTCTGTCTCTGACAAGCAAGCACAGGTGACATAGGTGCGAACGCAGGAAGCTTGCAGCCCCTCGCTGCCTGCAGACACCGAGCAGCCACACTAGGAGGGCGGCCTAACCCGTAGGCGAAATGTGCTCATTCGCTTTGGGGCGACGTCGAACTATAAATGAGGCTGTCACTAGCGTGAGCGTCGTGTAAAGTCGTAAAAGTCGGCTGCATGGGCGAGTGCCATGTTTGGGGTGCGTTTCGTAGTTTGCGCCGTGCAATGGAGACGTGGAAACTTGTTGTGGCCCAGTGTTTTGCAGTTGGACGACAAGAGTGGTACACAGTAGCAAAGAGCGAGGCACTGAGTTTGCATGAACAGTGGAGTGTAGAATGGGGCTCGAGATGTGCTTGTTACCTCAGGTGCTGTGTGATTGTCGACAAGGAGTGAAAACGGAGCAATTTGTGACCCCCCTTTCAATTTAAGACGTTAAAAACAGACGGAATTTGCATTCGTAATACCAGAGCATCGAAACTACTTGGAACTCTTGTGTATATGAACGTGTCCGCGGCTTTGTACTCTGGTCCCCTCAGCGCTACAAACCAACCAAGCATCGTGTCCGTGCACATCAGAGTCTCAAGGAATGGAGAATAGCGCAGTTTGGTCGCGGATGGGGGCGTAGCTCAGTTGGTAGAGCGTTCGCTTTGCATGTGAAAGGTCCCGGGTTCAAGCCCCGGCGCCTCCATGTTTTGTGGTCAGTGGATGCCAAGTGTTGATCGCGGCGAACCTAAAAGCACGCAAGATGTTGCAAAGCCAGCGTCACAGACTTGTATGATGCATACTGACGTAAGGAGAGCAAGATGTATGTGTGGGGACCGGCTGTCATCGAGTGCAGGTCTGTCTTAGGTATCACGGCTTAACGTCATTGAAGTCTAGAGAGTGGACAACACGTTCGTCTTACTCAGAGCGGTGTCCGAATTCTATTTTCGACGTGATGCGTGCCACTTCCATTGTGGCCAACTACGATTCAATACAGAATGCACGAAACCTGAAAGACACCCTCACAGATACATAGAGAGTAGTGTTTGTCTGCGGAATAATGGGAGTGCAAGCGTCTGTGACATTGATATTGCTGTATGTAGCACAATTTATCATGGAGGGGGCGTAGCTCAGATGGTAGAGCGCTCGCTTAGCATGCGAGAGGTACTGGGATCGATACCCAGCGCCTCCAGAATTTTTAACACCCCTACATGCGCACCTTGCCATGCAAGTGGAGTAATTCACAGCCAGCAGATGTGTCTAGGCAGATACAAGAGAACGATTAGCATCCACAATTGGCAAGCGAGCTGTTATTCGTGCGCAGGAAGCACCCTCCTCCAACTCCTACACTTAATTTACAAACAGTACAAGTGTTCCCATAACATTCTTAAGCCTACGTCGGAAAGATCTGCCTTACGCCAGGTTCACGTAAATCCCACTGCACATTCCTATTCTTTGCGTGCAGTCGGCTGCTACTGGTGTTGCTAGTTGTGACTTCTGATAACAGATGCCGTAGCAATCAGTTCATGGAGTGATTTGTATGTTTTGCGATAGTCTGTCTCTGACAAGCAAGCACAGGTGACATAGGTGCGAACGCAGGAAGCTTGCAGCCCCTCGCTGCCTGCAGACACCGAGCAGCCACACTAGGAGGGCGGCCTAAGCCGTAGGCGAAATGTGCTCATTCGCTTTGGGGCGACGTCGAACTATAAATGAGGCTGTCACTAGCGTGAGCGTCGTGTAAAGTCGTAAAAGTCGGCTGCATGGGCGAGTGCCATGTTTGGGGAGCGTTTCGTAGTTTGCGCAGTGCAATGGAGACGTGGAAACTTGTTGTGGCCCAGTGTTTTGCAGTTGGACGACAAGAGTGGTACACAGTAGCAAAGAGCGAGGCACTGAGTTTGCATGAACAGTGGAGTGCAGAATGGGGCTCGAGATGTGCTTGTTACCTCAGGTGCTGTGTGATTGTCGACAAGGAGTGAAAACGGAGCAATTTGTGACCCCCCTTTCAATTTAAGACGTTAAAAACAGACGGAATTTGCATTCGTAATACCAGAGCATCGAAACTACTTGGAACTCTTGTGTATATGAACGTGTCCGCGCCTTTGTACTCTGGTCCCTTCAGCGCTACAAACCAACCAAGCATCGTGTCCGTGCACATCAGAGTCTCAAGGAATGGAGAATAGCGCAGTTTGGTCGCGGATGGGGGCGTAGCTCAGTTGGTAGAGCGTTCGCTTTGCATGTGAAAGGTCCCGGGTTCAAGCCCCGGCGCCTCCATGTTTTGTGGTCAGTGGATGCCAAGTGTTGATCGCGGCGAACCTAAAAGCACGCAAGATGTTGCAAAGCCAGCGTCACAGACTTGTATGATGCATACTGACGTAAGGAGAGCAAGATGTATGTGTGGGGACCGGCTGTCATCGAGTGCAGGTCTGTCTTAGGTATCACGGCTTAACGTCATTGAAGTCTAGAGAGTGGACAACACGTTCGTCTTACTCAGAGCGGTGTCCGAATTCTATTTTCGACGTGATGCGTGCCACTTCCATTGTGGCCAACTACGATTCAATACAGAATGCACGAAACCTGAAAGACACCCTCACAGATACATAGAGAGTAGTGTTTGTCTGCGGAATAATGGGAGTGCAAGCGTCTGTGACATTGATATTGCTGTATGTAGCACAATGTATCATGGAGGGGGCGTAGCTCAGATGGTAGAGCGCTCGCTTAGCATGCGAGAGGTACTGGGATCGATACCCAGCGCCTCCAGAATTTTTAACACCCCTACATGCGCACCTTGCCATGCAAGTGGAGTAATTCACAGCCAGCAGATGTGTCTAGGCAGATACAAGAGAACGATTAGCATCCACAATTGGCAAGCGAGCTGTTATTCGTGCGCAGGAGCACCCTCCTCCAACTCCTACACTTAATTTACAAACAGTACAAGTGTTCCCATAACATTCTTAAGCCTACGTCGGAAAGATCTGCCTTACGCCAGGTTCACGTAAATCCCACTGCACATTCCTATTCTTTGCGTGCAGTCGGCTGCTACTGGTGTTGCTAGTTGTGACTTCTGATAACAGATGCCGTAGCAATCAGTTCATGGAGTGATTTGTATGTTTTGCGATAGTCTGTCTCTGACAAGCAAGCACAGGTGACATAGGTGCGAACGCAGGAAGCTTGCAGCCCCTCGCTGCCTGCAGACACCGAGCAGCCACACTAGGAGGGCGGCCTAAGCCGTAGGCGAAATGTGCTCATTCGCTTTGGGGCGACGTCGAACTATAAATGAGGCTGTCACTAGCGTGAGCGTCGTGTAAAGTCGTAAAAGTCGGCTGCATGGGCGAGTGCCATGTTTGGGGAGCGTTTCGTAGTTTGCGCAGTGCAATGGAGACGTGGAAACTTGTTGTGGCCCAGTGTTTTGCAGTTGGACGACAAGAGTGGTACACAGTAGCAAAGAGCGAGGCACTGAGTTTGCATGAACAGTGGAGTGTAGAATGGGGCTCGAGATGTGCTTGTTACCTCAGGTGCTGTGTGATTGTCGACAAGGAGTGAAAACGGAGCAATTTGTGACCCCCCTTTCAATTTAAGACGTTAAAAACAGACGGAATTTGCATTCGTAATACCAGAGCATCGAAACTACTTGGAACTCTTGTGTATATGAACGTGTCCGCGCCTTTGTACTCTGGTCCCTTCAGCGCTACAAACCAACCAAGCATCGTGTCCGTGCACATCAGAGTCTCAAGGAATGGAGAATAGCGCAGTTTGGTCGCGGATGGGGGCGTAGCTCAGTTGGTAGAGCGTTCGCTTTGCATGTGAAAGGTCCCGGGTTCAAGCCCCGGCGCCTCCATGTTTTGTGGTCAGTGGATGCCAAGTGTTGATCGCGGCGAACCTAAAAGCACGCAAGATGTTGCAAAGCCAGCGTCACAGACTTGTATGATGCATACTGACGTAAGGAGAGCAAGATGTATGTGTGGGGACCGGCTGTCATCGAGTGCAGGTCTGTCTTAGGTATCACGGCTTAACGTCATTGAAGTCTAGAGAGTGGACAACACGTTCGTCTTACTCAGAGCGGTGTCCGAATTCTATTTTCGACGTGATGCGTGCCACTTCCATTGTGGCCAACTACGATTCAATACAGAATGCACGAAACCTGAAAGACACCCTCACAGATACATAGAGAGTAGTGTTTGTCTGCGGAATAATGGGAGTGCAAGCGTCTGTGACATTGATATTGCTGTATGTAGCACAATTTATCATGGAGGGGGCGTAGCTCAGATGGTAGAGCGCTCGCTTAGCATGCGAGAGGTACTGGGATCGATACCCAGCGCCTCCAGAATTTTTAACACCCCTACATGCGCACCTTGCCATGCAAGTGGAGTAATTCACAGCCAGCAGATGTGTCTAGGCAGATACAAGAGAACGATTAGCATCCACAATTGGCAAGCGAGCTGTTATTCGTGCGCAGGAAGCACCCTCCTCCAACTCCTACACTTAATTTACAAACAGTACAAGTGTTCCCATAACATTCTTAAGCCTACGTCGGAAAGATCTGCCTTACGCCAGGTTCACGTAAATCCCACTGCACATTCCTATTCTTTGCGTGCAGTCGGCTGCTACTGGTGTTGCTAGTTGTGACTTCTGATAACAGATGCCGTAGCAATCAGTTCATGGAGTGATTTGTATGTTTTGCGATAGTCTGTCTCTGACAAGCAAGCACAGGTGACATAGGTGCGAACGCAGGAAGCTTGCAGCCCCTCGCTGCCTGCAGACACCGAGCAGCCACACTAGGAGGGCGGCCTAAGCCGTAGGCGAAATGTGCTCATTCGCTTTGGGGCGACGTCGAACTATAAATGAGGCTGTCACTAGCGTGAGCGTCGTGTAAAGTCGTAAAAGTCGGCTGCATGGGCGAGTGCCATGTTTGGGGAGCGTTTCGTAGTTTGCGCAGTGCAATGGAGACGTGGAAACTTGTTGTGGCCCAGTGTTTTGCAGTTGGACGACAAGAGTGGTACACAGTAGCAAAGAGCGAGGCACTAAGTTTGCATGAACAGTGGAGTGCAGAATGGGGCTCGAGATGTGCTTGTTACCTCAGGTGCTGTGTGATTGTCGACAAGGAGTGAAAACGGAGCAATTTGTGACCCCCCTTTCAATTTAAGACGTTAAAAACAGACGGAATTTGCATTCGTAATACCAGAGCATCGAAACTACTTGGAACTCTTGTGTATATGAACGTGTCCGCGCCTTTGTACTCTGGTCCCTTCAGCGCTACAAACCAACCAAGCATCGTGTCCGTGCACATCAGAGTCTCAAGGAATGGAGAATAGCGCAGTTTGGTCGCGGATGGGGGCGTAGCTCAGTTGGTAGAGCGTTCGCTTTGCATGTGAAAGGTCCCGGGTTCAAGCCCCGGCGCCTCCATGTTTTGTGGTCAGTGGATGCCAAGTGTTGATCGCGGCGAACCTAAAAGCACGCAAGATGTTGCAAAGCCAGCGTCACAGACTTGTATGATGCATACTGACGTAAGGAGAGCAAGATGTATGTGTGGGGACCGGCTGTCATCGAGTGCAGGTCTGTCTTAGGTATCACGGCTTAACGTCATTGAAGTCTAGAGAGTGGACAACACGTTCGTCTTACTCAGAGCGGTGTCCGAATTCTATTTTCGACGTGATGCGTGCCACTTCCATTGTGGCCAACTACGATTCAATACAGAATGCACGAAACCTGAAAGACACCCTCACAGATACATAGAGAGTAGTGTTTGTCTGCGGAATAATGGGAGTGCAAGCGTCTGTGACATTGATATTGCTGTATGTAGCACAATTTATCATGGAGGGGGCGTAGCTCAGATGGTAGAGCGCTCGCTTAGCATGCGAGAGGTACTGGGATCGATACCCAGCGCCTCCAGAGTTTTTAACACCCCTACATGCGCACCTTGCCATGCAAGTGGAGTAATTCACAGCCAGCAGATGTGTCTAGGCAGATACAAGAGAACGATTAGCATCCACAATTGGCAAGCGAGCTGTTATTCGTGCGCAGGAAGCACCCTCCTCCAACTCCTACACTTAATTTACAAACAGTACAAGTGTTCCCATAACATTCTTAAGCCTACGTCGGAAAGATCTGCCTTACGCCAGGTTCACGTAAATCCCACTGCACATTCCTATTCTTTGCGTGCAGTCGGCTGCTACTGGTGTTGCTAGTTGTGACTTCTGATAACAGATGCCGTAGCAATCAGTTCATGGAGTGATTTGTATGTTTTGCGATAGTCTGTCTCTGACAAGCAAGCACAGGTGACATAGGTGCGAACGCAGGAAGCTTGCAGCCCCTCGCTGCCTGCAGACACCGAGCAGCCACACTAGGAGGGCGGCCTAAGCCGTAGGCGAAATGTGCTCATTCGCTTTGGGGCGACGTCGAACTATAAATGAGGCTGTCACTAGCGTGAGCGTCGTGTAAAGTCGTAAAAGTCGGCTGCATGGGCGAGTGCCATGTTTGGGGAGCGTTTCGTAGTTTGCGCAGTGCAATGGAGACGTGGAAACTTGTTGTGGCCCAGTGTTTTGCAGTTGGACGACAAGAGTGGTACACAGTAGCAAAGAGCGAGGCACTGAGTTTGCATGAACAGTGGAGTGCAGAATGGGGCTCGAGATGTGCTTGTTACCTCAGGTGCTGTGTGATTGTCGACAAGGAGTGAAAACGGAGCAATTTGTGACCCCCCTTTCAATTTAAGACGTTAAAAACAGACGGAATTTGCATTCGTAATACCAGAGCATCGAAACTACTTGGAACTCTTGTGTATATGAACGTGTCCGCGCCTTTGTACTCTGGTCCCTTCAACGCTACAAACCAACCAAGCATCGTGTCCGTGCACATCAGAGTCTCAAGGAATGGAGAATAGCGCAGTTTGGTCGCGGATGGGGGCGTAGCTCAGTTGGTAGAGCGTTCGCTTTGCATGTGAAAGGTCCCGGGTTCAAGCCCCGGCGCCTCCATGTTTTGTGGTCAGTGGATGCCAAGTGTTGATCGCGGCGAACCTAAAAGCACGCAAGATGTTGCAAAGCCAGCGTCACAGACTTGTATGATGCATACTGACGTAAGGAGAGCAAGATGTATGTGTGGGGACCGGCTGTCATCGAGTGCAGGTCTGTCTTAGGTATCACGGCTTAACGTCATTGAAGTCTAGAGAGTGGACAACACGATCGTCTTACTCAGAGCGGTGTCCGAATTCTATTTTCGACGTGATGCGTGCCACTTCCATTGTGGCCAACTACGATTCAATACAGAATGCACGAAACCTGAAAGACACCCTCACAGATACATAGAGAGTAGTGTTTGTCTGCGGAATAATGGGAGTGCAAGCGTCTGTGACATTGATATTGCTGTATGTAGCACAATTTATCATGGAGGGGGCGTAGCTCAGATGGTAGAGCGCTCGCTTAGCATGCGAGAGGTACTGGGATCGATACCCAGCGCCTCCAGAATTTTTAACACCCCTACATGCGCACCTTGCCATGCAAGTGGAGTAATTCACAGCCAGCAGATGTGTCTAGGCAGATACAAGAGAACGATTAGCATCCACAATTGGCAAGCGAGCTGTTATTCGTGCGCAGGAAGCACCCTCCTCCAACTCCTACACTTAATTTACAAACAGTACAAGTGTTCCCATAACATTCTTAAGCCTACGTCGGAAAGATCTGCCTTACGCCAGGTTCACGTAAATCCCACTGCACATTCCTATTCTTTGCGTGCAGTCGGCTGCTACTGGTGTTGCTAGTTGTGACTTCTGATAACAGATGCCGTAGCAATCAGTTCATGGAGTGATTTGTATGTTTTGCGATAGTCTGTCTCTGACAAGCAAGCACAGGTGACATAGGTGCGAACGCAGGAAGCTTGCAGCCCCTCGCTGCCTGCAGACACCGAGCAGCCACACTAGAAGGGCGGCCTAAGCCGTAGGCGAAATGTGCTCATTCGCTTTGGGGCGACGTCGAACTATAAATGAGGCTGTCACTAGCGTGAGCGTCGTGTAAAGTCGTAAAAGTCGGCTGCATGGGCGAGTGCCATGTTTGGGGAGCGTTTCGTAGTTTGCGCAGTGCAATGGAGACGTGGAAACTTGTTGTGGCCCAGTGTTTTGCAGTTGGACGACAAGAGTGGTACACAGTAGCAAAGAGCGAGGCACTGAGTTTGCATGAACAGTGGAGTGTAGAATGGGGCTCGAGATGTGCTTGTTACCTCAGGTGCTGTGTGATTGTCGACAAGGAGTGAAAACGGAGCAATTTGTGACCCCCCTTTCAATTTAAGACGTTAAAAACAGACGGAATTTGCATTCGTAATACCAGAGCATCGAAACTACTTGGAACTCTTGTGTATATGAACGTGTCCGCGCCTTTGTACTCTGGTCCCTTCAGCGCTACAAACCAACCAAGCATCGTGTCCGTGCACATCAGAGTCCAAAGGAATGGAGAATAGCGCAGTTTGGTCGCGGATGGGGGCGTAGCTCAGTGGGTAGAGCGTTCGCTTTGCATGTGAAAGGTCCCGGGTTCAAGCCCCGGCGCCTCCATGTTTTGTGGTCAGTGGATGCCAAGTGTTGATCGCGGCGAACCTAAAAGCACGCAAGATGTTGCAAAGCCAGCGTCACAGACTTGTATGATGCATACTGACGTAAGGAGAGCAAGATGTATGTGTGGGGACCGGCTGTCATCGAGTGCAGGTCTGTCTTAGGTATCACGGCTTAACGTCATTGAAGTCTAGAGAGTGGACAACACGTTCGTCTTACTCAGAGCGGTGTCCGAATTCTATTTTCGACGTGATGCGTGCCACTTCCATTGTGGCCAACTACGATTCAATACAGAATGCACGAAACCTGAAAGACACCCTCACAGATACATAGAGAGTAGTGTTTGTCTGCGGAATAATGGGAGTGCAAGCGTCTGTGACATTGATATTGCTGTATGTAGCACAATTTATCATGGAGGGGGCGTAGCTCAGATGGTAGAGCGCTCGCTTAGCATGCGAGAGGTACTGGGATCGATACCCAGCGCCTCCAGAATTTTTAACACCCCTACATGCGCACCTTGCCATGCAAGTGGAGTAATTCACAGCCAGCAGATGTGTCTAGGCAGATACAAGAGAACGATTAGCATCCACAATTGGCAAGCGAGCTGTTATTCGTGCGCAGGAAGCACCCTCCTCCAACTCCTACACTTAATTTACAAACAGTACAAGTGTTCCCATAACATTCTTAAGCCTACGTCGGAAAGATCTGCCTTACGCCAGGTTCACGTAAATCCCACTGCACATTCCTATTCTTTGCGTGCAGTCGGCTGCTACTGGTGTTGCTAGTTGTGACTTCTGATAACAGATGCCGTAGCAATCAGTTCATGGAGTGATTTGTATGTTTTGCGATAGTCTGTCTCTGACAAGCAAGCACAGGTGACATAGGTGCGAACGCAGGAAGCTTGCAGCCCCTCGCTGCCTGCAGACACCGAGCAGCCACACTAGGAGGGCGGCCTAAGCCGTAGGCGAAATGTGCTCATTCGCTTTGGGGCGACGTCGAACTATAAATGAGGCTGTCACTAGCGTGAGCGTCGTGTAAAGTCGTAAAAGTCGGCTGCATGGGCGAGTGCCATGTTTGGGGAGCGTTTCGTAGTTTGCGCAGTGCAATGGAGACGTGGAAACTTGTTGTGGCCCAGTGTTTTGCAGTTGGACGACAAGAGTGGTACACAGTAGCAAAGAGCGAGGCACTGAGTTTGCATGAACAGTGGAGTGCAGAATGGGGCTCGAGATGTGCTTGTTACCTCAGGTGCTGTGTGATTGTCGACAAGGAGTGAAAACGGAGCAATTTGTGACCCCCCTTTCAATTTAAGACGTTAAAAACAGACGGAATTTGCATTCGTAATACCAGAGCATCGAAACTACTTGGAACTCTTGTGTATATGAACGTGTCCGCGCCTTTGTACTCTGGTCCCTTCAGCGCTACAAACCAACCAAGCATCGTGTCCGTGCACATCAGAGTCTCAAGGAATGGAGAATAGCGCAGTTTGGTCGCGGATGGGGGCGTAGCTCAGTTGGTAGAGCGTTCGCTTTGCATGTGAAAGGTCCCGGGTTCAAGCCCCGGCGCCTCCATGTTTTGTGGTCAGTGGATGCCAAGTGTTGATCGCGGCGAACCTAAAAGCACGCAAGATGTTGCAAAGCCAGCGTCACAGACTTGTATGATGCATACTGACGTAAGGAGAGCAAGATGTATGTGTGGGGACCGGCTGTCATCGAGTGCAGGTCTGTCTTAGGTATCACGGCTTAACGTCATTGAAGTCTGGAGAGTGGACAACACGTTCGTCTTACTCAGAGCGGTGTCCGAATTCTATTTTCGACGTGATGCGTGCCACTTCCATTGTGGCCAACTACGATTCAATACAGAATGCACGAAACCTGAAAGACACCCTCACAGATACATAGAGAGTAGTGTTTGTCTGCGGAATAATGGGAGTGCAAGCGTCTGTGACATTGATATTGCTGTATGTAGCACAATTTATCATGGAGGGGGCGTAGCTCAGATGGTAGAGCGCTCGCTTAGCATGCGAGAGGTACTGGGATCGATACCCAGCGCCTCCAGAATTTTTAACACCCCTACATGCGCACCTTGCCATGCAAGTGGAGTAATTCACAGCCAGCAGATGTGTCTAGGCAGATACAAGAGAACGATTAGCATCCACAATTGGCAAGCGAGCTGTTATTCGTGCGCAGGAAGCACCCTCCTCCAACTCCTACACTTAATTTACAAACAGTACAAGTGTTCCCATAACATTCTTAAGCCTACGTCGGAAAGATCTGCCTTACGCCAGGTTCACGTAAATCCCACTGCACATTCCTATTCTTTGCGTGCAGTCGGCTGCTACTGGTGTTGCTAGTTGTGACTTCTGATAACAGATGCCGTAGCAATCAGTTCATGGAGTGATTTGTATGTTTTGCGATAGTCTGTCTCTGACAAGCAAGCACAGGTGACATAGGTGCGAACGCAGGAAGCTTGCAGCCCCTCGCTGCCTGCAGACACCGAGCAGCCACACTAGGAGGGCGGCCTAAGCCGTAGGCGAAATGTGCTCATTCGCTTTGGGGCGACGTCGAACTATAAATGAGGCTGTCACTAGCGTGAGCGTCGTGTAAAGTCGTAAAAGTCGGCTGCATGGGCGAGTGCCATGTTTGGGGAGCGTTTCGTAGTTTGCGCAGTGCAATGGAGACGTGGAAACTTGTTGTGGCCCAGTGTTTTGCAGTTGGACGACAAGAGTGGTACACAGTAGCAAAGAGCGAGGCACTGAGTTTGCATGAACAGTGGAGTGCAGAATGGGGCTCGAGATGTGCTTGTTACCTCAGGTGCTGTGTGATTGTCGACAAGGAGTGAAAACGGAGCAATTTGTGACCCCCCTTTCAATTTAAGACGTTAAAAACAGACGGAATTTGCATTCGTAATACCAGAGCATCGAAACTACTTGGAACTCTTGTGTATATGAACGTGTCCGCGCCTTTGTACTCTGGTCCCTTCAGCGCTACAAACCAACCAAGCATCGTGTCCGTGCATATCAGAGTCTCAAGGAATGGAGAATAGCGCAGTTTTGTCGCGGATGGGGGCGTAGCTCAGTTGGTAGAGCGTTCGCTTTGCATGTGAAAGGTCCCGGGTTCAAGCCCCGGCGCCTCCATGTTTTGTGGTCAGTGGATGCCAAGTGTTGATCGCGGCGAACCTAAAAGCACGCAAGATGTTGCAAAGCCAGCGTCACAGACTTGTATGATGCATACTGACGTAAGGAGAGCAAGATGTATGTGTGGGGACCGGCTGTCATCGAGTGCAGGTCTGTCTTAGGTATCACGGCTTAACGTCATTGAAGTCTAGAGAGTGGACAACACGTTCGTCTTACTCAGAGCGGTGTCCGAATTCTATTTTCGACGTGATGCGTGCCACTTCCATTGTGGCCAACTACGATTCAATACAGAATGCACGAAACCTGAAAGACACCCTCACAGATACATAGAGAGTAGTGTTTGTCTGCGGAATAATGGGAGTGCAAGCGTCTGTGACATTGATATTGCTGTATGTAGCACAATTTATCATGGAGGGGGCGTAGCTCAGATGGTAGAGCGCTCGCTTAGCATGCGAGAGGTACTGGGATCGATACCCAGCGCCTCCAGAATTTTTAACACCCCTACATGCGCACCTTGCCATGCAAGTGGAGTAATTCACAGCCAGCAGATGTGTCTAGGCAGATACAAGAGAACGATTAGCATCCACAATTGGCAAGCGAGCTGTTATTCGTGCGCAGGAAGCACCCTCCTCCAACTCCTACACTTAATTTACAAACAGTACAAGTGTTCCCATAACATTCTTAAGCCTACGTCGGAAAGATCTGCCTTACGCCAGGTTCACGTAAATCCCACTGCACATTCCTATTCTTTGCGTGCAGTCGGCTGCTACTGGTGTTGCTAGTTGTGACTTCTGATAACAGATGCCGTAGCAATCAGTTCATGGAGTGATTTGTATGTTTTGCGATAGTCTGTCTCTGACAAGCAAGCACAGGTGACATAGGTGCGAACGCAGGAAGCTTGCAGCCCCTCGCTGCCTGCAGACACCGAGCAGCCACACTAGGAGGGCGGCCTAAGCCGTAGGCGAAATGTGCTCATTCGCTTTGGGGCGACGTCGAACTATAAATGAGGCTGTCACTAGCGTGAGCGTCGTGTAAAGTCGTAAAAGTCGGCTGCATGGGCGAGTGCCATGTTTGGGGAGCGTTTCGTAGTTTGCGCAGTGCAATGGAGACGTGGAAACTTGTTGTGGCCCAGTGTTTTGCAGTTGGACGACAAGAGTGGTACACAGTAGCAAAGAGCGAGGCACTGAGTTTGCATGAACAGTGGAGTGCAGAATGGGGCTCGAGATGTGCTTGTTACCTCAGGTGCTGTGTGATTGTCGACAAGGAGTGAAAACGGAGCAATTTGTGACCCCCCTTTCAATTTAAGACGTTAAAAACAGACGGAATTTGCATTCGTAATACCAGAGCATCGAAACTACTTGGAACTCTTGTGTATATGAACGTGTCCGCGCCTTTGTACTCTGGTCCCTTCAGCGCTACAAACCAACCAAGCATCGTGTCCGTGCACATCAGAGTCTCAAGGAATGGAGAATAGCGCAGTTTGGTCGCGGATGGGGGCGTAGCTCAGTTGGTAGAGCGTTCGCTTTGCATGTGAAAGGTCCCGGGTTCAAGCCCCGGCGCCTCCATGTTTTGTGGTCAGTGGATGCCAAGTGTTGATCGCGGCGAACCTAAAAGCACGCAAGATGTTGCAAAGCCAGCGTCACAGACTTGTATGATGCATACTGACGTAAGGAGAGCAAGATGTATGTGTGGGGACCGGCTGTCATCGAGTGCAGGTCTGTCTTAGGTATCACGGCTTAACGTCATTGAAGTCTGGAGAGTGGACAACACGTTCGTCTTACTCAGAGCGGTGTCCGAATTCTATTTTCGACGTGATGCGTGCCACTTCCATTGTGGCCAACTACGATTCAATACAGAATGCACGAAACCTGAAAGACACCCTCACAGATACATAGAGAGTAGTGTTTGTCTGCGGAATAATGGGAGTGCAAGCGTCTGTGACATTGATATTGCTGTATGTAGCACAATTTATCATGGAGGGGGCGTAGCTCAGATGGTAGAGCGCTCGCTTAGCATGCGAGAGGTACTGGGATCGATACCCAGCGCCTCCAGAATTTTTAACACCCCTACATGCGCACCTTGCCATGCAAGTGGAGTAATTCACAGCCAGCAGATGTGTCTAGGCAGATACAAGAGAACGATTAGCATCCACAATTGGCAAGCGAGCTGTTATTCGTGCGCAGGAAGCACCCTCCTCCAACTCCTACACTTAATTTACAAACAGTACAAGTGTTCCCATAACATTCTTAAGCCTACGTCGGAAAGATCTGCCTTACGCCAGGTTCACGTAAATCCCACTGCACATTCCTATTCTTTGCGTGCAGTCGGCTGCTACTGGTGTTGCTAGTTGTGACTTCTGATAACAGATGCCGTAGCAATCAGTTCATGGAGTGATTTGTATGTTTTGCGATAGTCTGTCTCTGACAAGCAAGCACAGGTGACATAGGTGCGAACGCAGGAAGCTTGCAGCCCCTCGCTGCCTGCAGACACCGAGCAGCCACACTAGGAGGGCGGCCTAAGCCGTAGGCGAAATGTGCTCATTCGCTTTGGGGCGACGTCGAACTATAAATGAGGCTGTCACTAGCGTGAGCGTCGTGTAAAGTCGTAAAAGTCGGCTGCATGGGCGAGTGCCATGTTTGGGGAGCGTTTCGTAGTTTGCGCAGTGCAATGGAGACGTGGAAACTTGTTGTGGCCCAGTGTTTTGCAGTTGGACGACAAGAGTGGTACACAGTAGCAAAGAGCGAGGCACTGAGTTTGCATGAACAGTGGAGTGCAGAATGGGGCTCGAGATGTGCTTGTTACCTCAGGTGCTGTGTGATTGTCGACAAGGAGTGAAAACGGAGCAATTTGTGACCCCCCTTTCAATTTAAGACGTTAAAAACAGACGGAATTTGCATTCGTAATACCAGAGCATCGAAACTACTTGGAACTCTTGTGTATATGAACGTGTCCGCGCCTTTGTACTCTGGTCCCTTCAGCGCTACAAACCAACCAAGCATCGTGTCCGTGCATATCAGAGTCTCAAGGAATGGAGAATAGCGCAGTTTTGTCGCGGATGGGGGCGTAGCTCAGTTGGTAGAGCGTTCGCTTTGCATGTGAAAGGTCCCGGGTTCAAGCCCCGGCGCCTCCATGTTTTGTGGTCAGTGGATGCCAAGTGTTGATCGCGGCGAACCTAAAAGCACGCAAGATGTTGCAAAGCCAGCGTCACAGACTTGTATGATGCATACTGACGTAAGGAGAGCAAGATGTATGTGTGGGGACCGGCTGTCATCGAGTGCAGGTCTGTCTTAGGTATCACGGCTTAACGTCATTGAAGTCTAGAGAGTGGACAACACGTTCGTCTTACTCAGAGCGGTGTCCGAATTCTATTTTCGACGTGATGCGTGCCACTTCCATTGTGGCCAACTACGATTCAATACAGAATGCACGAAACCTGAAAGACACCCTCACAGATACATAGAGAGTAGTGTTTGTCTGCGGAATAATGGGAGTGCAAGCGTCTGTGACATTGATATTGCTGTATGTAGCACAATTTATCATGGAGGGGGCGTAGCTCAGATGGTAGAGCGCTCGCTTAGCATGCGAGAGGTACTGGGATCGATACCCAGCGCCTCCAGAATTTTTAACACCCCTACATGCGCACCTTGCCATGCAAGTGGAGTAATTCACAGCCAGCAGATGTGTCTAGGCAGATACAAGAGAACGATTAGCATCCACAATTGGCAAGCGAGCTGTTATTCGTGCGCAGGAAGCACCCTCCTCCAACTCCTACACTTAATTTACAAACAGTACAAGTGTTCCCATAACATTCTTAAGCCTACGTCGGAAAGATCTGCCTTACGCCAGGTTCACGTAAATCCCACTGCACATTCCTATTCTTTGCGTGCAGTCGGCTGCTACTGGTGTTGCTAGTTGTGACTTCTGATAACAGATGCCGTAGCAATCAGTTCATGGAGTGATTTGTATGTTTTGCGATAGTCTGTCTCTGACAAGCAAGCACAGGTGACATAGGTGCGAACGCAGGAAGCTTGCAGCCCCTCGCTGCCTGCAGACACCGAGCAGCCACACTAGGAGGGCGGCCTAAGCCGTAGGCGAAATGTGCTCATTCGCTTTGGGGCGACGTCGAACTATAAATGAGGCTGTCACTAGCGTGAGCGTCGTGTAAAGTCGTAAAAGTCGGCTGCATGGGCGAGTGCCATGTTTGGGGAGCGTTTCGTAGTTTGCGCAGTGCAATGGAGACGTGGAAACTTGTTGTGGCCCAGTGTTTTGCAGTTGGACGACAAGAGTGGTACACAGTAGCAAAGAGCGAGGCACTGAGTTTGCATGAACAGTGGAGTGCAGAATGGGGCTCGAGATGTGCTTGTTACCTCAGGTGCTGTGTGATTGTCGACAAGGAGTGAAAACGGAGCAATTTGTGACCCCCCTTTCAATTTAAGACGTTAAAAACAGACGGAATTTGCATTCGTAATACCAGAGCATCGAAACTACTTGGAACTCTTGTGTATATGAACGTGTCCGCGCCTTTGTACTCTGGTCCCTTCAGCGCTACAAACCAACCAAGCATCGTGTCCGTGCACATCAGAGTCTCAAGGAATGGAGAATAGCGCAGTTTGGTCGCGGATGGGGGCGTAGCTCAGTTGTTAGAGCGTTCGCTTTGCATGTGAAAGTTCCCGGGTTCAAGCCCCGGCGCCTCCATGTTTTGTGGTCAGTGGATGCCAAGTGTTGATCGCGGCGAACCTAAAAGCACGCAAGATGTTGCAAAGCCAGCGTCACAGACTTGTATGATGCATACTGACGTAAGGAGAGCAAGATGTATGTGTGGGGACCGGCTGTCATCGAGTGCAGGTCTGTCTTAGGTATCACGGCTTAACGTCATTGAAGTCTGGAGAGTGGACAACACGTTCGTCTTACTCAGAGCGGTGTCCGAATTCTATTTTCGACGTGATGCGTGCCACTTCCATTGTGGCCAACTACGATTCAATACAGAATGCACGAAACCTGAAAGACACCCTCACAGATACATAGAGAGTAGTGTTTGTCTGCGGAATAATGGGAGTGCAAGCGTCTGTGACATTGATATTGCTGTATGTAGCACAATTTATCATGGAGGGGGCGTAGCTCAGATGGTAGAGCGCTCGCTTAGCATGCGAGAGGTACTGGGATCGATACCCAGCGCCTCCAGAATTTTTAACACCCCTACATGCGCACCTTGCCATGCAAGTGGAGTAATTCACAGCCAGCAGATGTGTCTAGGCAGATACAAGAGAACGATTAGCATCCACAATTGGCAAGCGAGCTGTTATTCGTGCGCAGGAAGCACCCTCCTCCAACTCCTACACTTAATTTACAAACAGTACAAGTGTTCCCATAACATTCTTAAGCCTACGTCGGAAAGATCTGCCTTACGCCAGGTTCACGTAAATCCCACTGCACATTCCTATTCTTTGCGTGCAGTCGGCTGCTACTGGTGTTGCTAGTTGTGACTTCTGATAACAGATGCCGTAGCAATCAGTTCATGGAGTGATTTGTATGTTTTGCGATAGTCTGTCTCTGACAAGCAAGCACAGGTGACATAGGTGCGAACGCAGGAAGCTTGCAGCCCCTCGCTGCCTGCAGACACCGAGCAGCCACACTAGGAGGGCGGCCTAAGCCGTAGGCGAAATGTGCTCATTCGCTTTGGGGCGACGTCGAACTATAAATGAGGCTGTCACTAGCGTGAGCGTCGTGTAAAGTCGTAAAAGTCGGCTGCATGGGCGAGTGCCATGTTTGGGGAGCGTTTCGTAGTTTGCGCAGTGCAATGGAGACGTGGAAACTTGTTGTGGCCCAGTGTTTTGCAGTTGGACGACAAGAGTGGTACACAGTAGCAAAGAGCGAGGCACTGAGTTTGCATGAACAGTGGAGTGCAGAATGGGGCTCGAGATGTGCTTGTTACCTCAGGTGCTGTGTGATTGTCGACAAGGAGTGAAAACGGAGCAATTTGTGACCCCCCTTTCAATTTAAGACGTTAAAAACAGACGGAATTTGCATTCGTAATACCAGAGCATCGAAACTACTTGGAACTCTTGTGTATATGAACGTGTCCGCGCCTTTGTACTCTGGTCCCTTCAGCGCTACAAACCAACCAAGCATCGTGTCCGTGCACATCAGAGTCTCAAGGAATGGAGAATAGCGCAGTTTGGTCGCGGATGGGGGCGTAGCTCAGTTGGTAGAGCGTTCGCTTTGCATGTGAAAGGTCCCGGGTTCAAGCCCCGGCGCCTCCATGTTTTGTGGTCAGTGGATGCCAAGTGTTGATCGCGGCGAACCTAAAAGCACGCAAGATGTTGCAAAGCCAGCGTCACAGACTTGTATGATGCATACTGACGTAAGGAGAGCAAGATGTATGTGTGGGGACCGGCTGTCATCGAGTGCAGGTCTGTCTTAGGTATCACGGCTTAACGTCATTGAAGTCTAGAGAGTGGACAACACGTTCGTCTTACTCAGAGCGGTGTCCGAATTCTATTTTCGACGTGATGCGTGCCACTTCCATTGTGGCCAACTACGATTCAATACAGAATGCACGAAACCTGAAAGACACCCTCACAGATACATAGAGAGTAGTGTTTGTCTGCGGAATAATGGGAGTGCAAGCGTCTGTGACATTGATATTGCTGTATGTAGCACAATTTATCATGGAGGGGGCGTAGCTCAGATGGTAGAGCGCTCGCTTAGCATGCGAGAGGTACTGGGATCGATACCCAGCGCCTCCAGAATTTTTAACACCCCTACATGCGCACCTTGCCATGCAAGTGGAGTAATTCACAGCCAGCAGATGTGTCTAGGCAGATACAAGAGAACGATTAGCATCCACAATTGGCAAGCGAGCTGTTATTCGTGCGCAGGAAGCACCCTCCTCCAACTCCTACACTTAATTTACAAACAGTACAAGTGTTCCCATAACATTCTTAAGCCTACGTCGGAAAGATCTGCCTTACGCCAGGTTCACGTAAATCCCACTGCACATTCCTATTCTTTGCGTGCAGTCGGCTGCTACTGGTGTTGCTAGTTGTGACTTCTGATAACAGATGCCGTAGCAATCAGTTCATGGAGTGATTTGTATGTTTTGCGATAGTCTGTCTCTGACAAGCAAGCACAGGTGACATAGGTGCGAACGCAGGAAGCTTGCAGCCCCTCGCTGCCTGCAGACACCGAGCAGCCACACTAGGAGGGCGGCCTAAGCCGTAGGCGAAATGTGCTCATTCGCTTTGGGGCGACGTCGAACTATAAATGAGGCTGTCACTAGCGTGAGCGTCGTGTAAAGTCGTAAAAGTCGGCTGCATGGGCGAGTGCCATGTTTGGGGAGCGTTTCGTAGTTTGCGCAGTGCAATGGAGACGTGGAAACTTGTTGTGGCCCAGTGTTTTGCAGTTGGACGACAAGAGTGGTACACAGTAGCAAAGAGCGAGGCACTGAGTTTGCATGAACAGTGGAGTGCAGAATGGGGCTCGAGATGTGCTTGTTACCTCAGGTGCTGTGTGATTGTCGACAAGGAGTGAAAACGGAGCAATTTGTGACCCCCCTTTCAAT